>NC_069381.1:131312500-131912500 GCF_027475565.1 Acinonyx jubatus | reverse complement strand
CCAAATGTTCTACCTGTAACTAACATGGGTTAACTTTTTTCAAGCCTCTGGTGTCAATGTACTCAACTATCTTTCCTGCTTCCATTAAGAGTCTTTTACAGCTTGGAGCCTGGAGACTGCTTCGGATTCTGTGCCCCCCTCTCTCTCTCTGCCCCTCCCCCTGTTCTTTCTCTCTCTCTCTCTCTCTCTCTCTCTCTAAAAAGTAAATAAACATTAAAAAAACAAGTTTTTAAAAAGCGTCTTTTAAAATCCTTCTGGCTTTGCTTACTTCTGGTCTTAATGCCAATGCCAGATGTTTTAAGTTTTTGTTACATTAGCACCTCAATTCTAGGTAACGATTATTGTTTCAATTATCTATAACTGTGTAATGACGTACCTCAGAGTTAGTGGTTTAAAACAGCAACAATTTATTATTTCTCACAACTCTCTGAGTTGGCTGGATGATTCTTCTGCCTAATATGGTATGAGTTGACGTACTGGGACAGGGTAAAAGTCCAAAATGGTCTTACTTCTATGGCTGGTAATTGCTGCTGGCTACATGCTAGAACTCAGTTTAAGCTATTGGTTGGGTCTCAGTTCACCTCCATGTAGAACTCTTCATAGGGTTGCTCGAGTTTTCATACAGCATGGTAGCTGGCTTCAAAGAGAAACATTCAAAGTGGCAAAAGTGGAAGCTGAAGATCTCTTAAAATGAAACTTTGGAGGTTACATGATACTTTTGCTACATATTGACCAAAGCAAGTTCAAGACAAAGCCATTTTTCTGTGTGGGAAGAGACTTCACAAGATCCCAAATGCCAGGTGGCATGGTTCATCAGTGGACATCTGTGGAATCCAGCTCACATAGAAATGTAAGTGTGAAGTATGGATAGAAGGGGGTGAGATCATTCTAAGCAATGATGTGCTGACAAATGTTCAACAGCCAGCAACCTGAGTATGCTTCAAGTATGAATGTAGTTGATTATTTATTTACAATAATGTGTAAACTGAAAGTGGGAAAAACAAAGATATAATGAACCTATTCCTCAATGATGTGTGTCGTTTTGCTAAAACATCAAAGTTTTTGAATATTTGAAAGAACATTCCTCAATTTTTTGATATTCACAGTGTAGAAGCTACAGATATGATACACTTATATTTGTATTATTATTATTTTGTCAAGTCCAGAAAAAATACAATAAAATCAAAGCCTGATTTGCAGTGTTTGCCAATTCCCATGGTATCAATACTGCCACCATGGGTGATTTCAACCTACTAATGTAATATTTAAGCATGAAGAATTGGAAAGAAACACACCTATCTATTACATAATATTTCTACTATTCACATATAATAGACATAAATAAACTCAAAAATATAGATAATAATAAAATGAATAGAAAGTAATAAGTTTTGAATGTTTGTTACCATATTTCTAAAACTTTTTACTTTGGAATAAATACAGGAAATTGCCAAGAGGCAAAAGCAAGGTCTGGTGCAAGTTTCATACACCTACCTCCAATGCTGAAATTTTGCATAATTGCAGTACAATAATAAACTAGAAAACTGACAGTGATACAATCCACAGAGCTTATTCACATTTCACCAGTTAGTAATATACATACTCCTCTGTGTGCATGTGTGTGTGTGTGTGTGTGTGTGTGCAGTTCTAACCAAGTTTATCACATGTGACATCACGTGACTCTCACAACAATCCAGACAGAACTCATCTATCACCACAAAGCTATCTCATATCAACCCTTTATAGACCTCTCTCTCTCTTGATTTTCAGTCTTTAAACTCTGACAGCCACTAATCTGCTCTCTATATCTATACATTTGTTATTTCAAGAATGTTAAGAATGTTATATAAATTGAAACTTATAGTATGTAACTTTTTAAGATAGACTTTTTTTTCACTCAATCTAATTCATTCCCTTGAGGTCCACCCAAGTTGCTGCAAATATCACTAGTTTTTTTTATATATATATTTAAGAGTAATATTGCACGGTATGAATGTACCACAATTTGCTTAATCACTCATCCATTTAAAGACATTTGAGTGTTTACAGTTTTTATCTTAGTAAAGATATTATGAATATTTGTATACATGTTTTTGCATTAAAGTAGATTTTCATTTCTCTGGTATAAATTCCCAAAGTACCTTTATTGGGTTGTATTATAAGCATATTTTTGGTTTTAGAAGAAACTGCTAAGCTGTTTTGCAGAGTCGATATACCATTTTACATCATAACCAGAAATGTATAGGTGATCCAGTTTCTCTGCATTCTTACCAGAATTTGGTATTATCTCTATTTTTTTATTTGTGTCATTCTATACATATTTTTGCATTAATATAGGTGACTCAGCCTAGTCACTAAATATTTAGTATAATTTTTAAAGTATCTACTGTATGCAGGATTCTTTTTTTTTTTTTTTTTAACTAAGCTTCACACCCAGCATGGAGCCCAACACAGGGCTTGAACTCATGACCCTGAGATCAAGACTTGAGCTGAGATCAAGAGTCAGAAGCTTAACCAACTGAGCCAACCCTGAGGATTCTATATTAAGAAATGCTTCTTCAGGGTGCCTGGATGACTCAGTCAGTTAAGCGGCTGACCCTTGGTTTCAGCTCAGGTCATGATCTTACGGTTTTTGGGTTCAAGTCCCATGTTGGGTTCTGTGCTGACAGCTGTGGAGCCTGCTTGGGATTCTGTCTCCCTCTCTCTCTGCCCCACCCTACCCCTGCCCCTTCATTTGCACGCTCTCTCTTTCTCTCAAAATAAACATGAAAAAAACAAAGAAATGATTCTTTTCTAAAGTCCTAACAAATGTAAATAAAATGAATTGAATTTTATTTATGGCAAATGTTTCAAAGGAAAAGCAGCAATTTACCTTCTTAGTCCAACTAATCCATTCTTCCTTCCTTGTTTCTTGGATTATTTGTCTTTATTCATTTTCTCTCTTGTAAAGAAACTATGTATATGATTTTAAAATATTTTCTAAGCTGTACATAGCAAACAGCTAACTACAACGAGTTGGATGAAAGAGGTCTATGAAGATAATTGTCTCTTTATTATATAGTTTCCCTATAACCAAACTCTGCCCTTACTAGAAATGTCTTAAAATATTGTCATATGTCTGGTGGCAATGACTGGGTTAAGCTTTGTCCTTTGGGTAACTTATTCTCTCTTTCAGTCATAACACATACATCTACACAAACTCACTGGCTTTAATTTTTCTCATAAAATTCAAATTTTCCAGGATATACCTAGATTTGCAAAGATAAATATATCCCATTGTGATTCTTTCTTGAATTTCTGATATTGAGAATAAAAACACTTCTGTGTCTGCACTAGATGTATGGTGTTGTACATTGTCATCTGAAACTCTCTTCTTTTTCAGATTATGTATGTTAAATACATCAAGAGAAGAGCAGGTTTCTATTTATATGACACCATTCTTCCTCGACTTGCTCAAGCCTGGATTACAGTATGTTGTCTAGCTTCTCCAGAAATCTTCCTTTTTCATTTACAATAATAAAAATTCAATTTTTTGTCCACATGTTAAAAATGTTTTAAAGCTGCCATTCACTAACAGCCTTAGTTTAGTTACACACAAACTGTTTGAATGCCATCAGAACTTCTTAAGTTACAGCTTTCTCCCTAATTATGAGCCATACATTATTGTCTATATCATCTGTCAAATAAACAGCTTTTGTGCTTGCCAAAGGAATATCTGGAGGTGCTCTTATTTATATTGTATGTTGAAAATATAAATAAAAACACAAGCATGGTTTACGGCATGTTACAATTAATAAACCACCACAATCCAAACATTACCTGTTTTTCCCCGCCACGTGACAGCATCTCTTTAAACACAGTTGATTTTTTTTTTTTAATCTGTATCCTTATACTCTTCTAGGGAGGAAGAAATTCAGTCTCAGTTTTTGCTAAAACTTTGGATTCACTGCATATTAAACAGTAGAGACATGTTAAAATGTGTTCAGAATTTAGGATTTTCTTAATATTAAGTTCAAACATAGAGAGTGTACCTACTGCCGTGTGAACATATCAAAAGCAGATAGAGGGCTAATGTTCAGCAGAACAGAAGAATATTAGTCTAAGTATTAATTAGTCTTCAGACAATCAATTATCAGTTTGAAATCAATTTTACTGTGTTCATTCCTTTCAGTGAATGAGATTCTGATTTTCTAGGAGTCTATTTTAATTCATATCTTAAGCATTATGTTTATATCATGGTGGTTACAATGGACACAAATTAATCTTTCATGATTAAGTATAATTAATGGAATGCTCTTGTTTAGATATTAGATAACAAGAAACATACTGTCGTAGTTAAAGACAACTTTATTTCATTGATGACTATTCATCAATCTTTAGCTTTTAAATATAATGATTCTTCCTTCTTGACTGCTTTCTATGTATCACACAATGTATTATGCTTTATTTTATTTTTTAAGTAATTCATTTTTTAAAGTAATTTTATTAAAGTAATTCATGTCAATAGCTGACAGTTACAGAGTACTGCCAGTACTAGTAATGTGTGCCACATACTGTTTAAGTGATTTCATGTGTTTAATCAGTTAATCTGTAGGACAACCCTATGAGGTAGTACTAACTATTATTATCAGATTTTATGAACAGAAATGAAAGCACTGAGCATTTAAGTCACAGGATCACGTGAATGGTAGGGATAGAGCCAATATTTGAAACCTGTAGCTTGATTTCAGAGTCTCTGAACCTCACTCTTACAGCATACTCTGCATGTTTCAAATTTTATGCCCAAAACAGTAGTCTTCTGACCCATCCACACCTACCTTTAATTTCTGCGAACCAAGACCTGATGGCTCTCAATGATTTTAGCTGTTTCTACTTATTTTTAGCTCCATATTTTTAAATAATAGGAATTGATTAATTTTCTGTATCTTCATATTTGCAACATTATTTTTTTCTACTGCAGACATTGAGGATTTAGTTATTATAGATCTCTTTCTCCCCATGTCCACAAACATATATACACAAACTTACTTTCTCTTCACTCATCTTCCAAATATGGTACAGTCATGATTTAGATTACAGCAATACTCATTGTTTGCATGTTTACAATTGCACAAATATTATTTACAGCTAGTATTGTGTATATATAAAAGAATAGGAACATATGTTCAAACATATTGAGAACATAGCATTTTTTCGTAATACCGCATTGAGACATAGAGGGATATTGTCTACACTGTTTACTCTGATGTTGTTTCTTTTAGTGTACACCTTATTTTTTATTAATAATTGCCTTTTTAAAAATTTGCTCAGTAGGGTCTGTATACTAACTTGGATCTTTAAATTAGTTCTGACAGAATTTAAACTCTTCTCAGAATAGTGAACTATAACAAGCATTAGGTATTTGATCACTGTGTGGGGTGGGGGGTGAGTGAGGGAAAGTGAAAGAGAGAGAAAGAGAGAAGGCATCCATCCTACAGAGTGGAACCTTCTGAGCATTTGCTCTAGTCTGATGTGGTTCCTCTTTATGGCTGATGGACAGCTATGTCCTGGGACTTCTCTTCATGCTCATTTTGGGAATCTTGCCATTTTTTTTTTCTTTTCTCCTTTTTGTGGCTCAATCTTTTTCAGTAAATACTTAGAAATAATAAATGGAAAGGAAACATCCTAAGACCTTGCCCACCTGAAAATATTTTTATTCTACCTTTACATTTAATTGATGGTTTGGCTCGGAAAGTGCAAATACTTTTTCATCTGAATTTCAAAAGCATCCTTCATGGTTCTCTACCTTCCAAATTTGGTGATGAGAATCCCTATATCATTATGATTATTGATATTTTTAGTGTAATTTAATTTTCTCTGTAAAGTTTTAGAATCTTATTATACCCAATGCCTTACTTTTTTCCTATGATGTGATTTACATTTCCGAAAAGTTTATTAATGTATTTTGAGAGAGAGAGGGAGTGCAAATGGGGGAAGGGAGAGAGAGGGGGGAGAGAGAGAGAGAGAGAGAGAGAGAGAGAGAGAATCCCAAGCAGGCTCTATGCTGACGACACTCCATGTCATTAGCTGTGAGATCATGACCTAAGCTGAAACCAAGAGTTGGATGCTCTGAGCCACCCAGGCTCCCTGTGATTTACACTAAAAAAAATAATTTATTATGTTTATCACTCAATGAGCCTCTTTATTCCGAAAGTATATCTTTATTTTAGGATGAGTTCTTGAAGAGTTTCTTTTTTTTTTAATAATTTTCCCTTTTCTATTTTATCTGTTCTCTCATTTTTAACTATCCTTAGGTGTTGACCTTTTGTAATCTTACAATTGTATAATTTGTTTGTTCTACTTTTGAGATAATGCTTCAAAATTTTATTCCAAAATTTCCCTTGAATATTTAATTTCTGATCCAAGAGCTTTTCCTTGCATTCTGTCATTAAGTACATAGGTTTCTTGTTCCATGGCTTTTCTTTTCTCTTGGAAGATATTAACGATAACTTTCCCCACTTTTTCCCCTTTCTTTTTGTTTTCCATTGTATTATTTGTTTTCTGTTTGTTCTTTTGGATTCTATCCTGCATTTTAAATGTTATTGTCGAACGTGTGGTGCTACTTTGTGTTCATTCATTTTTAAAACTGGGACTCTAAAAACCAGGTGCAAGCATTTTGTGTAGGGGCAGAACTTTTTGATTGGTGGGCAGCATTGTACCACAATGAGACCCAATATAAGGATTTGTAGCTCTTACCAAGTGGACTGGACAGTTTTCCCAGAGAGATATCTATAATCGTATTCCTCAGGCGGGCTGGAGGGATGGAGGATATGATCTGGGGTGCATGTGTGATTTCTTGGGAGCCAGTAGGGGGAGTGAATTGGGACTTTTACTATTTAGGATGCAAAATTTCACTGAATCACTCCATATTCAGTTAAATAGTTCATCCATCTCCTCAGCTGTCCTCATGTCCCTAAGCCCAGAAATACAGTAGCTTGTCCTCTCTAGAAGTAAACTTTGCCTTTGTGGGTGCAGGAAAGATCCAATATTCTGACTGCACAAGCTGGAGGAAGGAATCCGGGGTCCAACTGAGAATTTTACAGACTTTCAACGACCTGTTTCCCATCCCACATGCACCTGGCTTTCCAAAATAACTGGTACCTCCAGTTCGTAACCATTTCAATGGTTCTTTGACCTGAGTCAGATTGCCACTCTTTAATATCCCTCTCTGTCACACAAGGAATCATATTTGAGGTTTCTGCTGCCAGTATCCTCTGCTTTCCAGCTTCAAAAGTGTGTTGACACTTTCATGCACTCTTGACCCTTATCATTTAGGGGGTCTATGTTTATGCCACTTTTATTCATTTACTATTATTTTTAGTGAGATAGATGTGTAATATTACCCAGAAATACAGATTTGTGTAATCTTGTTCCCTTATAAAATGATTGTAAGGGCACCTGGGTGGCTCAGTCGGTTAAGCATCTGACTTGGTTTTGGCTCAGGTCATGATCTTACAGTTTGAGTTCGAGCCCCACATTGGACTCTGCCCTATCTCCTCTCTCTGCCCTTCCCCTGATCTCTATGTCTCCCTCTCAAAAATAAATAAACATTAAAAAAGAATAAAATGATTGTAACTTACTCAACTTTCCCAGAGGAAGTATTTGAAAACATTCAGTTTTCTTGTTGTCTTATTTTTATATTTTTACATTTTATCTTTAAAGAACGAGATTTTCTAATGTAAGTAATCACTCAAGTACTAGCAGAAGTGCATAGCTGATCACAATGCATGCGTCAGCTTTGGGTGAACTGAAAGCCATTCAAGAGAAATATTCTCTAACCTTTAACATACTTTTTTTTTAATCTAAGTATTGTTGAGACAAGAGGATATGAGAAAAAGATAACAAATATATATAGTGTATAAAAATATATGTAGCAAGTTTGTTATGAAATAAGTTAATATGGCCATCAATACAACCAAGTAACAGTTATAAAATAGCAATATTATTTAGAATTCAGTGAAAAATGTGACATTTGGAGTCAGTTACCAGTTTCAAACAGTCTGGTTCTGTTGTTGCCTCCTAAAAAAAGACTGTCTGTGATTCTCTCTTTCTGTTCTTTTTTTTCCTCTTAATTGCCATTTTTTCCTAGACCAGCTGTAGCATCTATGTCCTGACTTTGATCCAACTACTTACTTTAACCCATAGAGAAAATGTCTCCCATAGACTCTGCATATATCACTGCAATGTCTCCATTCTTGACAAGTTTGCTGTTTTAACACAATAGAATACAAGGAGAGCTGCATAAAGTGAAGCTCCCACATACTGGGAAAGAGAAAATTAAGACCTCTGTTTAGTAAATATTGGCACAAAGATGCAGTTCTTTTCACCTAAAATAATATTGTGAATACATGCAATTGAAATTTCAACTGAGACCCAGGAATTCATTGTTAGTTTGTCTTCTGAGAGAAGTCATGCTTTAACGTATTATTCTCATATGATTTATGACAATGAAATCGTTCTCAACTTTGGTTCTGGGTGGGGCAATGGAGGACGGCTTTTGAGGCCCTTTAAAGACAAAGGAGGATATGCAATGTGATAGTAAACTGGACATAACCAGTGGCGGCCTCAAGGTAAAGATGGAATAGCATATTTGACTTGTTATAATTGCACATTTCTCATTAATTATCTGCTTACAAGATCCTAAGTCGGGGTGCCTGGGTGGCTCTGTTGATTAAGAGACCAACTCTTGATATCGGCTCATGTCGTGATCTTGTAGTTGTGAGATGGAGTCCCTGCATGAAGCTCCCGTGATGAGTGTGGAGCCTGCTTGGGATTCTCTCTCCCTCTCTCTCTGCCCCTCCCCAGCTCATGCCCATGCTCGCTCTCACTCGATCTCAAAATAAATAAATAATAACTTGGGGCAGCAGGGCAGCTCAGTCAGTTGAGGGTCAGACTTGAGCTCAGGTCATGATCTCAGGGTTTCTGAGTCAGAGCCTTGCATATGGCTCAGTGCTGTTAGTGCAGAGCCCACTTTGGATCCTCTGTCCCCATCTCTCTGCTGCTCCCTCACTCATGCTCTCTCCCTCAAAATAAAAAAAAAGTAAATAAAATTTTTAAATGACACCTTAAAAAAAAGTCTAATTATGTGTTCATCCTACAGTGGTAAGTACTGAGGGGCATACAAAAAAATTAAGCAAGTTATATTAAGAAAGAAGTTATATACAAATGTGATGTAAGATATAAAGTTCCTTTCAAAATCCATCATGAGGAAATTAAGGATGAAATTTTTTGACATGTGGAGACACAAGAGATTGTTTCCATCATAAGAATAAGGGTCGAAAAGATTACATACATGACTATTAAAATCATGAATTTTGAGGCAGGTGTCCTGGATTCTTATCTAAGTCATCACAACTTACTGTTTCTTCTTATTATTCAAATATTAACAAAAATAGATACAATCTTAAAATTCTTCAGAATTATCAAGATTTTGTCATACATTTTTCTCTTCGTTCTTTCCTTCCTTCCTTCTTTCCATCCATCCTTTCTTCCTGTGGTGCAAAGAATAATGATCCCCAAAAATGTTCAGGTCTTAATACCCAGAACATATGAATATTTCACATTATATGGCAGAGGAAAATTATGATTGCAGGTGGAATTAAGATTATTAACCTATTGACTGTAAGAGAGGGATAATCCTGGATTATCCAGTTGGGCCCACTGTGATAACAAAAAACTTTGAAAGTGGAAGATACAGAAGAGTAAAACCCTTGAAAACAGAAGAGGGAGACAGAAAAGTAGAGTCAGCACCTGTGTGACTATGAAAAAATGTATCAGAAAGATGCAACCCTGCTGGCTTTGAAGATGGAGGAAGGAGACCAGAGCCAAGGAATATGGGAAATTTCTAGGAGCTGAAAAAGGCAAGGAAATTCCCCGAGAGCATCCAGGAAGGAAACCTGCCAAAACCTCAACTTTGGTCCAGTGAGCCAAATAGTTCTGTAACCTACAGAACTGTAAGATAATGAATGTGTTATTGATTTAAGCCACTAAGTTTGTGGTAACTTATTTGTCAGTGTTCTTTTTTTGGGGGGGGGCGAGGAGAGGCAGAGGAATTTCAAGGCAAACTCCAGACTTTGTATTATCATTTTATTCTCATGTACTGGGTATATATATTTAGAAATATTAATATCTTCTTACACCCAAAGTACAGTTATCACAGCTAACAAGTTGAATAAAAATTCTTTCCCAATTAAAATGTTGTCAATTCACTCAGCAATGTGTTTTTGTAGTTGGTCTTTGAGTCAAGATCCAAAGAAAGTCCACAAATTACATTTGCTTATGTCACTTTAGTCTCACAATTAAGAGACCGGTCCCTCCGCCTTCACCTGTCCCCAGTTCATGCCACTGACTTATTGAGGAAACCCAATTTGCTGTCAGGTGGAAAGCCCCATATTTGCTTCTTTGTGGGATCACTTAACTTGTTTCTCTATGCTCTACAATTTTTATAGACTTGAAAATAGCCCTAAAAGTTTGATTGGATTCAGGCTTATAAACCCCTGAGAAAACTCGTAAGTGATGCTGTCTGCTTCACATTGTACCACACCTGGGATACAGTGACAGTCTAGCATAGTGGTACCAATTTTAATCAGTGAATTCAAATGGTGACAATCTGATGCCCCACTCCGTATTTTTTTGTTAAATTTTCCTTTAATGTTTGATCTTTGACTGAATCACTTATTATATTAAGAGTTGAAAATAATTATTTTCTGATTATATTATTCCTCTTAAGTATTAACTATAATTTTCTATAAAGAAATGTTTTTCAAAACTAGATCATATTTATAATATGCTACTATATTTCTTTTATCTAAGAAAGAAATGTGTGTGTTATAATTATAATATTATAGTATATATACCTAGAGATTATATATAGGTATTATTTATATATTATACTTGGTTATTATACTTATTTATCATATATAGTTATATACACATATACATAATATATGTACATATTATAGGCATATATTATGTATAGGCAATACACACATATATTTACCTAGATTCTACATATAAGTATGACTTCTATTGCATATGCAAAGTAATAGAAGGATAAATCAAAACATGAAAAAATACTATGGATAGTGGAGGGAGTAAAGTGAGAGGACTAGGGACAGAATCCAGGCCTTTCTGAGTATATCTTGCTTTGAATAGATGAAGTTTAAATTATCTAAGTATTTTACACAACTTTGAACTACACTTTAAAATTTAAAGAAAATGTAAGAAAACTGAAAAAAAATTCCCAAGTACTGAACCTAACTATATAACGCAATTGGTGCTATAACCATATACAGAGAAGTTATTACATTGCTTCTAAAACACAGTAATTTGTTGGGCACCTGGGTGGCTCAGTTGATTGAATGTCTGACTTCAGCTCAGGTCATGACCTCGCGGTTTGTGAGTTTGAGCCCAACATCAGGCTTGCTGCGGTCAGCACGGAACCCGTTTCAGATTCTCTGTTCTCCTTTCTCTCTGCCCCTCCCATGCTCATGCTCTCTGTCTCAAAAAATAATACACATTTAAAACACAGGAATTTGAATTACTATTCCTGGTGAGATGTAGGCTAAGATATTTAAAAAAAAAAAACTTCAAAGTACTTAAAATGCTTTAATAATGTTCATAATTTGTTATTATTAATTCTAAGACTATGTACATATACATATGATAATTATAGTATATATTACATATAACACTCGTAATTAATATTATAGAACCAAAATTTTCTACATTAAGAGATAAAAATATAAATTTAAGTTAAATAAAAAATATTTTTCTTATATTGAATGTAAAATATGAATATAAAATAAAGATATAATTTCTCTTAAAGCTATGTAACTCTGTCAACTGAAAATCCTGGAAACTATGATTAACTAGACTATAATGAGCACTCTAACTGTTAAGATTATGGCTACTAAATACCATTTCCTCCAAAGGAACTGGATATCCTTAGAGAAATAAGTGATGTCAAGGTTGAGGTAGGAAATATACAAGGTAAGCCTGCATCTTTGCACACCAAAAGCAATAAAAATATCAAAAAAACAATTAAGGTAATATCAAAAGAACTCAGGAGTCATATTGATTCGTCAAAAATTGGAAAACAAGAGCATTAATAAGAAAATTATTGCAATAAATCAAAACACATCATAAATGTTTAAATTAATTTGTTCATAATAATCCTCTTTATTATTTTGTCCTTTGAAAATACATCTTGGTACACCTGGGTGACCCAGTCGGTTAAGCGTCCAACTTCAGCTCAGGTCATAATCTTGCGGTTCATGAGTTCTAGCCCCCATGTCAGGCTCGGTGCTGACAGCTCAGAGCCTGGAGCCTGAATCAGATTCTGTGTCTCCCTCTGTCTGTGCCCTTACTCCGCTAGTGTTCTCTCTCTGTCTCTCAAAAATGAATTAAAATGTTAAAAAAAAAATAAGAAAATACATCTTGCTGAGATTAAAATACAATGCTACTAGAGGGCAGGAAACAAATTTGACATTTTGAAAACACGGAATACAGATGCTAATGACCCACATAAGCATCAAAACCATCAGTTTAATTACAGGATGCCTTAATCCAGTGATTTCCAGTGTTGTGCTTTATAATATGATGCTTTCAGGGTGTTTGCAGGTTTCCTTCTTTAGATGATGCAAAAACCCATTTACTTCAAAATCAATGCTCTAGCAATTTCAATTTATGGAAAAAACGCATAGCACAATTTGAATATAAACTCACAAAATTTTGAACACAACAGTAAGTAGAAAGTTACTGAGAAAAAAATAACTGTAGAAAAAGTTTACTTCTTTAATTTGAAATTTAGTTGTTGACCTCACACCCAGCCTTTTCCACAGTCAGTTTTGTATAATAAGTATAATTTAGTGCTACACAAACAGCTCTATGTAGTACAATAACTCCCAAGGGCATCACTGTAAAAGAATTGTATTTATATAAATGTGCATGAGTTATTAAGAAGCACAATTCGGGACTCCTGGGTGGCGCAGACGGTTAAGCGTCCGACTTCAGCCAGGTCACGGTCTCGCGGTCCGTGAGTTCGAGCCCCGCGTCGGGCTCTGGGCTGATGGCTCGGAGCCTGGAGCCTGCTTCTGATTCTGTGTCTCCCTCTCTCTCTGCCCATCCCCCGTTCATGCTCTGTCTCTCTCTGTCCCAAAAATAAATAAACGTTGAAAAAAAAAATTAAAAAAAAAAAAAAAGAAGCACAATTCACTTTCTATGGAGAAAACAGAAAGTGCATAATATTTTTCCTTTTTGGTCATAAAACATTTCATGACAGTTTAGAGCATATCGTGGGGGATTAAATTATTGAAAACACAAATAAAAATCAATGGCAAAAAAAAGCCTTTTAAAATGAGATGGCATGAAAGTAAGAAAATTTAAAAACCTCAAAATAAAATAAAAGCAGAAACCTAGAAAGTAAAAGTATGTGTTGCATCCTAAAAGTGTCTGCCACATCCTAGAGTGATTGAGCTTCAGTGCTGATAACTAAATGGGACATTGAACAAGTTTAGAAACGACCACGTAAATAAACTGATGGAAGAGCCCTCTAAAATGCTGGCAACCAAACAACATGTAAAAGGTCAGCAAGAAAAATTAGTATCTTCAGAGAGTTTGTAACTATAAATCGGCCCTCAAAAGGATTAATACATCCAATTTCATACTATCCATGTGATCTGAAAACCTGAAAACAAAAATTTTAAGTGTTTTGGTGTCAGAAATGACCCTGAGAAATTGGCAGAACCAAAAATGAGTATCTTTGGAAAGACTTTTAACACAGTTCTCAAAGAATTCCAAAGGAGTCAATATAAATGAGTAGTTTAAAGTTAACAAGCACAATATACACAAGGAAACAAGTATTATTTGTGAAAAACAATAGAAACAGAACTGAAATTTATCAGACATTGAATATAGGACTATAAAAGGCTTATGGTTATTAGCACTAGATGAAGGCAATGCTTTGTTAAATTGGGTTTCCTAGAAATAAAGAGCAATGTTTGAATTAATATGTTTTTTTTTAAAGAATGCTCATCAGAAAAAACTATGAAAGAGGGAATATGGGGAGGGAAAGGGCTGAGCAAGGGTAAAAGTCAGGTAATACTCTAGTCTTGTCTCAATCCATAGATTAAGGATGGTTTCTGAAGCATAAACAGCAGTGTATGTGTATCTCCTCATTCTGTTTCTCCTTCTACTTGTGTTGAAGTAGAACATTCATTCTGTTCTACTGAATAACATTCTTTCTGTTATTTTAGTAATCACCCTGGCTATGTAAGTCTGCATATGTAACAAAGGCAATCAATCAACAGCTACTATCGGCAAGGATTGAGAGAAGAGATCTCCCATTTCCTTTTGGTTGCAATGGAAACTGGTACAACCAGTTTGGAAAAGAGTTTGCTACTTCTTAGTGAAGTTGAACAGGTGTGGGTCCTTTGACCTGACGTTTTCACAGTTATTATGTCCTGGGCAAACTTTTGAATCTGTGTACCAAGAATGTTAGTAGCGGCATTGTTGCAATATTAAAGATATTGGGAAGAATTCAAATGTTCACTAGTAGTAGAATAAACTAATAACCCCAAATATATAGGAGAACACTGATCAGCAATGAAAATGGATGAAAATGGATAAATCTCAAAAACCTGACACTGAGCAAAGGAGGCAGAATATAAACAACACAATTAAATTTACATGAAGTTCACACACGGGCAAAATCAGCTAATGTATATTTTATGGTGCATACATAGGTGTAATACTTCAATGGAAGTAAGGAAATGGTTAACACAAAATATGATTTGATGGTTATATCTGGATTTGGGGAGAAATGGGAATGCAAGCAGGGAGAAAGGGAATTTCTAATGCTTTGTTTCTTAACCCGCATGACATAGTGCTGAGTATGCTTTAAATGGTTTGTATGTATAACTTGATGCAATTTTAATGTGATTAGCCTGATATTTTAGAATTTAAAGTTATAAGCACTACCATATACCTCCCCTTACTTGACCATCTAATTAATACCCTTGAGATGTTTCTTACAGTATCATCTGTTTTTCTTTCATAAAACTTACAGTTTGTAATCATATGTTTATTTGGGTGTTTATATATTTACTACCCATTTCTCCCACTAACCTACATGCTCCCTGAGAGCTGAAACCATGTCTGTTTTGCTTACATCTGTGAGCTTCAAAACGATTTCTCCTACATGAAGTTGTATATAGTCGAATTTTAGGGTTTTGAGAACTTTTCCATCCACAAAGATGAGTTTTGCCAAAAGTTGGAGGCGGCAGCTTTGCTAAAGCAGTTATGCAACCACTCAAATAAGTAAGATAATGTATAACTAGATTAGCACAATACATGGTATGTGGTGACTATTCAATAAATATCAATAGTTGCTGGCATTGGTGTCTGTCCTGCATCTTTTTATTTAACTCTAGCGGTTGTGTAAGTTATTTCCATTCAAATTTGTTCATAAGGGACAATGATTACATTGCAGTCACTCTTTCTTGCTGCCCGTGTATATAAATGTAGACTGTTTTGCCAATTCATGAGTAGTGGTTGCAGTATCAACAACTGAAAACTAGGGAAGTCCAACAGGGCTGAGTGTAACTGTAGTTTTCCTGGAGGAAAGAAAGGGCCATAGATTTGGATTAGAGGTTGAGAGATGAAGCTCTCATTTGCTAATTCTAATTCTCAATTGCCAATATCTTGGGGTGATTTATTTCACTGTTTCAGAGACAGAGTAACATTTTCTATGGGGGGTGGAGGGTTGACCTGGGTGGCTTAGTCCATTAAGTGTCCTGACTCTTGATTTTGGCTCAGGTCATGATCTCCTTGTTTGGGAGATCGATCCCCACATCAGGAGCTGAGCTGACAGTGTGGAGCCTGCTTGGGATTCTCTCCCTTGCTCTCTCTCTCTGCCCCTCCTCCACTCACACTGTCTATCTCTTTCTCTCAAAATAAATAAATAAACTCTTTAAAAAATAGCCTTCTATTAAGAGAGGTTCCCATTAAAACAAACAAACAAACAAAAAAGCAATAGTGATAACATTAAAAAAAGGGACAACCTTGAAAAATGAATTAGGATCCAAGAGTCAGTGGGCAAATAGGTTCAATGAGTTTCAACCAGAATTTGATGTGATGAGATAAAATGAATAATAAATAGCAGAGCACTAATGATTTATGAAACTTTTGCTTTTGGTATATATACCATTAAAAAATATCATATCTAAGATGCTATCTATTCATTGTGAGAAGCGTGCTAATGTCAAGGATGGTAACATGAAAGAATGGTCAGTAGCAATGTAAGAATCATTGATTGAAAATTGAAAAAATTCTTCTTTCACAGATGTTGAAATATGATAAAATTTTGTATATTAGAATCAATAAAATAAGGCATAAACACATATAAATACTGGTATCTGATATTAAACATATTTCTTAGTGTGGACTGTGGTCAAAATATTTGAAAGCTACTACCCTAGAAAATGTATTTTCTGTTCTTTAGATTAGAGTTGGATGGAATACTGCAAAATCATACATATATCAGACTGCGAAATTACAGTGACTATAAGAACCTCTTTGGTAAATTAAAACTAAAGCGACATTTCTAAAATTGACACAAAAAATTGCACATATATTATGAAGTTGTCAGTCAAATTATAAATTAAATCAGCATAAAACATTCACTGACCATGAAATGTGACAGCTAGCTAAGACTGTATACATAATACTTGGACCAATGAAAACTTTGATCCACCACGCATGGAGAAATTGAACAGACATGCGGATACCTCAGAACCCCAGACATTTAGAGAAAATATATCAGATCTTTCTGTAAACTAAATGATTCATTGCCAGTTATGTGCAATTGGTTTTGAAAAAATTTCCAATTATTAAAATAAGAACAAAAATAATAAAATATAGTAGCTCTTAGTACTACTTAAGTTGTTCTAGAGAACACTGGTATTTTTGGTTTCTGCAGAGTCAAGTGCAGAAGCAAGTAGATTGATAAACTTATAAACATCATGAAAAGAGTTGTAGAGAGGAACTGGAGCCACTCGGATGCCATCTGGATCCCGTTTGTCACACTGTGGTGGAGAAAATAAAGCCACAGGAATGTTAGCACTTTTCACATAATGAAAATCTACATTCAAGATAAAACTGCATAAAGCAATCATGCCGATTTCCCTAAAACTTAATATATAAGCCTTTTGTTAATTTTAGTAAAATACAATGTTTCTGTGTTATTTGAACTCTCCTCTTAATAATAGTTAAAATATGAGTGAAAATCATGAGGATCCCACCAAAGTGCATTCCTTCAGCATTCATCCTCTTGAAGCATCCAGTAAGTCATGTATGCAATTTATCTGTGGGGAGACTCTAAGAGCCTGGAACCCTTGAGCACATTTAAATGAATGGGAACTTTAGGGGCACTTGGGTGGCACAGTCGGCTAAGTGTCCTACTCTTGATCTTGGCTTGGGTCATGATTTCACGGTTCGTGAGTTCCAGCCCCACATTGGGCTCTGCGCAGGCTCTTAGGATTCTGTTTCTCCTCTCTGCCCTTTCCCCTTGTGCTCTCACTCTCTCTCAAAATAAATAAAAAACTTAAAAAATAAAAAAAAAATAAAAGAATAAATGAGAACCTTAAAAATAAAAGTAGATAAATAAAATGGGGTGCTAGGCGGCTCAGTCAGTTGAGCATCTGACTCTTGATTTTGGCTCAGGTCACGATCCTAGGGTTTTGGGATTGAGCCCCTCATTGTGCTCCCTGCTGAGCATGGACCCTGCTTAACATTCAATTCCCACCCCCCCCGCCTCCCTCCCCCACTTGTGCTCTCTCTCACTTTCTCTTTAAAATCAAAAATACATAAATAAAAATGAAAAAAAGAAATGAATGATAACCTCTTTGACACCTAGAGAGTTTTAGTCAATTATATTTACATAATCCTCTAATCCTTAATCTCACAGGTAAAGAATTGGCTGTATCTCTGAAATGTCATGAAATGGACCCAGATAATTTGGTCTAGCCTGAAGATCACTATTATTAATCTTTAAGAAACCCTCACTATGGGTTAGACAATACAATAAATTGTTTATTTGTGCTGGACTATTTAATTCCCATAACAAATTTTGGAGACAAGTAATTTGCACCTAAAATCCAGATGAGAAAACTCAAGCCAGTAGATGTGAGCAAACTTTCCAGGAGCACACAGCTTACAAATGGTAGAAATTGACTTGGAACACTAACATATGGATTTGTGCCTCTGGAATCTGAGATAACCTCTCCTCAAGAGTTTGTGGACCAGGACACCTGGGTTTCTCAGTCAGTTGAGTGTCTGACTCTTGATTTCAGCTCAAGTCATGATCCCAGGGTCATGGTATCAAACCCTGCATCAGGCTAGGCTCCATGTTGAGCATGGAGCTTGCTTAAGATTCTCTCTCTCCCTCTGCCCCAACTCATGCTCTTTTTTTAAAAAAAAGAGAGAGAGAGAGAGAGGACGACATGAGTGGAACAATTCCTAAATTACATGGTTACTGGAAATAGATACACGACCACCATTTTTCCTGAAATCACCCTATTAACATTTATTTTTTTCAAGAGAATAGAATGACCACTTAGGTCCAAGCGTTTAAAAAAAAAAATTATTTCATACAATGTTAACATCCCTGAGATGTGTTTACAGCTCTCTTCTTACTAAAATGACAGGTTTGAAAATGACTTGGCTCAATCAAACAACTAAATAAGACTGATTTTTTTCCTCCTTTTCCACCATATTATGTTCTGTAATTCTAGTTATTCAACGAACATATATTATTTGGGCTTTCACTACTAAAAACTAGGGAAAACATGTCCTGATTGATTATGATGAAACCATTTTTTTTTCCTGCTCAAACTGTAATAAAAAGAATGAATGAATTATGGAAGGCTGGTTCCTCATCCAAAATTTGTGGTTTCTTCCCTTTTATCCCTTTTATCAGAAATGACAGATCTCTATGCCCTTCAATTAACACAGTGACACACATGCTTAGCTGACACATAATCTATCCTCTCAAACTGACTCATGAAATAACATGCAACAGTGAATTAACCAAAGAACCCCAACGTGCCACCCAGAGAGAAAACCTGGTAGCAAAGCAAGAGGTATACTTACAACCACTCCTTGTTTTTCTAGTTCTTGGAATACATATTTTATTGGAATAGAAAAGGTTAGTGTTAGCTGGCAGCCACGATCCTCTATGCAGGATGGAGTAATTATGTTCACAAATGGTCTCTTGGTATCTGCTTTACCTTTGTTACAGTAATGCTTGATCATGTATTCCAGATAACCAGTTAGCAAAACAGATTTTCTCCTCAATGCTTTCATAGTTGCTTGCTTAAAGATCTACAGAATGAGAAACAAATCAGATTAACAGTGTCTTGTTGATCTGCAAAGAAGCAAAAATTAACTGAAAAAAAACAAAAGGAAATGCGCACTTTTGACCTTTCCAAAAACATCCCGTTTTAGACTATCCTTTGTAAAAACATATCCTCTGTTAAATGCTTGGCCGTTAAAAGCCAAATGGAAAGGTTTCCGTGACAGAAAAACTGTATAAATGTCATTTAAACAATACTTGCTAAAGAAGAAGGAAAAGTAAGGTACTATAGTGTTCCTATACAGTTACTTTACATTAGCTCAGTATAATTAGTACAAGTAAAACATACCTTAATAAATGCATTTAAAGATCATGAAAGTCAAACCTTTTCCCAAAGCCATTTTACACAATCATAATCAAGAAGACTTTTTTTTTGATTCTGATACAAAGTATTTTGGTCCACACCAAAGTATAATAAGAGTTAAACACCCGTGTATATATGGAAGGAAGTGTTATCAACATTATTTATAATTGTTTTTACTCATTCCTAAATCTCCCCAGCATAACAGTAAGCAAACAAACAGTTAAATAATAAAGTTAAGTTTTGTCAGTCAGGGAAACAAACCATGAAACCATAGTTATTCAATGAACATATATATTTGGGCTTTCACCACTAAAAACTAGTGAAAACATGTCCCAATTGATTATGATGAAACCATTTTTTTTCTGTTAGATAATACATATGTTAGTACTGAGGCAGTTAGGTTTGCTTCTCTCTCTGTGTGTCTTTCTGTCTCTCTTTTCCTCCCTCTCTCTTCCTTTTTATCTTTCCTTCTTTCATCATTTTTTCCCCTGCTAAACTCTAGCACTGGTGTGAAAATACTGCCATTTGCTGCCTGAAGTTTCTTATATTAAGATGAGTGACAAGTGCACACAATAACTGGTATTGGAACATTAGAGGTCAGAACAGACACGCTTTTCTAGCTTATCTCTTAAGGTCAAGTAGAGTTTAAAAATATATCCTACATATAAGAACTGAATGAACTGCAAACAGAGCGTGATGCACTGGCATGTCACTTAATATCCCTTTTCTGTATCATGTTATGCCACAGAGCTAAGATAGGGTCACTCAGTGACATCTAGACTTTATGAAGTTTGTGAAAATAGTTATTTTGGTATATACATGTGGCATGTGTGAGCAGGCATTCTAATAGAACTCAAACCATTTGGGCAAATGACCTATATTGCATGAAAGGTATGGATTTGGCTGAAGGAGACCAAGGGAGTTGTATTGATCGTAACAGTACCCAAGGAAAAGAAGAGAAACAGGATAGAATGGTATCTGTCTCTCTGCAGCCAGATGTTGCAGACTATGGAAGAGAGTTTGCTACAAGTAGGGTTTGGTGTCTGTTTCAGAAGACATTCTTCAGAAGACAGAAGCCTGTTTGGATCAAGAGGGCCTGGGTCTAGAACCAAATCTCGTAAAGGGCAGGAGCAGGGACAGGCAAGGCACCACCCACATGTGGTTTGGTTGCCAGGATAGGAATAAAAGAATAGGAGAGAAATTTTTCCAATCTTCTCTTTGGACATTAATAGTAATTCAAGGTAAATTTCATTTATAAATAATTCTGAAAAACTTTCTGGTTCTACTATAAGCCCCATAAGAGACAGGTAAGAGCAATGTGCGAAGTACTACCTTTAATGATATTTCATTTGTGTTTATAGGTTAATAAGACTTGGGGGAATATTATTTAACTTTATTGTTGTTTTTTTTTAAGGAGATTTTGTTCTTGCAGATTTCTCTGATGACTAGAAACTAAATTTTTTTATGACGGTTTCAATTTTGACATACTGTTACTCTTTGATAATGAAATAACTTTAAAATATGAAACCATTTTCCATCATTAAACCACAGTAAGGGCAGCTGCATGGTTAGGCACTCTTAAAATCCTGTCAGAGGGTGTAAAGGTCTCTTTTGAGGCATCACATAAAAATATTAAGAGGGGATAATAGGAGTTAACTGGAGAATAGAATAAATATCTTCTTTTCTTTTTAGCTTCTCATTATTTCTATGCTTTCAGTATTGAGAAAGGACGATTTTTTTAAATAAAAAAATGAAAACTGTAGGTTAAAAATATTCAGCTTATAACAATTCTTGGCAGAGTTTCAACTACTCGGGTTATTTTTCTTACTGAGCAAAAAGAATACAAAGCTAGATAAGTTAGATAAGTTTAAACAGGAAAAAGAAGTATAGCATGACATTTTCAATTGTTGCATTTTTTTCTCTTCAGTTCTTAAAATTGGCTGCCTAATAACTTTCTGAGGTAACACATAGTACATTTCTCCTTATTTGATTTGTATTTAAAATTTTTTTAATGTTTATTCAATTTTTGAGAGGGAGAGAGAGAGGGAGAGAGAGAGAGAACCTGTATGCACATGAGGGAGGGAGGGGCGGAGAGATAGGGAGACACAGAATCTGAAACAGGCTCCAGGCTCTGAGCTATCAGCACAGAGCCCAACGTGGGGCTCAAACTCATGAAATGTGAGATCATGACCTGAGCCAAAGTTGAACGCTTAAGTGATTGAGCCACCCACGCGCCCTACTTGATGTGTATTTTAATTGAACACTCTAATTTTGTATTTTGGAGCTATTTACTTCATTATAAATTCATATACTGAAATGTTCTAAAAATTGTCTACTTATCATTGCATGCAAGTATGACCCTACAAAATAAAATAGATGTATTTTTAATTTCAAGCTAGAAATTGAAAAGATTGAGGAGACTTCTGAAATACTCTGGTCTAAACATCTTCATCTTAAAAATGAGACAAATGAACTCAAGAGTATATATATAGTAAAGAGAAAGTTGTCACCTATCTAAGGTCATACTTGGTGCCTCAGTGAGGGATAGAGTGTATGCCTCCTGGTTCCTACCTTAGTTTCTATTGATCCACATATTTTTATATGTAAAATTTGTACCATATTTTACCATATGCATTTGTACCATATAAATATATAATACAAATGATTAAGAGCCACTAATATAAACAAAGGACAGTTTGAAATTGATTACAAGGTGCTATTTTTCATGTTATCAATCAACTGGAGGCACATGCCATTATAAACAAAACCATATTAATACTTGTAAAAAATCACTGTGTTGCAAAACTGAGATCATATCCATCCATGTACACTGATTCTTAAGTTTAGAATCTCTCCTCTAATTGGTATTTGACTATGCAGAATATTTTTTGAAAGAGAAGTAGCTATAACAAAGACAGGCACTGTGATTCATGCATATTTCTCTCATTGATTCAAACTTTTTCAATCACCTATCTCTTTCAATGCAATAACTTAAGCACAGTAGCAATATGATTGCCACATCGATGCTTACCCACTTGGCATCGAGGGAGTAGAACATTTTAACAGTTAGGTAAAGAATAAGAAGAATGACATGCATTGTTTGTAATTTCAGAATTTTGCAATTTATGATGGGGAGGAAGAATTTCAACACTTTCTTCAACACAACTTTTGCTTACCTAATGATAATTTTGGTTAGAATGTAGGCTTAGCAGTGAATAGCTTAAGTACAGTATTTCTTTCTTTTTTCTTTTTTAGTTTTTATTTATTTATTTTGAGCAACAGAGAGAGCATGAGCAGGAGGGGCAGAGAGAGAGGGAGAGAAAAAATCCCAAGCAGGCTGCAGGCTGACAGTGCAGAGCCTGGCACTGGGCTCCATCCCACCAACCTGAGATCATGACCTGAGCTGAAATCAAGAGTCAGACGCTTTAACCAAGTGAGCCACCAAGCACCATTTACTTAAGATATTTCTAAGAGGCTCCAGAAAAATACTTAAGCGGTAAGAGAAGTACATATCCACTCTTGTGGCCTTTGGGATCCTTTTGTTATTTGTTTAGATGTTAAAGAAAAAAAAAATCAATCAATCTTCAGATTCCAGCTGAAAATAAAAACCTTGTCTAGGTGGCTACAATACAGCGTAATACGGTGATAAATACTTCCAAACTTTTTATCATTCAAGCCTAGCCTAGGGGACTAGTGGCAGGAAAATTGAGAATGTGACTTCTTTTTCATGGCAGAAGGGGTAAGTACTTGACACCACCCACTGCGAAAACATACCAAAGTTAGAGTGTCTAAAAGAAAATTTCCAGATCTGGCTGAGAACTCATTTGCAAAGGTAAGGAAAATCAGAGGACAAAACGTCAAGTACCAGTTCTTCCTAAGGTACACCTCGGTGCTTTTCCTATGGTAACTCACCTTCTCCCTGAGACAAACTTGCAAAGTGAGAAAAACTGTGTATCATTTTAAAACGTTTAACAGAAGTTTTCTCTGAATAGATATTATAAAAATAATTCAAATACCATTATCTGACTTGCTAAGCAGATTCTATCCCTCCTCACCCCCCAAAAAATTTTAAAAACTTTTTTTCCCACTGGCTGAAAAATCTTGTTACTGGGTCTATTTTCAGTTTAAAAAAAAAAAAAAAAATCTGCCAAAAAGTGAAAACAACACAAGCTCCATCTAGTGGCCACATTGAGTAGATGGTCTTTAAATTGAGATGAAGTGAAATGAGTTGATTACCACTATCAGTGGTGAAGTTCTATTAAAAAAAAAGTACTTTACATTGCCATCCAGTGGCCAAAGTGAGAAACTGCTATATGTGTTCGCAGAATCCTAAAATTTAGGTTTAGAGATTTTGGAAGTCTTTATCTAGTCATTCATCCTGGAACATGCCACAATAGAATTTCATAAAATATCAAAAACCAGATGATTTTAAAAGACTTTAAATTAAAAAAGTCAAATTCTTTTTTGAATACCTATATATTTAAAATCTGTTAGAAAAAAAACACATTTAGCTAAAATATATTTTACTTTAATATATGTATATAAGTATATTTACTTAACATGTGTATTGATGTTATTATTAATTATATAGGATATAATTATTTACAATATATATTTCCTTAAATAAATTTAGTCTCATTCTTTTTATTTAATTTTTTAAATGTTTTATTTATTTTTTAGAGAGAGAGACACAGACAGAGCATAAGCAGGGGAGAGGCAGAGAGAGGGAGACACAGAATCCATAGCAGGCTCCAGGCACTGAGCTGTCAGCCAGAGGCCGACACGGGGTTCAAAAGAACCAGCTGTGAGATCAGATGAGCCGAAGTCAGATGCTTAATCAACTGAACCACCCAGGTGTCCCAAGTTAGTCTCATTCTGAAATTAATTACTATCAAATAATTAAGCTATATTGATATGGATATGAATATAATATAGATATAAAAGGAAAAGGTAGGTATCTATATATCTATATAAATAGATGGAATGGTAGATATAAATATTGGAAACCAAATTGATTCTTTGGATATTATTATTTAGGGTGAAACTAATGTTATTTTAACTAAAAACATTCATTTACTAAAAAATATATATTGAGCCACTAACAGTAGAGAGATTATACAAGAATATGATGGAATAGACACTCCAGTAAAAAAAAAGAAATCCATTTAACTTATGAGACAACCTTTCTCATTCTTTGGTTTACTCTGATTATTTGTATTTTTTTCCTTAAAGTATGTCTTCCTATAGTTCTATCATATGGCACTTGGTGAGTTCGTTGACTCACAGAACCAGAAGAAACAGAGTCTCCAGTAATCACAACAATATCTGGCACATAATACTTTCCTAATAAGTAAATGTTGAATGAGTGAAATAATCAAGAACTAAATATTGCATGCTTATTTTGTCACAGAGACACCAAGAGAAGATTAAGCAACTTCTTTAAGGTCACACAAATTCTAAGAGGAACTAAAAATATGTATCCCCAAATCAGTTCCAATTAACATTTATTAAGTGCCAACAACATTTATTATGTACCAAGCACAGTGCTGGGGCTGGGCACATAGATAAGAGATGTCAGTTAGTACAGAGTCATTGTCCTAAAGGAGAATACCAGCTTTTGACCATTGTTTATACATAATGAACATTAATCTTGCTCTTTAGCAGAGAAGGTCCTACAACATGTCACAGTCAGGTAAAGAAAAAGGTAAAGATATGAGAAGGGTAAAGCATAGTTCACTTACCTCTAAACTAGCATGTAAGGAACAGACCAACAAAATGGGAGGATTTGAAATTCGAAATCCACTAACTCCAGGGATTAATTGCAGTTCTGAAAAATTAACATCATGTCATTTTTATAGAATGTACCTTGAAAAGTGTCCTTCATGGATTTTTTATGACACTATAGTAGAGAGAAGAATAAGATTTAAAAACTTTTATTTCTAAGATTTCTGAGATATTTAAGAGAAACTCTGTGGACCTAGAATACTGGCATATTTCCCCTTCACTTGCAATGTCTCTCTCCCCTGCCCCACTTTCTTAGCAGCCTACCAAATACTAGAGCCCTTAGAGATATAAAAATGACCTCTTAAAGAAGATTTTCTGTACCTCATTCTCTGTCCTTCCACACTCCCAAGCCAACATTCCTTAACCTGCCCCATGCTTTGCTTTTCTACTATGAAACCATATCAGTGAGAGAAAAAAAATCAAAATTTTAATAGTTTGTAATTGTAATGTCATCCAAAGGCAGGAATATAAATTAAATGACCTATGAAGGTGACTTCTAGCACTAGTATTATTAGGTCAAGTGGCTTCTCCTAGGGAAAAAATAATAATAATAAAAAGGCTTTTTAAAAAATGATCTGCCTAAGTATGATACATTTAAAAGGTAATTTAATAGCAGGTATTATCCTAATTAGAATCAATTAGATTGAATAGTAGCAAGTTAAGTCCAATAGCGTTAAGACTGCTCGTTGGAGATCAAATTAAAGCTAAAACTGACTAAAAGAGCATTAGAATATTCTAGGTCTTTAGAGATGCATCTAATCCAGGGCTCAACAAGCTATGTACTGAGGACCAAATGTGGCCCTTGACTTGTTTTTGTAAATAAAGTTTCATTGGAACATATAGCCACATTCATTCATTTATGTATGTCTATGACTGCTTTAGCACTACAATGGCAGAACTGAACATTTGCCACAGAGACAGTATAGCCCCCAAAACTTAAAATGTCTCCTCTCTAGCCCTTCACAGAGAAACTTTCCCCACTCTCGATCTAGTCCAATTCTCCCATTTACAGATAAGAAAAGCCAACACAAAGAGTGTAGGCAACAGGCATAACAAAGCTAACTATTCCAGCAGCCAAGATAAAATGCAGGTTTCTTGATTTGACTGGAAGAGCCCATCTTGATCTTTTGCATCTTGGTTTTTGCAAATATGAATATATTTAAAATAGTAACTCAGGTTAGTAGTAGTCTGAAGGATCAAGTTGAACTGAAGACTCTCAAAACACTTATGAAGCTTTCTGTATCCCACATGATTGAAGATGGGAGTCACTCAGGAAAAAGAAGCAGGGCAGTTTGGGAGAACCCTGCACGTGTTGAAATTTCATTTCTACCTGCTGGGGTTCAACTGCCATTGTTTCGTGTGTGGCAAAAGCCACAGAAGGAAGAAAAATTGGAAAAAGAGAGACATAAAGTGAACATTTATTAAATAGCACTGCTATGTGCTGCTTGGTTTACAGCTTTGAACTTGTCTTACCCTCAAACCAACCCCTGAATTGGATATTATTATTCACATTAGATATGCAAGAAGGAAAATAAAACAAAAAACAAAAAAAATCCCAAGAAGTTATAATTTGTGCAGCATCACAAAATTATTAAGCAGCAAAGTAGAAATGACATCCAAGTCTCTCTGGGCCTGACTACAAGCCAAAAATTCTTTCCTGCCCTCACTTCCTGATGTTCTGGGTACTCAATATTGATGAGATATGAATCCTATACATTACAGCTCATTTCCACTTACTTCCCTACAGAGGGATAGACTCGAAATGATGCTAAAATCTACAAACACTTAGTCTTACACTCTGGAAATGTCATTTCTTATTTTAAGAATTCTCAGTGGCATTTTTAAAGTGCACTCTCCATGAGGCATGTATATTACATGCCATACAAAGACAGATGAAAATTGAAATAAAGGTAAAATAAAATGACTTGTGAAGTGAAACTGAATACACTTACTGTTATCCATCTTAAATCTGGTGCTGAGTTCATGGCCAAACCATCCCACTAACCTAAAACATAAATAACAACATTAGATATTTTGGTCTACAAAAATAACTGCAATTAATATAGGAATCTGGGCCCTACATATGAAAGTCATTTGTGTTGTGATTCATCAAATACACAGGCATATATATGTTATATGATATCATAAGGCAATTAATATTTATAACCTTATCAAGAAAAGTATAAAATCAATTTATTCATATAACTGTATAATTTTTGTAAAGTTAAGCCATCTGAAAATCTATATTTAATGATATTTTATTGTTTAAAATAAAATGAACAAAAAATGTTGAGTTTTTAAAATTTTTTTAGATTTTGAAACAAAAGTAAAAGCTCAAAAAGAAAAAAACAATTAATACAATAATATATTTTTCACAACAAGCTCCCTAAAGAAAAATGGTGTAAAAATAACCGATATAATTGTTGAAAATTTTTGAATAATTTCCTAAGGAAATTGACTGCTTTTTTTTTTAGTGAGATAAGGAAATTAGAAAAATCATATACATGCATTTGTGTGTGCATAGTAGAGGAAAAGAATTATAAAATAATTTAAAGAAAAGTATACAATTTGGGAAATATGAATTCAATATTTCTGATAATCTGTTCTACCTAAATAAATTTTTAGTTTTTTTTTTAATTTATTTATTTTGAGACAGAGAGAGAGAAAAAGAGCAAGCTGCAAGCACATGCAAGTGAGCAGGGGAGGGGTAGAGAGCGAGTGAGGGAGATAATCCCAAGCAGGCTCCTCACTGTCAATGCAGAGCCGGATGTAGAGATCAGTCCCATTAATGGTGA
The DNA here is from genome assembly GCF_027475565.1 of Acinonyx jubatus. Taxonomy (NCBI): domain Eukaryota; kingdom Metazoa; phylum Chordata; class Mammalia; order Carnivora; family Felidae; genus Acinonyx; species Acinonyx jubatus. The sequence goes on along the minus strand of NC_069381.1, from coordinate 131,884,167 downwards.
GATCATGACCTAAGCCTAGATTGAGTCAGACACTTAACTGACTGAACCACAGGTGCCCCAATAAATATTTAGTTTTAATGCTGCCAAAATAAAAAATTCCACGGCATTTTGTTAGAACTGGGCAAAATATTTTTAAGTTTACAGAAAATATGTGAGTGAATATAGTAAATTTTGAAATATAAGACTACAATGTTTAATTGTTCCTATCAAGGAACAAATAAGTAAGTCATGATGAATGAAGAAATGTTGTAAGTGAGGTGCAAAATAAACTAGATTCAGTTACAGCAAGCATAGAGGAAGCAGAGAGGAGAATAGGTGAAATAGAAGATAAAATTATGGAAAATGATGAAGCTGAGAAAGAGAGACAAGAAAATACTGGACCACAAGGGGAGAATTAGAGAACTAAGTGATTCAGTTAAATGTAATAATATCTGTATCATAGGAGTTCCAGAAGAATAAGAGAGAGAGAAAAGAGCAGAAGGTTTCCTTGAATAAATTATAGCTGAGAACATTCCTAATCTGGAGAAGGAAGCAGACATCCAAATCCAGGAGGCACAGAGAACTGCCTTCATATTCAGTAAGAATAGGTCTTCACCATGGCATAGCATAGTGAAACTGACAAAATACAAAGATTAAGAGAGAATTCTGAAAGCAGCTAGGGACAAACAAGCCTTAACCTACAAGGATAGATGCATAAGGGTAGTAGCAGACCTGTCTACTGAAACTCGGTAGGCCAGAAGGGAGTGGCAAGAAATAATCAATGTGCTGAATACAAAAGATGTACAACCAAGATTCCTTTAACCAGCAAGGGTGTCATTCAGAATAGTAAAAGATATAAGTTTTCCCAGACAAATGAAAACTGAAGGCGTTCATGGGCACTAAACCAGCCCTACAGAGATCCTAAGGGGGACTCTGTGAGTAGAATGCTGCAAGGACTACAAAGGACCAGAGACATCACCACAAGCATGAAACCTAGAGATAACACAATGACACTAAATCCCTATCTTTCAATAATAACTCTGAATGTAAATGGACTAAATGCTCCAATCCAAAGACATTCAGTATCAGAATGGGTAAAAAAAACATGATCCATCTATATGCAGTTTACAAGAGACTCATTTTAGACCTGAGGACACCTTCAGATTGAAAGTGAGGGGATGGAGAACCATCTATCATGCTACTGGAAATCAAAAGAAAGCTGGAGTAGCCATACTTATATCAGACAAACTAGATTTTAAACTAAAGTCTATAACAAGAGATGAAGAAGGGCATTATATCATAATTACAGGGTCTATCCATCAAGAAAAGCTAACAATTATAAATGTTTAGGCCCCCCAACTTGAAACACCCAAATATATAAATCAAGTAATCACAAACATAAGCAAATCTTATTGATAAGAATACAGTAATTTCAAAAAGATGTTAGAATGGGAGAGAGCCAAAGCATAAGAGACTGTTAAAAACTGAGAACAAACTGAGGGTTGATGGGGGGTGGGAGGGAGGGGAGGGTGGGTGATGGGTATTGAGGAGGGCACCTTTTGGGATGAGCACTGGGTGTTGTATGGAAACCAATTTGACAATAAGTTTCATATACTGAAAAAAAAAAGAATACAGTAATTTCAGGGATTTTAATACTTCACTTACAACAATGGACAGATCATCTAGGCAGAAAATCAATGAAGAAACAATGGCCCTGAATGATACACTGGACCAGAAATACTTGAGAGATATATTCAGAACTTTTCATTCAAAAGCAGCAGAACACCCATTCTTCTCAAGTGCACATGGAACATTCTCCAAGATAGATCACACATTGAGTCAAAAAAAAAGCCCTCAATAAATATAAAAGAATTGAGATCATACCATGCATATTTTCAGATCACAACACTATGAAACTTGAAATCAACTACAAAAAAATTTGGAAAGCCTCCAAATGCATGGAGGTTAAAGAACATACTACTAAAGAATGAATGGGTCAACCAGGAAATTAAAGAAGAAATTGAAGAATATATGGAAGCAACTGAAAATGAAAACATGACAGTCCAAACCTTTTGGGATGCAGCAAAGGCAGTCTGAATAGGAAAATACACTGTAATCCAGGCCTACCTCAAGAAACAAGAAAAATCCCAAAAACAAAACCTAACCACACACCTAAAGGAACTAGAAGCAGAACAGCAAAGAAAGCCCAAAGTCAGCAGAAGAAGAGATATAATAAAGATTAGAGCAGAAATAAATAATATAGAATCTAAAAAAAAATAGTAGGACAGATCAATGAATCTAAGAGCTGTTTTTTTTTGAAAAAATAAACAAAATTGATAAACGCCTAGCCAGATTTCTCAAAAAGAAAAGAGAGAGAGCCCAAATAGATAAAATCATCAATGAAAGAGGAGAGATCACAACCAACACCACACAAATACAAAAAAATTTAAAAATACTATGAAAAATTATATGCCAACAAACTGGACAATCTGGAAGAAATAGACAAATTCCTAGACACCCACACACTACCAAATCTCAAATGGAAAGACATAGAAATTTTGAACAGACCCATAACCAGTGAAGAAATTGAATCAATTATCAAAAATTTCCCAACAAATAAGAGTCCTGGACCAGATGGCTTCCCAGGGGAATTCTACCAGACATTTAAAGTAGAGTTAATACCTATCCTTCTCAAGCAGTTTCAAAAAATAGAAATGGAAGGACAACTTCCAGACTCATTCTATGAAGCCAGCATTACTTTGGTTCCCAAACCAGACAGAGATCCCACTAAAAAGGAGAATTATAGGCCAATATCCCCGATGAACATGGATGCAAAAATTCCCAACAAGATACTAGCATAAGGCAATCCACTGTATATTAAAAGAATTATTCACCATGATCAAGTGGGATTCATTCCTGGGCTGCAGGGCTAGTCAATATTTGTGAATCAATCAGTGCAATGCATCATATTACTAGGAGAAAGGATAAGAGCCATATGATCCTGTTAATAGATGCAAAAAAAAGCATTGGGCAAAATACAGCATCCCTTCTTAATTAAACCCTCAAGAAAGTCAGGATAGAAGGAACATGCTTAAACATCATAAGAGCAATATATGAAAAGCCCACAACTAATATCATCCTCAATGGGGAAAAACTGAGAGCTTGCCCCCTGAGATCAGGAACACGACAGGGATGTCCACTCTCACCACTGTTGTTTAACATATTGCTGGAAGTCCTAGCCTCAGCAATCAGACAACAAATGAAATAAAAGCATCCAAATTGGCGAAGAAGTCAAACTTTACTTTTCGCAGATGACATGATGCTCTAAATGGAAAACCTGAAAGACTCCACCAAAAAGCTGCTAGAACTGACACATGAATTCAGCAAAGTTGCTGGATAAAAAAATCAATGTACGGAAATCATTTGTAGTTCTATACACCAATAATGAAGCAACAGAAAGAGAAATCAAGAAATCGATCCCATTTACAATTGCACCAAGAACCATAAAATACCTGGGAATAAATCTAACCGAAGATGTAAAAGATCTGTATGCTGAAAACTATAGAAAACTCATAAAAGAAATTGAAGAAGTCACAAAGAAATAGAAAAATATTCCATGTTCATGGATTGGAAGAACTAACATTGTTAAAATGTCAATACTACCCAAAGCAATCTACACAGTCAATGCAATCCCAATCAAAATTGCACCGGCATTCTTCCCAGAACTAGAACAAACAATCCTAAAATTTGAATGGAACCACAAAAGACCCAATGTTTATAGCAGCACTTTCAACAATAGCCAAATTATAGAAAGAGCCCAAATGTCCATCAACTGATGAATAGGTAAAGAAGATGTGGTTTATATATACAATGGAATGTTACCTGGCAATGAGAAAAAAAATGAAGTCTGGCCATTTGCAACAATGTGGATGGAACTGGAGGGCATTATGCTAAGTGAAATAAGTCAGTCAAAGACAGATGTCATATGTTGTCACTCATATGTGGAATTTGAGAAACTTAACAGAAGACCATGGGGGAAGGAAGGGGAAAGAATAAGTTCAAACAGAGAGGAAGGCAAACCATCAAAGACTCTTAAATAAGAGAAAAAACTAAGGGTTGATTGGCGGCAGGGAGAGAGGAGAAAATGGGTGATGGGCATTGAGTAGGGCACTTGTTGGCGTGAGCACTGGGTGTCGTATGTAAGCAATGAATCATGGGAATCTACTCCCTAAGCCAAGAGCACACTGTATATACTGTATGTTAGCTAACTTAATAATAAATTATATTTAAAAATAAATAAATAAGTAAATAAATATAAAATAAAAGAAGTGATAATTGTCACATTTCAAAAAAATGCAAGGATGAATAAAAGATATCCACATTTTTATAGTTTTCAAAAGAAAAATTTCTTTTTGACTTTAAAAACAAAAGAAAATATAGAAGGAAATATCAATACGTTTATAAACACTTAAAATTATATACTGAAATGACAAATAAAATTAAAAGGCAAACCAATGATGTGGAAAAGGCTGCTACTTGCCATGTATGAGTTTTCATCAAGTTTTTTGTTTTTGGTTTTGGTTTTTTGGCAGAAAAGGGCAATGCGCCCAAAGCTACCCAACCATAGAGCATGAACAGGGCATTATAAAAGCAGAAATGCAAATGTACCACAAATTCAGGGGGAAAAAACCCTTAATCTCTGTAATAATTTTTAAAATGTGAAATAACATTAAGATGAGACCATAGGAGGGATGCTTGGGTGGTTCAGTTGGTTAAGCATCTGACTTAGGCTCAGGTCATGATCTCCCTGTTCATGAGTTCAAGCCCTACATCGGGCTCTGTGCTGACTGACAGCTTGGAGCCTGGAGCCTGAAGCCTGCTTCAGATTCTGTCTCCCTTTCTCTCTGCCCCCTCCCCTGCTCATGCTCATGCTCTCTCTCTGTCTCTGTCCCTCTCTCTCAAAAGTAAATAAACATTAATAATTTTTTTTTAATTCTACATATATTCTACAAACTCCATATACCAAACTGGGAAGTCAGTCAAAAAGTATGAATCCTATTTTCACCAAGGATTCAAAGAAAAAGAAATTAGTAGTTTGTCTAATCATGAGAATAGTAAGTAATAAAACCTTTATAGAGTACAGTTTGAGAATATATGTGACAAATATGTAGAATTTCCTGTCCCAGGACTTTTGTTCTTTCCAATCCATTAAAAGTACTATTTAGATCGTACTACTTGAAGCATGCTAAAATTTATGCGCTCGTACAATGAGTACAATACTATTTACAGGGTCAAAACACCTATCTCAGAATAGAGAGTTAATAACATGAATTATACTACTTTCATACAATGGAATACTATTGAATCCATTATAAAGATCTTATTTAAAAGAATATGTATGCAAAAAGAATAAAGTGGAGATCACAATATTTAGAATATTACTCCAATTTTAGAATAATCATATATTAAAAACAAAAACAATAAAAAATATAACGTATGCATTCATTTGTAATTCTGGTCAAAATTTTAAATTTTTTAATTTCTGATATATTTGTACCTCTGTTTTCCAGAATTTTCTAAAGAGCATGTATTGTTATTGCATCAGAGAAAAACTATAATTATCATTTTAATCCATATTCATTAGTTCAAAATTTTTTAATTTTAAAAATTATGTATATACATAATTTTGCATATACATACATATATTTTTCTATGTATATATAACATATACTTATGTAGAATTAGTCAACAAAGATTAATTATGTAAGATAACTAATGCTTTTATCCTACCACTTAAAAATATCATATGGCTTCCCTTTAGTTGAAGGGAAAAATTCACAGTCTATTAGCCCAAGCATAACTTTCAAACCTTATATATAATATTTCTTTTCTCATTTCAAATAATTCATTCTCAAAACCTATCAAACACCTCTCCCCACCTCACCCGAACACCACAGGTCTTCTTCCTGAAATGCTTACATGGGTAGAAGCTGTGTAGGAGCAACGAAAGAAAAGAATCAGGGCAGAGCAGTGAAAGCCGAAGTGATATAGTACCTGAGGAAACTCCAGTAAAAACCTATTTTCTGAAGTGGAGGCAAGGTTTTCTTATTTTAATTTCAAAAGCTAGACCCTTCATAAAACCATAGGTAAAGTACAGGGATGAACAGGATTATTTTCAGAATAGCTGCTATACTAAAAAAGAAAAGAAGAGAGAGCATTTATATATAAAGAAACAAGAGGAGCTCTAATAGTTGGAAGTAGTCAGAGAAGAAGATACCTGAAAGGCTACCCTGTCGCCTGACCTAACCTCTGGTTTAGTCATCTCCCCAGATTGCTGACCCAGGAAAATTCAACTCATTCACTGATGAGCAGTGTGAAAAGGAACTGGATATTGCACGGTCACAAAGATTTTACATGAAAAATGTAAAAGGAGAAAAATCTACCCACAGATATAAAACATGCACCAGGAAAAGGTTGCCAGAAAGCTGATGAAAATGTAAAGCAAGTGAGTAAATTAATAAAACAATAGAAACTGAATGAGGAAATTTTCCATATGATGGAAAACTACCAAGTAGAAATGCAGGAATAGGATTGATATAGCTTGACAATAGGAGGGATAGCTTGCAGAAATCAAGAAAAATTCAAAAAAAAATAAAACATGTAAAAGAAATTTTGAAAAAAAAAGGAAAGAATGCAAGGAAGTTAGGAAACTAAGGAAAAGACAGCAAGTGTCAGAGGAAAGCTGTGAGAGAAAATGAACAAAACAAAAAAGAAAATAAGAAAAATTTGAAATAGCCAAGAAAGAAAGTAATAAATGTAATTAGCAAATGATCTCTATCATAACCAAAGTAAATTTCTGAAGACAAAAAGCAATAAAAAAAAGAAAAAAACTTTTTAAAAAGTTATAATTCAAGACAACTATATTAAATTAAAAAATGCATTGAATCAACCATACTGAAAAAATGCAACATTGAATTGGGGAGAATTATTCAAGATTGGTCAATTTTATTTAAACTTTATTAGTTACTGAATTTTGGTGGTGAAGAAAAATACTGAGATTTCAGGCAAAAGTGGTAAGACAGAATAAAGGAAAAAATATTAGATTTGTTTCAAATTCATCAAATGCCACACTTCAATGAAGAAAATAACATAGAAATATCTATATAATATCCTCCAAATAGAAAAAAAATGTAATGCATGAATATTATGTGTGGATAAGCCAAATTGTATAAAGATTACTGACGGTGATTAAGCAAGAGATCAGCTGATATTTTCCCCGTGAATTCTTCATGAAAATCTACCTGAAGGTGAATTTAGTCAGCCAAGAGATGCCTGAGGGCATTATGACAAAAAGATATGTGGTGGTTATTGAGTGTATTTAATTATAGGACTAAGATTAAACAAATGTGGGGATGAAGGTGACAGAACATAATGAAAGAGAATGCTATATGACAGTGTGAAAATGGACAACTGGCAAAATGAGGGAGAATAAATTTCACTGATCATCCATATTTAAACTTGATAAATGAAGTACTAGAAGTATAATTAGATCTAAGAACACACATTAAACACCAAGAAAGTCAAAATTGACTAAGTCATGGGGTGATGAGTGTTTGGGCAGAAGGAAAAGGACATCTGCTAAATCTTTCATTGTCCATGGAAGAGAACTAATAGAAAAAAACAAGAAAGATTAGAATTTTAAATTAAAATCTGAAATATCAGAAGTATTAGCTGAAAAATAATGAACCAAAAAGGAAAACATATATCATGTTGAAAGACTAAAAAGATCTAGAAACAGGGGTGCCTGGATGGCTCAGTTGGTTAAGCATCTGACTCTTGATTTCAGCTTAGGTCAATTTCATGGTTTATGAGTTCATGCCCAGCATGGGGCTCTGCGCTAACAGCATGGTGCCTGCTTGGGATTCTCTCTCTCCCTCTCTCTTTGCCCCTCTTCACCTCCACTCTCTCTCTCTCTTTAAATAAATAAACATTAAAAAAATCTAGAAACAGAAAATATGACTTATTAAGTGGCATTGAATTAAGACTAGACATAGCCATCAAGGCAATGAAAGTCAATGGGTTTGATTTAAGTACTGAAAGACAACGTTATCAGATTGTATCATACAAAGATTGTACCATAAATCAAAGAGAATCAATTAAAATGAGTGATTCAGAAAAAAATAGACTAAAAGGATGAGCACAGGTATAAATAGAAAATGCACAAATGAAGCAAGGGTGGATGCAATCTTTATATTAGACAAGATGAAATTCAGACCAAAAGAGTTAAATGTTTTGGAAAAGGACATTTTATAATGCTTATGAATTAAAATATTCACAATAAAGACAAAACAGTTATGAATTTCTAGACATCACACAACAGGACAGCAACATTACAGAAATAGAAATATCTTGTGGTTTCAGTAACGTTTTATTGACCTCTTTGAGTCTATGACAGACCAAGTAAACAAACTATCAACGAAGAGGTAAATCTTATCTATAAATGTTTAATGCTTTGCTCTGAAATAAAGATTATAGCTTTCTAAGAAGTGCTTATAAAATATTGACTAAAATTAACTACAAAAAATTTAATATTTCCAAAGTGGTTATATTGCTGACTATATCTTCTGGTTACAATCCAATAAAAATAGCAATTAATAAGAAATTCAAAAAACCAGAAGACTCAATTACTTGGGAAATTAAAATAAAATTTATCTCAAGTTATTTTTATGATCAAATTGAAATAGTAGAATTTCTTTAAAAAATAATGAAAACACTATAGATCAATATCTTTTGGATATTGATAGAATAATGCATAGAGAAAAATTCATAGCTTCAAATTCAGATCAATAGAAACATTTTTAAATGAAGCAAATAAGTCAATAATAATACTAAAAAAATCATAGAGAACAAGAAAATAAACTGAAATAAAGCTGTAATGTAAAATTAATAAAGATAAAATATGGAATTAATGGTTAGAAAACATAAGTTACAATGATACATAAATAAAAAATCAATTTTGGTGAGGGTGTGAGACATCAATGAACTGAGTAAACACAAGACAGTGTGGCTATAAAAACATTATGGGAAGGAATAATCACAAAGTGGGAAAAGTAAGTGCATCATAAGAGACAGATTGCTAAAATTAGTTTTAAAACCTATATTAAAATGGATAATTTTCCAAGACAATTTATTTATCCAAAGTAATTCCAGAAAAGAAAAAAATATCTAAATCTACAGATTTTAATAGAAGAAATAAAGAAACATCTCAAACACCTAAAATTCCTAAGAGAAAGTGATCTCATGAGGAAATTCTGCCACACTACTCAGAGTAGATAATTCTAAGATTATTTAAACTACTCAAAAGCATAAAAACCAAAATTAATACCAGGAAAGAAAGAAAGAAAGAAAGAAAGAAAGAAAGAAAGAAAGAAAGAAAGAAAGAAAGAAAGAAAGAAAAGAAAAGAAAGAAGACGGAAGGAAGGATGGAAGGAAGGAAGGAAGGAAGGAAGGAAGGAAGGAAGGAAGGAAGGGAGTATGAAAGAGATTTCCACTTTTGGGGGGGGACAAATATAACATTATATCAAACCAGATTAGAACTGCACACATAAAAGCGGAAGCCAATCTGACTTAAGAATATTTAATACTAAAATCATAGAGATTCAAATAGCACATTAAAATAATAGTGTGTTATGAACAGTAGAGTTTATTTAAGGAATGCAAAAATGGCTTCATATTAGCAAATTTAATAATATGCAATTTATTATAGTAATAAAGCTAAAAAGACAATCATTGGACCATCTCTATAGACCCTGTAGAGATATTTGCAACCTTCTGCAACTATAGTTAATTGAAAGAAAATCTAAAGAAACAAAATAGTAACAAGAAGATACGTATTACAATGATTACAATAAGTATTAGAATATCTTTGTAATACTAAAAGTCAAACTTGCATTTAATGGAGAACACTAAACATGCTTTCAACTAACACTAAGATTTTTCAGTTATAAAAATTGGAAAAGAGAAAGTAAATTATCACTACTTTCAAACTCTACGATTTTGTATCTGGTATGGACAAAAAACCTTATTTAATATGGAAGTCTGGCAAAAAGTTAATATGAAAAATAAATATCTAAAAAATGAAATTACAACAAATAAATCTATTACCAAGAAATGTTCCAGACCTACATAAAGAAAAATTTAAAACTCTCCTGAACCTGAACAACAATAAAAATATTTGAATAATATTCAACATGAAGAAAAAAATTAATTCTTCTCAAATTAATGTTCAAATTTAGTATGATCCCAGCAAAAAATATGAAGGATTTATTTTCATTTTTATTTTTTTGTTTTAGAGAAAGAGAGTGAGAGTGGGGCAGAGAGAGAGAGAATCTTAAACAGGCTCCAAGCTCAATACAGAGCTCCATGCAGGGCTCAATGCCATTACCTTGGGGTCATGACCTAAGCCAAAATCAAGAGTCAGAGGTGACTCAGGCACCCTGAAGATTTTTTTGTTAATTGGGTATATGCCAAGATGGTTCTAATGCTATATAGAAAAATAAATCATACTAAAAAAAAGAGCAATGAAGTATTTCTACTTCATTGAAATATAGAATATTCTGTATTTCTAGAAATATAGAATATTTCTATAAAATATTACTATATCACAAAATTTCAGAATGAAAAAAATGTGGTACTGTGTTAACAAGTCAATTAATATAAATGTGCTATATTTATAATGCTAAAGAAAAAGTCATAACATCATCTCCACAGACTAATGAATCATAAGAGAAAGTTCTATCAAACAACAATCTATTTAAAAATATTTATTTGTAACTCATGTCACAAGAGATTAGTTAATCCTCCTAGTATAAAAATATCTAGAGATCAATAATATAAAAATGACCCCCCCAAAACGACCAAAAGATGTGAATTGATCATATAGAAAAGGAAAATGCCTCTTCAATGTTAAGAAGAACACCTCTCCACCACTCACTAAAGAAAAATGTAAATAAAAACTACACTGAGATACCACTGTTTACCTCTTAGATTGGCAAAAATTCAAAACTTAGATTATACATTCTCTTGGTATTAACATGGGTGATGAGTAACTCATGTATTATTGTGGGAGTGTAAATTGATGCACCCCTCTGGAAAACAATTGAATAACAGCTACAAAGTTTTAAATACATACACCCTTAGACCTAACAAATTCACTTCTGGGAATTTACCCACCAGAACCTGTACAACTATGGAGTGAATTATGTAATAGTCATTGCATCCTCTTTGGTAATAGTTTAAGATTGAAAAGAACCTAAAATCCCTTCAATAGGAAGTTGGTTTTAAAACCATGGGAAACCTGTACAATAAAATGCCATATAATTGTCAAATTAAAAGTAGTTGAGGAAGACTTCCGTGTTCTGCAAAGGGGAAGATTATAAGAGACATGAAACAAACAAACAAAAGATGTAGAATAGAATGTTGAGTATATTTTGTACGTACTAAATAATTACTTGCTTAGTTTTGTTTTTGCCCCCAACTGGCACATAAGCTGATAAAATGAGGGCCTTGCCTCTTACAGTTTGTAGAGGAGTGTTTGTAATGTGGGTGATGTGATGTGTGATAAGCAGTTAATCAGTGAAGCATTGCATAAGGCAGCTGAACCAGTATGGGGATGGTCAGGGGAGGCTCTGAAGAGGAAGCTGAGCAGAATTAGTATATTCTGGCAAAAGAGGAAGGAAAGACTGTTCCACATGGTCAGAGCCACACGTGCAAAGACCAGAGCTAAGAGAGGGCAAGATTTTTTGAGGAGTTGAGTGACTTTCCCAAGGCAGACAACTCTGTGTTGTCCAAATGACAATTATCTCAACTATTTGAGATGTAGCCAATATGTAATGAAGAGGTATTATCTGAAACTTATCCAACATTTTAAAAACCTACTTTTCTTTCAACTTTTAAAATCACTCATTTAAACTAGAACCAAACTGAAAAAATATATAATTATCAGAAGTTATTTTTTAATGGTTAGAATACAAGGCAGAAGTTTCTCAAATCTAATGTAAATATGAGTTCATATAACATTTTGAACTCCATCTGTGGGATAAACTGAGAGAAAATAAATTTTATGACACAACTGGTCACATGAGATTCTGAAGCTTATCATAATGGATATTTACTTCAAAAAGCATTAGGAGTGCCTGGGTGGCTCAGTCGGTTAAGCATCTGACTTCATCTCAAGTCATGATCTCATGTCTGTGAGTTCGAGTCCCGCATGGGGCTCTGTGCTGTCAGTTCAGAGCCTGGAGCTTGCTTTGGATCTTGGATTTTGTCTCCTTCTCTCTCTGCCCTTCCCCCCCCCACCCCCCCCACCCCCGCTCACGCTCAGTCTGTCTTTATCAACAAATGAATAAACGTTTAAAAAAATTCAAAAAGCATTAAGAAATGATTCAAAAGCCAGCTACAACAAAATACCTGAGACTTTTCTGGAGATGATTTATAAAATCCAGAAAATTTGGAACAGAAATATTTGAGAAAATTTTCAACTTGTATTGTTATAAAAGGAAGAATTTTCAACTTATATTGTATAAAAGGAAGAATTTAATAATCCTAGTAAATATAAGCAGATATTTTTCTAAATGACATACTCACATATTGAAAGATGTATCTATGAAAAACAAGAATTTTAATTATGGTTGCATCTGAGGTCTTGCCTCAGATGTGAAGACCATCTCATCTCATTTCAAATGAAATAATCATTAACTGTGAAATTTTACATGATCGTAATGTACTTAATACTTTATCCACATAGATGCCCACTTTTGCTTTTAAAGGTCTTAGGGCAAGCTTTATTTTGAAAGTTAACCTGCCAAAAAATTTCAACAGCATAAACTTTGGGAGCAAAGTATATTCCAGAATAAGTTGATATCATACAGATAGCTAAATGATAAATTTGGCATAGTCTGAAGGGAAAAAGCAAAAGGTACAGGATATTTTAATGTAGAAAATAGGAAAGGCAATTCCTCAGTTTTCACAAAACCATTTATTTGGCATTACTCTAAATTCAGCTCAAGCCACTGAGTTTAATTCAAAGAGCCCATACATGAATTTCTCATTGTTTGAAGTTGACATTCCATCTAAACAACACTATTCACTGCTAGTAAAATCTGAGTTTCCAATTTTATATGACATATTCTTGTCCATCCCAAAATACAAAAAATATGCAGGGAAATATTTTAAATGGTCTCATTTCTGTGCTCAAAAATCTATCATTATACTTCAGTAATCTTACATGTTGCCAGTTTTCATCTCCACAAACAAAACAAAATAAAAAAAAACATAGTGGGGAAAAAAGCTAGGAGGAAGGAATATTCCACACATAAGTAAATGAACAAATATCTAAGTTTACATTTAGCATGTCATTTTGCCTCTGGGGAACATGAGAGAGTTTGAATGTTAGGAGGTTACTGTTTGTTCTTTATCCAGCCACTGGTCATGAAATCTCTAGCATTTGAAAACTGGTGAGATTTTCAGTTGCATACATTGACACTGTGAATAATCATCGCACACCAATTCATTCTGTTTGGTTCACTGAGCATTTTGCATGATGTCCCTGATGTGTCCTCCACCTCTAACACACACATAGACTATGTGGGCCCATTTCCCTCCACCTCCCTTGTCCAGTCTTTTTAATGCTATTTAATCTTAAAAGAATTCTGATTTTTTTAAGTTAAGTTTACTAAATTCTAGGTGTACACTAATTCAACTTCAGTATTGTCAGATTATTTTTCCAGAATAAAATACTAAATCTGATTAAAAAACTGATGGTCCAGTTTGGGTTCTATTCCCACTACCAGTGTTATTTTCAATCACAGATTAATTGCCAATTTTCCCAACATGGAAAATTTATGGATTAAGGAACAGCTACCAATACATTGTTGTTTGGAAAAAAATGTTTGAAGTGGTAAAACTCTGAAGAAATTAATTAAGAATTTGTCCCATAATTTTCAGTTACCTACAACTTTCTTCTCCATGGTGAATCAGTAAATTTTATTGTTTCAGGGTTCACTTGTTAAATGGAAAGCACTAAAGGATGTATATAGTATCAAAACTCTTTTGATTTTGAGTTCCATAATGAGCTTTTTGAAATTTATAACAAAGACAATAGTCTTTAAAAGTCACGGCTTCTGGTTTGCAATAGATACGCATTTTAGAATTCTAATCATCATGTGTCTCATACAGTCTAATGTAAAGTTAACACCGTAAACAGAAAATTGAAAAAGAGAATAGAGGACAAAATGAACTTAACTCACAAAGTTTTATCATGCTAAGGAAGGAGAAACTTCAGAAAGGGAAGAGAAAGATTGGATTCAGATTCCTAATACTGAGCCCTGCTGGACTCCCTACCCTTCATTAAGTTCAAGGGTATGGGTGTTGATATGGTTGTGAGGTCACTGGGAACTCCAGATATGTTTGGGAAGAACTGATGATAAAAAATGCCTAAACCATCTTCCCTTAGCCCTTGAAGGCAATCCAGAGGGTTTGTATTGAATCCCTCCACGGCAGCTTGGTGCCATAGTCTTCGTGTAAAAATATTAGCAGAATGAAACAATAATAACACATCCAACAAAGATTATTCTAACCCGAGAGACCCAAGAGAGAATCCTGAAATTCCTGAGCCTCCAGAGAAGAGAATAGAAATGACTGAGAGGTTCAGCATCCCCAGTGGATCTAAAGGGTTGGGACAGGGGTGCCTGGGTGGCTCAGTCGGTTGAGTGTCTGACTCTTGATTTTGGCTCAGAGCATGATCTCATGGTTCGTGGGATTGAGCCCTGCATCGTGCTGACAGTGTGGAACCTGTTTGGGATTATCTCACTCCCTCTGTCTCTGCCCCCATCTCTCAAAATAAATAAATAAACATTAAAAAAAAAAATAAAGGGTTGGAATAAAGGGCATGGGGCCATGGTGGTTCCACAGAGAGCTTGGAGGATGCAGCAGTAAGAGGAACAGTTGACCAAGGGGGTGTCAGGTGCATTTTAGTGGATTCCTAGAGATGGCGGTGGGCCAGATGCTTCTCCCTTAACTATAGCTGAGTGTTCTGTACATCACCCACCCCAACAATTTCAGATGCCATCTTAAGAAGAGAACAAGAAAAAAAGTCTGAACTGACAGAACTTAATCTCCGGAGTTACTGAAAAATATCACAAAGGGCACTAAGTTTACTAGAAGAAACAAAACTGAATTTCCTGCATCAACTCAGTTGATAAAAATTTAAAAAATAAAATTATTTATCCACCACAGTTTATCACCTGATGATGTTTACATATATAACTTTAAAAATTATCAAATATCTGATAACTATAATAATAAATTAAAAGTATATTTATCAAAGTTCTGAAATGTTTTTACACTAAATATCAGAATCAGAACCTAACTTAAGTTAATTGGAACATATAACTGGGTTGTATCAATGAGTTAAAGTGAGTGGGAAAGCAAAACCACTATACAAAGTAGTTGTTTATTTGAAGTCCTTCCTTATGTTTATTGTGATGTATATTTATTGAAAGTCCATCCTTTCTGCAGCATGGAACAGAGGTAAATACTGAGGGGATTCACTGTCATTGAAGCTTGGATTAGATTTGCATAAAAAGGAGGGATTAGGAAAGGAGTTCTAGTCTAATGATTAGCTCTATTTATCAGCCATTAGAACAAAGACATTGACTATTATTTTATTTTTTATTTTATGAAAGAGAAGACAAATACTACAGTTTGTTAAAGAGAATTATTTCTTCTGTAGTTACATATTGAAAAATAATATATTGCACATAATGCTTTTTACAGAAACATTCCAAATTTACCTCTTGGCATTTTCATTTTAAAATACCTAAAGAAAATACAGTGTCTGTGAGAGAGGTCATGAAAATAATGGCAACATGTTTTTTTTCCATTACTTTTCAATAGGATCAAAATAAAAATTGGGAGAGTATTTCAATATGTTTTTCTTACTTAGGAACTTTTCTTTCATTCTTGTGTATTTGCTAAAAGACTAGGTATTTGTCATTTCTGTTGGTGGAGTGATATTAAAAATTCAAGAGCATGAGTTATGATGGTTGCTGGGAATATCTGACAGAAACATCAAAGACCAAGTGTGCGAACATGGTATCAGAGGACGAATAATAGTGTGTGCTTGAAAGTACTGACATGTTCATAACCTAAATGTGAAAGAAACAAGTGACTACATGAAGGGAAAAATGTGTTCTTCCTAGAGAAACAAAAATTGAGAACTGATTCCATAACTGAGGTCAAGGCATCATTTTTTATGCTTTATTTACTGAATCTATAAAAAGTACTTTAACTTTATATCTGAGAAAGTACAAATATGGTATTCTGATTGTTTCTGAATGGTCTACCTCATTATTTGATAACATGCCTCTTTTGCATTAGTTTACTGAAGAAATCGTATTTTGTTATCCAAGGGCTTAGTATGAAGGGAACCAACCCCCAGACCCCATTGGAGATTCTAATTGTTTGCCAGTCATCATCTTCTGACACTACACCCACATTGTGCCGGGGTGGAAGTTATATAATCCCATAGTACATTTAAGAGTGGTCTAGCTAATCAAATTATTGCTTCTTATGCCAATAGGAAATCTTATTCAAAAGGCATGGCTGAGCAAATCTTTCACAAGCAAAGTGCTAAGGAGAAAAGGAGCAAAACCAAAACACGTTTGCTAGGAAATGGACAAGACAGTTTCATGTCATTTTACTTAATCTTTACAATAACACTCTCAGGAGGTATTGTTTCCACCATTTTGGATTTGAGAAAAGTAAGGCTTACAGAGACTGAGTGATTACCCAAAGGAACCTAACTAAGTAAGCCCATATCCTACTTATAAGCAGGAACACTGACCCAAAGTAAGAAGCTGTGGTTGAGATGGCATCATCAGAAGGAAGTTGAAGATCAGGGTTCAGAGCAACTGTCTTAACAAACCAATAAGCAAGTAGAAGCTGAGATGCACAATCCCTAGAAGCTGAGTGGAAGAGTAGTAGCTAAAATAGACATGGGTAAAGTAAAATAGTTTAATATAAGTTGAAGTTGACACTTGTTTTTAATGTTTATTTATTTATTTTGAGAGATGGGGGCAGAGACAGAGGGAGTGAGATAATCCCAAACAGGTTCCACACTGTCAGCACACTGTCTATCACTTATGCTCCTAATTAAATTACCTTTCTTTTTGAGGCTTATTAGACTTTTTCCATATTTCATTCATCAATTCCTCAGAAGTAGTTAATGAGACACTTTGCTGGAAGCTATGGATAGAAACAGTACAGTGAGCTAGAATAGAAATGTCCCTGCACACAGGTTTAAAGTCTCTTGGGTAGGCTGGGGCCAGGAACTAATTAAATAGATATTAATTCAACAAAGGGGTGGACAGGTGACCCCCCCCATCCCTGCCTCTTGGTATTCATGCCTTTGGGTCACCCCTTCCCTTATAACTATGGGTGGACCTGTGAGTCTTCATCAAGAAGCAAGAATCCAGGGGATGTAGTGAGGTGGGAAGAATTGAGAGAAAGCAAATGGACTGGAGCCTAAATGTTTGATATTAAACAACTGCTAAGTGGGGTGCCTGGGTGGCTTGGTCAGTGTGAGTTTGAGCTCTGTATCTCTCTGCTGTCAGCACAGAGCCCACTTCAGATCCCTCTGTTCCCCTCTCTCTCCACCCCTCCTCTGCTTGTGTGCACACGTACACCTGCTCTCTCTCTCTCAAAAATAAACATTAAAAATAAACAAACAAACAAACAAACAGCGCCTACGGAAGATAGAGCCATTGACATATCCCATTAGAAGTGAGATATCAAGTATATTGAAACCTAAAGAAATGAAGATTAAGTTCAGTTTCATCAACATGAATATTGAAGTTAGTAAAAGAAGGAAAGTAGAACAAGAGAAACAGAAGAAGGATAGAGCTCTTCATAAAGGCTATTTACACCATCATTCCCCAACAAGTAGTAGTAAATGGGGTAAGAGTACACCAGAGCAGGAAGATAATATAAATATTATCTACATAAAATGACTGATATCTGGATGTGACAGTAATCACATCGATAACATGATCAATTTCAGTTATCAAAGTGATTACTTGATGAAAATATTCATCAAAACAACTCAACAAACATAAATACAAACTCTCTTAGTTTTATGCCACATAGCCATAAAAAAAACAGCAGGAGGAGACGTTCCATGTTGTACGTGCTTCTAAGTTCTGGGTCCAGTAGTTGTGAATTGTTTCACACTGTCACTGATTGTTCATATGATGTTTTTTTTTTCCCTTTGCATCTTCATTCTGATATAAAGCATTAGTAATTACCATGTTCTTTTAATTGCTGGGTGGGGGGAGGGTATCTATCTTCAATCTTAATGACATTCTAAATGTTATTTCTTAGGGAAATGATTCAAATGTCTAAAATTAATTGCTCTACACTTTCACTTGATAAAAAGAAATTTAATCATTTAAATGGGATTGTATAACAGGAAAATGACATTTTTATCTTATTAAAATTTATTTTTACCCGTAACTCTTTGTGAAGTAAAAAAGTACTAAGATCTCTTCTATAATGTTTGACATTTTTCAGGTTATTCTGGATATTTTCAGGAAAAACAACATAAATAAGTTTTTAATATAAGAGCCCATGCTACTATAACTGTACCCTACTAACCAGATTAAAGTTTTGAATAAAACATTGTTAATTTAAATAAGATAATAAAGAAAAAAAGAATTCTATTTAGTAAAATAATATGTAAGAGAGACAAAGTCTTTTCCCCATATTATCTTCCAGTTGAACAACATCAACTCAGGTGATTGATGCCTCAACCATTTAGCAAAGGTCTTGTAAAAACTGTCCAACAAGTTTAATTTAGGGATGCATGTGTTTTTCCTGATTTAGGTTCATGTAATTGTTTAATAGTTTTGGAAGCAACAGAAACAAATGTTAATCGAGCTTTCATTATGAGCCACGGTTCTTTTTTTTTTTTTTACATATTTATTTATTTTGGGGAGGGCAAAGCAAGCAGGGGCGGGGCCGAGAGAGGGGGACAGAAGACCCGAAGCAGGCTCTGTGCTGACAGGGTGACAGCAGCGAGCCCAGTGTGGGGCTTGAACTCAAACCGCGAGATCATGACCCCAGCTGAAGTTGGACACTCAATCGACTGAGCCACCCAGATGCCCCTTTGAGCCACAGTTCTAAGCAATATCTTTAAAATAATCTTATAACCTAGATGCTATTATTATGCTCACTATACAGATGAAAAAATTGAGGTTCCGAGACTCTCAATAGTCTACAATAACACAAGTGTTATTTGTTGAAGCCTAAATGTAGATATAGACCATTATGATCAAGAATATTCACAAACAGGGTACCTGGGTGGCACAGTCAGCTAACCATCCAACTCTTGATTTAGGCTCAAGTCTTGATCTTATTCCTGAGATCGAGCCCCAAGTCAAGCCCTGCACTGGGTTCCATACTGGGCATGGAGTCAGCTTGTGATTCTCTTTATTTCCCATATCCTCTGCCCCAACCCTCTCATTCACCTCTCCGGTTTCCCTCTCTCTCTTTCTCTCTCTCTCTCTGTCTCTCTCTGTGTGTGTCTCTCCCTCTCTCTTTCTCTAGCAAAATACACAATCACCTGAGGCAGATTTTTTAAAAAAAATGAATCAAAGATTCTGTAAAAGTAATATTCCCCAGATTACTTAAAAAATGCACTTAGAGTTCTGAGCTGGCAGAAATACACAATTTTTTCCTTGAAAAACTTTTTTTTTTTACTTTCTCTGTTCTTTTATAATCTCTGTAATCCATTCCTCTTCTTCAAGGGCACTGACTGAAGCATCTAATTTAGTAAACTTGGATAAACATATTGTTCATATTGCTCATACATCACACCTTGAAGCCTTTACAGATGGAATGGGGGTTGTTTAAAGTCAAATAAAGAATGATCATTTAAAAAAGTTTTTCATTCAAACACAAAATACATCACAAAAAAACCTAAGGGAAAGGTAAATTCATTTTAAGGCTCTACCACTTGGAGCATAGGAAAGATAAAATAAAATACAAAAGAAATGTAATCTAAATGGAATCTTGGCATGAATTCTAAAAAGCAAATATTCTAAAGCTAATGAAGAAAAGTTAAAAACCATTAAATTAGTTTATAAGTAGCTACTATCACAACAAGCTCATAAATCATTTTGACAAACTGAATATTAACAATAACAATTAAGATGCAATTTCATCTCACTTGGGCCAGAAATTTGAATCTTTTCCCACCAAAAATTAAAACTCAAGCAGGGAGTTCATTCACTTAGAATAAAGATATTAATAGAATTTTGAGAGAAGTTGTTGGAAGAGATCTGATAAATAATAAAAAGTAAAGATTTTAATATGCTTTGTGTTCTTTGAACATCATAAATTTCCTGAAAGGAGTTTCAAGTAAGTATTATCAAATGGAAAGTATCACTTATTATAAAGACATCTTTGAGGCATGATATTCAGATTCAGTAAGAGAAAGCCACCAGGGATACCCTGAATATGATTTTGGATGCTAAGAGCTATGAAATGAAAAACCAAACTCTCCTTGATCCCCTTAGCAAGCCTTTAATGGCAGAATCTCCACTATGAATCCCTGAATATTTCATGCACTGAATTAATTTAACTTGTTCTGCAAACCCTTTATCTCTCCTATCCCATATCACACCAAAACAAGACAAAACAAAACAACTTTTCCCAGTTTTATTAGTCTGTGTTAAAAATGCAGTTCATCGCTGGGGCAAAATTCAACAAATAAAGAGATCAGATCACAATCTGCTCTAAGAAAGTATATTTGCATAAAAGATTGTTTACAAAATGTCCTTTAATTTGACAATTTATTACCATACATTTAATAATTTTCATCTGTGTTTAGAAATATGAACCTCACCAGAATAAGTTTTTTGTTTCTTTTCCTTTTCCTCATCCTCTCCCCCATTTTCTTCCCCCCACTCCACACCCTCTCCTCCCGACCTCTCTCTCTCTTTGTCTTACTTAAGGTCACAACTGAGAACTAAATACAATTGTCTTACTTCTTTCATGGCTTCAAAAAATGTGTTGAATCAGACAAATTGATACAATGTTGCAAAAAAAATGTGGAACATTTGGGGTACAGCATAATTATTTATTCTTAAAAATCTGTAATAGCAACTGGGGATAAGTTTGAATGCCTGCCATCTTATATCCTAATATCCTCTATAACCTAACCTCAAGTAAAAGTATATTACTTAAATTCCTCATGAAATAATTATGTTTCACAAATCAAAAAGTTCCACAAAGGTTGTTTTATTCAGAAAGTAATGAGAAATTTATTCATTCAAATAGCTTTTATATATTCTTAATTTTCATAATAAAATTCTGGCAGATGAACTTTCAGAAATATGCATATAGTACTCTTTTATACTTGAGAAAAGGAAAAAGATGGGAAGGTGATAGTAAAGTTTGTTACAAATTTGTCTGAACCTAAGTCTGCTTGATTGCATTCACCTACTACAAAAAAGTAGAGGGGAAGAGGGTCACCAAAACCATCAATATAGTTGATGACACACAGATTTCCATCAAGCTGGTTTTAGTTTCTCAACTACCCATAAAGGTGGTTCACCTTATTCTGATGGTTCATTTTTATTGCTTACAAGCAGAGTTTAAAAGCTGGAAGAAATCTTAGCAATCCCCCAGGCCTAACTATTTATTTTTCCCCTGAGCAAACCAATACCTGGAGAGGTGAAGAGACCTGAATTTGTAATCAGTCGATGGCTCTCCACTGTTTCTAAGCTAAAGATGAAAATTACTTACTTGGAATTCAAGGACCTCAATATTCTGGTCCCTGACTGGGATGCGTGTAAAAACACCCTGCCTGGAACACCCCTCCACTGCCTGTTCCTCTCCAGCCTCAGTACCAGTTAGGAGAATTTCTCCAGTCAGCTCAAATATCACCTCCTCAACAACGGTTTCTCCAACCTCCCTCTTTCCTTTCTCTGCTCACATTGGGACAATGGGGCTCATTCACGTCTGTATCCCCTATGCCCTGCATACTGCTTTGCCTATAATAGATATCAAGAAATATTTTTCAGTTGATAAATGAAATAACCACATGACATTCGATTAATGATTTAGCATTCTTTTGCCCAAACATCAAATTAATCTTTCCTGTCTATCCAAACTTTTCCCTATCCTATTGATTCAATTTTCTAATAACTTTTAACCCTATCCTGTTTTTGTCATCCTATTATCTGTGACCATATTTTAGATAGTGAGCAGCTCACTTCTGTATGATTGCAAACATTCCTTAACTGGAATACACGTTTCTATTCTTGACCTCTTTCAGAATGCTGCCACCTATCTTTTATAATAGATCCCTAATCCTACAATTTCTCATCACCTCCTCTGCTACTCCTCTACTTTCAATTGTGACCACCTCTTGCCTGCTTTCTCTAACAGTTCCCCAGCAGGTCTTCTGAAGACCATCCTTACCTTCCTATAGTCTATTCCCAACAAAGCCACCAGAGGGATCATTTTGAAAATTGCTATGCCATGTTGCATTTCTGGCAAAATGGGAATGGATGCCATGTCTTTATATAGTTTTCTAAGGGTCTACATGTTATGGACCTTTCTAGCTCTCTAAATTTCATCTACTCATCTCCTGTTGGCTCATTCTATTCCAGCCAGGCTAGCCTCCTAACTATTCCTCAAATATTCAAGACACGTTCCTGTCTTACGTTTAGATACTCCCTCTGCCTGGAAATTTCTTGACCAGATAACTGCTTGGCCCACCCTCTGTCTCCTTCACTTCTTCATCCACATCTTATTTTCTCAATGTGGGCTTTTCTGAATGTCTTTTAAATACTGCACATTGCCAAGGATCCCACATACAGTATTTTTATATCTCCTTTTCCTGTCCTACTTTTCCAATTGTCCATAGGACTGATCAACTTCAAATGCATTATATAATTTGCTACTTATTATATGTATAGTTTGTCTTCTCTGGCTCGAATGCAAACTCTTTGAGGACAGGGATTTTTGCTTTGTTTGTACATACATCCAAACACTTTAAAAACTGCCTGGAATATATATATATATGTATATGATGCTCACTAAATATTTATTCAATGACTACAAATGTATTACAAGGACATTATACAACTAGAAGTCAAATTTTTCCACAGTGTTCAGTGAATATATTAAACTTCTTTTCATGAACAATTATAGACTTTTTGGGCTCTTCATTTTTAGTTGTTCCAAGCTCTATTCATCTATCATTAGCCAAAGTGTTTCTTCCAGCCTCCACTGACTGTCTCTTCTAGCCAATCAATCCAGTTTGAAAGACCAAATGCAAACAAGGAAGGGTTTAAGCATACTAAAACTCTGCCCTCAGGGAAGATATGTTTGGTAGGATTTGGGCATGGTCTCATGGGTACCTAAGACTCCTAGTCCCATTCTTAGGCCATTCCTCACAGCATCCCACTAACTCTGCTAAACCACTTTGCCAACTAAGAAAAGAGACTTGGAAACAGAAACACTATTGCTATCATTTAAGGAGACATTGGAATCCAGAAATAACAGTATATCAGTGTATAAAGAAGGTGGAACTAGTTAGTGTATAGGAATAAGGAAAGCAGTAGATATAAACTATAATAAGAAGTTAAAAAAAATAAAAGAGAAAAAGCAAGGAGAGTCTAATTCTAGGCAGTTGGAGACCAGCACATTTGCAGGAAAAGTAAAATCATGGCTAAGTGACAGCAGAAGATTCAAAAGTGTCAATGACAAACAAAAAAATCTCGAAAACTGACAAAACAGGTTGCATTAGCTTATAAATTGTACATTCATCCCGTGATGCCAACAAAGAGTCCCCAAGCAGGACTATGATAAGGCTTGCATCTCCATGACCCTGGACAGGTAAGATATTACCAACTCACTCCTAGTTAGTAAAGAAAATCTCTATCAAATCTTATTTTCTAAAAAAAAAAAAAAAATATATATATATATATATATACACACACACACACACACACACACACACATATATATATATATTCATCTCTTCCCAATTGCTCTTCTCTATTCTAAGTCTACCAATTTAACACTGCTCTGGAAAACAGTGTGAGAAGGTATCACGAAACTCAACTCCTTTTCCTCCTCTCATTTGCTCACCCACCTATAAATATTGTTTAGAGTACTCCACCTGGTTCTGTTACATATTCACTACATCTTCAAATCTTCTTTTTAAAAATTTTTTTAATGTTTATTTATTTTTGAGAGAGACAGAGAGACCGAGTGTGAGTGGGGGAGGGACAGAAGCAGAGAGGGAGACACAGAATCCCATGCAGGCTCCAGGCTCTGAGCTGTCAGCACAGAGACCGACGCAGGGCACGAACCCATAAATCGAGAGTTCATGACCTGAGCTGAAGTCTGACATTTAACCAACTGAGCCACTCAGGCACCCCAATTACATCTTCAAATCTTATTCAAGGGGTGGTTTGTTCAAGTATGTCCAGGAGTCTGACAGTGTGACAAGTGTAGTTATAAAAAAGCACTTCCTGATATGATGACTTTTGATTAATGACAATTATTTCCTGAAGTTTCAGAATAATATGGTGTCTTTAAAAGAACTAAGTCAATATTTTCCTGGTGTGAAAGCTTTGTTAACAAATAAACCCTTTGAAAATTTTCTATATATGCTTTCTTGAATTATATTATTATTTTGAAATATTGATTTATAATCCTTTGAGGTAATATTGATGTTAAAAGCACAAAAACAGAGATGTCTGAATTTAGGACTTTCTAAAGGACTTGCTGCAATGTTGATTAAAATACTCATGAAGGTTTTTTTTTAAGTTGTCTATAGCTAGTTTTCCTGGATATATTTGGTCTTTGTAGAAGCATATGGAAATGCATATTTAATTTGACAGTATTTTGCAAATCATGCCCCCTTCAGAATAACTTGCAAAGTAGAAATGCTTTCATATGCTAGAAGATGGTTTGTCTATTATGCTGAGAGTAAAGAAAACCATATATTCAACAACAAAATTTTTTAAAAAGTATTTTTTTGGGACACTGCAGATTATGAAAGAAAGAAATATCACAAGACAATGTCCTTGTACTCAAGAAAGGTAGAATTAATTTATAACCAATATTCAAACAATCATATTCAACATGTAAAGATGATTTCTCACAAGTATCACAGGCCCCTTAAAAAAAAAAAAAGACCATTTTCAGCCTAAATTTCTATGACTTCTACCAAATCTTCTAAAATCTTGTCCAAAGCTGATTAGAGCAGAGATTGATATGGGAACCAAAGCAAAATATCTATACATGAACTAGTCATGACCAAGGCAGACCTCAACACTAGAGAAAAAAGATCATTTCCACCTAATCAAATCTTCTCCTTTGTAGTTGAGTAAAAACAAGTATGCAAAGAAAAAAAAAAAAAAACAGATCACATGAGTTCAGAACTTTGTTCTGAACACTGTATTTTATTACAAATGTTCTTGTGGTTGGTGAAGTTAGCCCAGCCCAGTCTTTTGAAAGCACCAGGATCCAGTGGGTCTGTGTGTGGCCCACACACAGGTATCACTGCACCATGGCTGTTTTGGTCATCATAAGGAGCCAAATAGATACATGTATTTTTCTCAATACTAACAAGTAAAAGTTTTAGCACTGGTTCTTCATATACATATACATAAAACTACCCTGAAGATTCCAAAGGTCACTTTAGGGGCAAAACTTGAAGTAATTAAAACAAGAGCTGAAGCTCTTTGACAAGTTTTACTTTTGGTGTCTGAAAGGTTCACTGACCTCATATATCTTCAGAGACACTTAACTGCAACGTTAGAAGAAAAAATAAATTTTGAGATTTCAAAGGACTCCACAATTTTCCCGAATTAATGATTATGTCACCATTATCTGAGAGTAGTGATTTGCAAGTAACAATGGCTTTAATATATCTTTTTATACTGATAATTACTATTTTGGCTTCCCTTTAAGAGCCAGGATTGCTTTATCTCCTGAGTTGAAAAAATCAGATTATTTAGTGAACTTATTTCTAATTGTGATCACACCCCAGAGAATAAATGTTATTTTTATGATTACTGCTTAAATTCACAACACACAAAAATCATCTAGATGATTATGCATAGTTAAAATTATTTCAAGCCAAGAAGATAAGGGATCCTTTTAGAGTTACTGATCTAACATGGTTTCCGAATGAAGATAGGTATAGGTTATACGTCATGATTCCATTGATTTTCTTCAATCAATGTGCCATCTTTTGGGCTCCTTACAGTGAGGATTTAGGGACTAAAACTTAGAACAAGTTTAATGCCCTCCATGAGCTTGGCTCTGAAATTAAGTGTGAGCATGAAGCAAACTTGATTTCACCAGTGTTTATAATTTCTAAAATATTGTAGAATAGGGATAACGAGCAATTTCATGATAATAGGCAGAATTTTAAATGTTAGGTCAATAACTCAGGTTCCATAAAAATTCTAGTGAAAAGTATTAAAAGAAAATGATCACTTGACATATCCCTTTAAGAAATGTCATTTAAGTAATTCTTTCTTCTTCTTTATACTTTCTCAAACGTGTGAAACTAACCAAGTGAAATCTTTTTCATAGGCAACAATTTCAGCTCTCAAAGTAACAAAGAGTAAATTTATTCACTTAGTTAATGTAGCATTCCATTCAGCAGAGGATTTGTAACTATAAATTTCCCCACCAAGCTTTTCCAAAGCACCTGAGTTAAAAATATCTATCCACAGCTCCTATGGCAAGGTCTGAGAATTCACTTAGCAACTATAATACATAAAAACATATAAACATATAAAACATATAAAACACATATTCTAACTTGTGTTACCTGCCATCCAAATCATCTATTCAGTTATTAAAATATTATCTCTATAGTGGATTATAAGTTAAAATCATAGGCAGTATCTTATATTTATTTTCATCTGTGAAAGTTACTTGTACAAAAATATGCATTGGTTATATTTGTTCATGTCTTCTTAATTGACTCAGGATCATTCTCTCTTTTTTTTTAATAAAATTTTTTAATGTTTATTTATTTTTGAGGGAGAGACAGAGACAGAGCATGAGTGGGGGAGGGGCAGGAAGATAGGGAGACACAGAAACTGAAGCAGGCTCCAGGCTCTGAGCTGTCAGCACAGAGCCTGACCTGGAGCTTAAACTCAGGAGCCATGAGATCATGACCTGGGCCGAAGTCGGATGCTTTACCGACTGAGACACCCAGGCGTCCCAGGATCAGTTTCTTTACATGACAAAGATGAGTACCTTAAAAAGGATACTTCTGCTGAAGTAAGATAAAATGGAAGTTTCACTCTGTTTACACCCTGAGATTAGAAAGAAATATGGACGTAATGGAATTCTTCATTATTTGATGACCAACGGAATACTGGGAAAAGGTTATTTAAAATAAAATCCATTTTAAAGAAATAACCATATTTTTATAGTAATTAATGGAAGTTTTTAAAATTTGATTGAGATGCTTTTAAAAGGTAAAGTTTAAAATTATATACAAATGTACACAAAATTTGATAAAACAAGTTAGAAGTATAATGTGCTAATTATTAAAAGGAGTAAATAATAAATCGAGTGTTGATTTTTTTGGTGTATTTCAAAAAATGTTGGGATAGAAAAATACAATCTCTTTCATATTACATTTAACTTTTTCAGCATGACCATAGAAATGATCATTTCTATAAAAATTTTTGAAGCATTCATCATTTCCTTTCAATCCTTGATATTCAAGTCATTTGCTTTTGAAGTACCGTGTCTAATTTCTTCTACTTCATCTGTTATTGGTTCTAACTCTGACAGATCCTCACTGCCCATAATTTTGTGATTCAGCAATTCTTCAGTATCACTTGCATCAGGAAATCTTGAATCTCTTGAAAAATTTTACTTTACAATCCATTTTCATTATGTTTTTATTGTGTTACCTGACAGTTATAAATTGTATAACCAGCAAGAGACCAAGACATTTTATAAGTCGTAGAGATAGATGCTAATACTAATTGGGAAAGGGTGTTCAGTAAAGGCTAATTTTGTGAGTAGTTCATTAGGGAATATTTTCTATTATGGCAATCTTTGCTTTCTAACATTACTATGTGTCTTTGGGAACTGGGATAATGCCTTGGTAATCAGAAACTCTTGTAATTTACAATCAGATTAAAAGAAGGGCTAAAAATTAAGCAAGTGATAAAGCTGGAAATGCAAATTGGTGTCCTCTACAAATGTCTATTATTGAAACCAAGACTGTGGATATTTCTGGACTCAGGGACCAAAGTTGAGGCACTGAGAGTGAAAAGGTGAAAAAGTAAACTTTGTAAAATTTAGAAGAGTCATCACATAAATTGGAGCTGAAGCAAGAGAAAATGGCGCCCTGAAGCCTAGGGCTGTGGGAGGGAAACATCAATGACAAAGGGGATGGTGAAGGATATCTAATATAACTGAGAAGTCAAAAAGTTGTGGCTGAGAAGTCATCCAAGTTAATAGTAAACACTGAACATGAGAAACAGGCTAACAGATGACCTAGGAAGTGGAGGTCACATTTCAACTTAAGATTCTCTGAAAACGGAGAAATCTATTGATATTGGCCTACTGCATTTCAAAGGACCTGGAGTTTTATGAATTTACACACCTTGCTGGTGTCCCCTACACTTCCTCGTTCTCTAGCCTTTAACCAGGAGAACTTATGCAGGTAGTAGACAAGAATACGATACCTAAGTCCAAAAGGATCACTAAGAAACTAAAACCAGGTTTAAATTATAGATAAGTTTTAGATGATGGCATTCTCCAGCATTGCCTGGAGAAGTATATAGAATCAATGTGTCAAGTCAGCATTCCCTGGAACAAATGTGTATTAGGTGGTCTTCCCATATAACATTAATTGTACAGTTGGGCCAAGCATGGCATGAACTTTTCTTAAGTCGTTTTGCTAAATTTTCTTTATGCTTCTTTTTATCCTTTTTTAGACTTTCCTGAATATTGTTTGGCTTGTCTTCTTTTTTTTTTTTTTATTTTCCCAAGTAAAAATAATAATAACCTACATTGCTGAGTTCTAAAATTTGCCCTAACCATGCACTGAAGTTGGCCAGTCTCTTCAGCTGGTTCTTCTTAACCTGGAAATTACTTATTATAATAAAGAAGATGACTCAATCCCTTTAAAAAGCCTTAAAAATGTCATCTCTATTTCTAGGCTTCAATCACACACTTCTAGCTGATTATGGGAATGTGCTAACACGATTTGAAATTCTAGCATTTTCATCAAAATTATCAGTAGGTCTCATTCTTGGTCACTCAAAAAACTTAAAAAACCTAAGGGAAATGAACATTTCAATAAATCTAATACATTGGAGCATTTGGAGCTTTATTATGTCCTTTATTATGGAAATAATAAAGCTTTATTATGGAAAGTGAGGAACAGCAATTTTCTAGTATGAATGGTCTTACTGGATGGGGTACAAAAGCAAGTGACAGAAGGAATCTTAATATGGGGCTCCTGGGTGGCTTAGTCAGTTAAGCATCTGTGCAGAGCCTGCTTAGGATTCTCTCTTTCCCTCTGTCTCTGCCCTCCCCATATTGTTTTCTCTCCTTCCTCTCTCTCTCAAAATAAATAAAAACACATTTAAAAAAAAGAGCTCTTATGATCCAGGCTTGTTCTGTTTTCATGCTAGAGTCTCTTTCTCAAAAAAAAAAAAAGTATATATACACATGCACATATATATGTGTATGTATGTGTGGCTGGGGGTGTTGAATTGCAGTCTATGGGCTCCTACAGAAGAATCATTTTATGAGCTTCAGATATTTTTGAATCCCATAAAATCAAAAGGTTAATTACTGATCTAAAGTGTACCAAAAAAGTCAACATTTATAAAGTTAAAAAAATTCAATGTATTTAAGTCCTTTTTTAGTGATGCATTTCTGATCTTCAAATTCTTTCTTTTTCATTCTTTTTTTTTTTAACATTTATTTATTTTTGAGACAGAGAGAGACAGAGCATGAACAGGGGAGGGTCAGAGAGAGAGGGAGACACAGAATCGGAAATAGGCTCCAGGCTCTGAGCTGTCAGCACAGAGCCTGACACGGGGCTCGAACTCACAGACCGTGAGATCATGACCTGAGCTGAAGTCAGAAGCTTAACCGACTGAGCCACCCAGGCACCCCTGATCTTCAAATTCTTATAGTTAAAAGTGTTGCACTTTATATCTCAGAGCAATAATTATTAATTTTATAGACTGAGTTGAAGTCAGCCTTGAAGGAAAAAAAACCCAACAAGATGGCATTTACTCAAAACTAGTTCTAATTTAGAATAATTCTTAGCTATAGACAAAGTTTAGAATATGACACTGGAATGAGAAAAGGTGATGATAAACTAGGACAAGGTCAAGTTTTACTTGAGAATAACGTTATGATGCTTAATGCAGTGGATTGACGATAGTCTGTACTCTTTCTCTTTATTGGCAAAAGGTTTTTGGAAAAAGTCTTAGGTCATATGTTCTGAAAAATGGCCAAAATGCCTATTTAAACAACAACAACAAAAAAAACCAGAAGTGCAACTTCTTGGTACAGATGTAATTTACCAGTTGCTAATGGAAACATATAAAATATATTTCAAAGTTATATACTGAATATTAAACTTTAGAATTCAGGGTTACATATTCTGGTATCCACTGTCTACACCAGGTGGGTCAGTCACTCCCATAATGCCCTTTTTCCAACCCTTGATGAACATTTATGCATTCTGTTTAACCACACACTTAGAATGCCCCTAATTTAACTTTGACCTTCATCCTGTTTTACTTTTTTTTTGAAGGTTTTGACTACACAAGTATCACAGTATAAATACAGTCAAATAGTACAAGAAAAACCAATTTAAATATATATACTTTAAAAATTCTTAAGAAAGAATAAATGACATAAAAGAAAATATCACTTGTATACTACTTGTTTGAAATAACACGCTTAGCCACTAGATGTCACCCTTTAAAAAAGCAACAGAGTTTACTTCCCAACGTTTGCTACATCAATTGCTGTTACATTCCACTATTGGGTGGAAGTTGGCACCGTTGGAATTAGTCATTCTGACATGATGTAAAAAGAAGCTTTAACAACAAACAGGGTTTCCTGTAAAGAGGGCTTCATGAGTCAAGCCTGATTTGAGTCTTTGGAGACCAAAGCCGGATGGTTAAAATGCCACAAGAGATAATAACATATAATTTTCAAAATGTTAAAAGCATGTCTCTCCTATAAGTATGAAGTGAAGATCAATAAAGATCTCATTCAACTCATTAATTAGCGAGGAACCAGTCAGACGGTAAGGAATGTAAGGCCTGTAAAAGAGCATTCAAGAAATGGAAACTTACACAGCTTTTCAAAGGCCTGCTGAAACGAACTTGGTAACAGACACAAAACTGTGTCATGTTCTACAAATTACAAGCCACAGCCTCTGAGGTTATGTTTTCTACTTGAGAGAAATGATCTCTGCTAGTCAGAAGTCTAAGAGGTGACATACAACTTCACAGTGAAGCGACAAAGTATTTAGCCTAGATGTATGGACAACATGTAATTCTTTCACAATTGTGCTTAGTGCTTTACATGCATCGTCTCATTTTATTCTCAGAATCATGCTTATGAGGTAGATGCTGATATTATCTTTATATAGAGGCTAGAACACTGAGAGGTCAAGGAACATTCTTCAGGTTATGGACCAGCGAGTGATCATGCTGGAATGTGAATTTGGCCTGTCTATACAGTCTTTCTCCTGGGACCAAAGATGTAACAATTAGAGTGGTCTAGAGGATGTTGGGATTCTACAAGACGAAGTGCATGTGAGCACACTATGACGGCTTCACCCCCTCCTGTTTCTCATCCATGAAGGACAAATAGTGACAAAAGAAATTTCAAGTGCAACAGACATGTGCTGTAAAATCAGAGCTTAGCTGCTAACGCTTAAATTCTTGAAAATTTGTGTAGATTACTTAACATATCCCTCACCAACCCACCAGCTTGTCTTTGGATTGGTATGATACACCAGATCCTCTATTACAATTTAAATAAGTGGAGAGTGGGAAATGATCAGAGTAGTGAGTCTCCACACAAAAGCAAGCAGTATCTTATATACTGTCTACAGGGAAACCAATTATGTTAGGTAAAACACTATCAATGGGTTTTGCTAAAAATGAAAAAGAGACCATTTAAAATATGCATAGTATTCCTGTAACATAATAATGCTTTATATTCTTTTCAGAGAATTTGGGACATGGGGAGAAATCTAATATACTGACCATATATTTGGGGAAGACATCTGCCTGACAAAATACCTGTCTAAAGAAAACGCTCTATTTAATTTTAAAACTTTAAAATCTTGAAGAAATTTTAGACATGATTAAATGAACTGTAGAAAATCATCTTCAATTTCTTGGATTTATATGCATAGAACCTCAGAAATGTGAGGTGCTCCAAGTTTTATTACTAATTCTGCTTCAATTCTTGTAAAGATTACACCACTCAGCTAGTGGCTGAGAGGATTCAGAAAACTAATCAAACATTATTATATTACCTATTATGAGTCTAGACAGTCTCCTCATCACACATACTTTGATACAAAACTCTGAAAGGAGTTTTTTCAGAATATTATTTCTTTATCTCCATACAGATAAAAACAAACTTACAAGTTCCCTAGTCAAATAAAAATGTATAAATTTGTTAATGTATCACATTTGCATTTATACTTGCTCTAAAAATTGAGAAAGTTATATAAAGTAGAAAAGTATTGCTTTTTATGCAGTCTGTGTTGTTCAGTGTTCAGCTTCTTCAGTTTTCATGGATTATAAAATCTTTTAGGACAGAAGATAATCCTTACAAAACCATCATATAATGTTTCTAGCTTTAAAGGTAGATGTAATTTTAATAATAACATACCACATTTAAGGCTCTATTAGGCACAGCTCTGGTTGCCTTTGATTTACTCATCAATGTGAGGAATCTGAAATTTTCTGAAGTCTAATTTTGAAAAAAAATAAGTCATCTCTTTGCATTAAACCATCTGCTCTACATGATTATAGTGACTCATTTTTAGCATTGAGCTTCCCCTTTTGTGATTCATGTTCAACCAACTGAACTCTTCAAAAAGCATTTATTTCTAATAAAGTGCATCATTGTTAATAGAATGGTAATATAATTATAATCAATCCAGATTCTTATTGGATAGCACCTTCAAGAGCTCATGTAAATTTAGCATATTATTAATGCAAATTAATTTATTCATCACCAGAGAAGAATCTGAAGATGGTACTCACGCAGGTTTAATTGTATGAGCATGTTTTTCATGGACAAAGGCACCGGCAAGACCTCCCGCTCCTGAGTTTAAATACTGGATAGAAAAGAAATTAAAATGTATGAGCATATGATAAAAATGAACAATAAAATCACTTGACTTTTTTGTTATGAAACCAACTTTTGACCAGCTCAAAATGTGATTATTTGAGCTTTTATAATAAAACACAGTTTTACATTACCTAACTCAAAGAAAAAAAAATAAACATAAGCATTATTAATTGAGACCAAATACCTATTACATTTTTGGCCAAATTTTGCATCAACTAAATAGGTAACAGTTCCAATGAAGTCTATCTAATTTTAAACCCTATTCATTTCAATTATTTTGTTACAAAAATATTTCCATAATAATAAAGCATCTATTTTTAAAACACCTACATTAAAATAAAATTAGTTTCATTTCCATAATCCCTGTCAATGAAATTGTCTTCAAATATCAATATCAAGTTGATACCATAAGAATTATCTTTATGTATGTAGAAATGACACAGCATATCACCAAAACCTAAGAACCTAATCAATTTGAATTAAGTTCTAAGGGTGGAGCTTTTTTCCTAAAATCTCATGATTTTTCTATAGTAGCCAGGCAATTAAAGGAATTAGTACTCTATAGTGGATGGAAATACCCAATTTTAATTGTTTATTATACTATTCTATCACATGACTTTATAATTAACTAAAGTCAGAAAAAAACAGTAACAAAAGAAATGGAGGAAAGTAAATCAAATAGTTAAAACTGGCCACCAATCCAGTTGTTCATTTAGATAACAATCAATGTGTAATAAAAGGATATGAACATATTAACTAATTTGTACCTTGTAGGAGCACCAGCAGGCAAAATCAACTCCCCAGTCATGTAAGCGGAGTTCGACATTTCCAACTGCATGTGCTAGATCAAAGCCAACAAAACAACCCTGGGGAAGAACATAATAACAAGTTTTGAATTTGCTTAATGATTAGAAAAAATAAGTACAAATATCTCTAAAAAAATCTTTGACAAACTGCTGTACTATAAATATGGTTTATCCTTTGGTACAGTGGTTCACAACATGTAAACCACAAAACACTGGGCATTCCCAAGAATCTTCTAGGTCAAAATTGTTTTCAAAATATGAAGACATTTTTGCCTTCTTCACTGTGTTGACATTTGCAATGCTACTTTAAAAACAGTTATGGGAAAATTGCTGGCATGTTAGCACAATCAAGGCAGTGGCACCAGATTATACTAGCAGTCATTGCATGCTGAAACCATTTAGTTGCAGGGGGAAATAAGAAGATAATTTTGCTTAAAAATCTCCTTGAAAGGGATGCCTGGGTGGCTTAGTTGGTAAAGTGTCTGACTCTTGAGGCTCAGGTTGTGATTTTTCAATCTTGAGATCGAGCCCCGTGTCGGGCTCTCCCTCTCTCTCTCTGCTTCTCCCCTGCTCATGCTCTCTCTCTCAAAATAAATAAATAAACAGTAAAAAAACTCCTTGAGACATCTGTAAAAATGATAAAGTTAATTTTAAATCTCAATGCCTTAGTTCTCATATTTTTAGGGCTTAACATGAGAAGTATGCATAAAACATTTGACCACATTCTGAAGTAAGAGGGTTACCTCAAAGTAATGCACTTATGCAATTATTTGAGTTACAAGCTGAACTAGCCACCTTTACTCCACAGAGAACAATTTTTTTTTAATGAAAAAGCAACTGAGAGACAAACAACAGTAATTCATACTTGGGCATTTGATAGACATTCTTTTGGAAATGAATGAAATGAGTGTCAAATCAAGGAAAACAAGTCATAGTATTTGCTGCCAAAGAAAAAAGTTTCTAAGAGAAATTAGGATTTTGAAAACTTGTATCCACTTCTATGAATATGACCACTTCCCAATATTTAAGATATTTCTAACGAGTTTAGTAGTAACATGTGCTTTTTAAAATAATATATAATGAAATATGTAGGTGTTTGGAAAATATGAACCAATATTTTTCAAACAACCAATGTTTGATATTACATATCAAGCATGGATAAAGACCTCTTCAAAGTACAAAACCATACAATGGATTTTAATGTAACAAAGCAGAGAAAGTTAGTAATTTGGTTTCACATTGCATACCACAACTTGTCAAATTCTGGTACAGTATCAAAGAATAGTCGTAACTAACTGAGAAAAGACTATTAAAATACTTTTGCTTTTTCCAACTATCTATCTGCATGAGGACTGATTTTCTTAATATGCTTCATGACGGAAATAAAGCAAGAGATTGAATGCAGAAGCAGATATAAAAAACTAGCTGTCTTCTATTAAGCCAAATTAAAGAGATTTGCCAAGTGTACAACATTCTTGTTTTGTTTTAGAAAACATAGCTTTGTTTCCCTAACAGCATATTATTTATGTTAATATGTAATGTGTTTGGGATACCAGGGTAGCTCAGTCCATCGAGCAACTGGCTCTTGACTTGGCTCACGTCATGATCCCAGGGTCGTGAGATCAGGTCCCATGTCAGGATACATGCTCAGCATGGAGAGATGCTTAGAATTCACTCTCTCTCTCTCTCTCTCTGCCTCTGCCCCTCTCCCCCCTCATGTTCTCTCTCTGTCTCTCTAAAATAAAAAAATTAAAAAAAATATATGTAATCTATTTGTTATTATTACTCTAAAATAAATGAATGAATAAATGTGTTTAATTAAAATATAGTAAATATAGATATAAACACAATATCAAAACCTCTTTGAGGTCTTCAATGGTTTTTAAGAGTGTAAAATGTGTGCATTACTAAAAAGTTTGAGAAGCACCTGGGTGGCTCAGTCTATTGAGTGTCTGACTCTTGATTTCGGCTCAGGTCACGATCTCCTGGTTTGTGAGTTCAAGCTCTGCATCAGGCTCTGTGCTAACAGCTTGGAGCTTGGAGCCTGCTTCAGATTCTGTGTCTCCCTCTTTCTCTGCCCCTCCACCTCTGCTTGCATGCTTGCTCTCTCTATCTCAAAAATAAACATTTCAAAAATTTTTTAAAGTTTGAGAACCTCTGCTGTAGTATATCCTCTAACCTGATGGAGTTAATAGTAGCTTTCAGTTTGTCACTGAATCCCACATCATGCCCACATTTAATTTAATTAATTCAAGTATATACATGATATGATAAATTGCCTTAATGGCTTTCATTCTTTGTCCATCCTTGTATCCATCTTCTTTGCCATGTAATTTTTCAGTTCTTCTCACTGTGGGCAGAATGTAATTCTCTGCACTGGGATTAGACAAGTTACATATTTTGACCAATGGAATGTTAGCACATGTAATACAAGGAGAGTCCAAAGCACTAGAGTGATTAGATTGGGCTTGTTTTCTCTTGTTCTCTGCCATCTCTGTAACAAGGACCTGCTTAGCCAACCTGCTGGCTCAGAGTCTTCCTCACCTGAGCTCAGCTTGGATCAGCTGCTCTCCCCACCTCTCCTTAGTAGGCCAAGAGATGCAAGAGTGAGTTCAGTTGAGACTTAGCAGGATCTCTATGACTAAGTAATGCCTAGATCAGTTGACACAAAGATGACCAATAAAAATGATGCTGTTTTTATGACTCAACACTGTGTTCTCCCTATACATTTACTTGAGACCCTAATAGCTTCTTACTATTTGACTTTGCCTTGTTTACTTGTTTACATTGTCCAAGCGTTCTGTATGTCTGCCTAGCAGAATTCACTGTTTTAGAAACTAACCCTCTGTTTCTACTGAGTTCCCAGAAGGAAAATCTGAAGCAATGAATTATATTACCCAGACTGTACCCAAACAATAAGTTCATTTTAATGGCTTAACATCAAAACCTTTAACTTCCTATAAATCAAAATGTTAAAAGTTTTACTTTGAGAATATAGTGATTCTTTCCACATTAAGACAATTT
Organism: Acinonyx jubatus; assembly: GCF_027475565.1. Taxonomy (NCBI): domain Eukaryota; kingdom Metazoa; phylum Chordata; class Mammalia; order Carnivora; family Felidae; genus Acinonyx; species Acinonyx jubatus. The sequence continues at coordinate 131,846,884 of NC_069381.1, read as the reverse complement.
TGTACATAAACATGAATTTTAAAAAAATCCCTGATCATTAAATGGGGGTAACAGTTCACTTTGCAAAAATGTTTGACCTGTGAGTTTTTCTATTCTTAGCTTACTAAGTACATATATAATTATGTTTTCAAAACTTTAGATTTCCTGCAACTTTGAAGAAACACATCTATCTATAGAAATTATTGCAGTAAATAATTTCAGAGGGGCCAATTTTAGATTTTTCTAACACCTTTTAAAAATAACTAATGTTCAGGAGCCTGGGTGGCTCAGTCGGTTAAGTGTCTGACTCTTGGTTTCAGCTGAGGTCATGATACCACAGTTCATGAGATTGAGTCCTGCGTCTGGCTCCCTGTTGACAGTGCAGAACCTGCTTGGGACTCTCTCTGTCCCTTTCTTTCTGCCCCTCTTCTGGTCTCTCTCTTTCTCAAAATAAATAAATTAATTTTTTTTAAAAAAAGAATAACCTCAAACTGCTATTATAGGTACTTTCCCTGAACAGAGGGATGCAAACTATGACCTGTTTTTGAAGGTAACCTTGTATTTGAACACAATTAGTTTCATTTGTTTATTCATTTATTTTTTTATTATTTTAAATGTTTATTTATTTTTGAGAGAGACAGCACGAGTTGGGGAGGAGCAGAGAGAGAAGGAGACACAGAATTCAAAGTAGGCTCCAGGTTCTGACCTGTGAGCACAGAGCCCGACACGAGGTTCAAACTCACAATGAGATGGTGACTTGAGCCAAAGTCAGATACTTAATCAACTGAGCCACCCAGGTGCCCCTCAGTGTTTAAATTTTGTCTATGACTACTTTTGCAAGCAGAATTGAGTGGTTTCAACAGAAACCACATGGGTCACAAATCTCAAATATTTACTATCTTGCCCATTAAAGAAAAGATTTGCTGACCCCTAACATATAGAATTAGTTTCATAAAGAAAACTCAATATATTGAAGAGTCAATTAGCAACTTTACTCATTATAAAGTGGCCAGAACTGGTATCTCATAGAAGAAAAAGTTTTTTACCAGTATTATATATCTGATTTTGTTTTGTTTTGTTGTGGGGGAGGGGATGGATTTGTACTTTGTTTCTCTCAGAAAAAAAAAAAAAAAGGCATTCATGTCATAAATTTAGAGAATGATAGAAAAGAAACACAATTAATCTCTATCAAGATTTAAAGATGGTCAAAATCTGGGTTTGCAAACTAATGTTTAAATTCAGTACACACACACACACACACACACACACACAGATTTTTTGTTTGTATTTTAAGATACATTTTAATATTGAAATTAAATTTAGAAAAAAAAAAGGTTTGAACTTGACATCCTCTTTTTTCTTGCCAACATTTCTAATTAAAACCGGGGTTTTTTTCTCTTTTTTTGTGAAACAGTATTTACAACTCAGTTTTTTATATATATATTTTTAAAACTCAACTTTTCTTCGAAAACTTAAGAAACAGGAAAGGCAGCATTTTTATTTTATTATCAATTATTTATAAAGAATGTCACAATGAAGAAACAATGAAACTTCACCTACCATATCCCATTATTAAAAGCCCTGTAGTCACATCTGTGGTACCACATTAAAAAATCACTTGAGGCTCTTACAATATGTTTTAATGTATGTATAATTCTTTCCCCATGGATGGCAGAAACATAAATTATTAACATGTAACTGTTTTGAGGAAAGGACCAGAAGATACAAACTTGAATGAGACCACCAAAAAGTGATCTTTCAAAAGTTTCACTAGATGGCAGCATCTTAAAAATAAAGAAAAAACACATAGTTCTCCAAACCCTCTCCATACTCATCCAGTTAATATTTTAGTTATTTTACCTCTTAAGAGTAGGTAGAAAAACAATATGAATAGGTGAAAACAGAAACTGCTCATTTGAGTGCCTACTTAATGCAATTTTTTAAATAAAAATAAAATATTTTTCAACAGATTTCTATAAAATTATCCAAAGAGCTCACACTGATATTGACACAGCCACATGCATTAAGCTTGCTAAATCACAGTTTTGAGTGCAAGATTCCCTGTGTCACTTCAAAGAACCCCCATTGGTTTCAGAATATAACTCACTTTGCTCGGTATGGCTTTTAAAGACCTTTGTCATCTGGTTCAGTCTTCACGTCTCCTGTGCCCTTTACCTACCTCCCTCTATTTGCAAAAACCTTTCTCAGTCTCACCTTGCATGGGTAGCTCAGGTTTTGATGACAAGGTAACCTCTGTGAAAGATTATTTTGCCACACTCTCTCTTCTATCCCATCTGACAGCCCTGTTTGCATAGCTCTCTTGCAGTAAATTTCCAATCATACTGTCTTCTACTTTTACACAATATGCATGAACTTAAATAATTGTTGAATAAGTAAATGAATAAAAAGTCATACAATTGTCAGTAGATGTTCTCTAAACTGATACTAAATTTTAAAACAATATTATTTGAAGCCCTTTGTTCTTGTGGCAATTTTATGTCATAGCAATTTATTCAGACCTACATCTTTTAAAATGAAGTTTCTTGGACAATTAATAGTAGTTAAAAATACATTCAAAATCCCTCCAATAAAACAAGGAATATTATGTGTTTTTTTCCTTGCCATCTTCACTAGCTCAATACGAACATTTTTCTAACCAGTGGACTAATACACACAAGGGCTGTTCTGAGATTTCCAGGTGAAGGGGTAGCTCACTGTCTCTCAAGTTTGATTCATTATTTGTCTATTTATTAAAGTAAAATATGGGATAGTATAACTTAATTTTTTTCCTGATAAGTTTATTGATTCATTCAGACAAATTGACTTTAGACTGAAACTATTTTGTTTCTTCTTCATCAAAAAAAAAAACCCCTATAAATTATTAAGACCATCAATAAGCAACAGATTTTAGTGTGAAAAGGTAATTATACAAGATATTAGTGGGTATACACAGAGCTGATAGTCAGCTGGTATGCATTGGGATGCTCATATAATTGCTAAAGTAATAAAATACTTGAAATGTTTGTCCTGATCCACTTGAGTAATCACCCATAGTGATAGGTCCCATGATCCCTAGGAGATAACTGCAGGGATGCTTTCCAGCTAGCTTGTGGCCATTCATACATACCAGTCTCTTCATGTTCCCTCTATAGTGCATGTCCAAACACCAGTGGATGCCCAAGGCAGTGGCATTAACATCATGGTGGGTAAATTACAGATGCCTATAAGTCCCTTCGAGGCTAGTAAAGAGTACTATTAACAAAAATGTGACATTTCCATGGCTGTTGGGGGGAACTACAGCTTCCACACCATATCAATCAGGTCTTTAAATATTGTGAATATCATTCCTGGTTTGGTATAAAAATCATAGGAAACAATCAAAGAACTGCAGTGTTATAAATCTGGACAACATTACCTTAAAAAAAAAACTGATGGCAAACTTTGAGGAAAGTGAACAACAAAAAAAGAAAAAGTTATAGTATATGTGAGTGAGTTCATGTGTGTGTGTGTGTGTGCATGTTGGTCAACTCTATATAGATGGTAAAAATAAATGGTGGATTAACAGTAATAGGTTAACCAGTTATCTCTGATCTTGGGATTCGCCAAAGAAGTTCATAATTAGGGAGTAATTGGATAGTATAGGAGGAAGGTAGGAATGAAGGGGAAGAAGATGAAAGCTAGTAAGTCTTCTTGCCATAGTCTTTTATTTTTTTTTAAGTTTATTTATTTATTTTGAGAGAGACAGAGAGAGACAGAAAGAGACAGAGAGAGACAGAGAAAATTCCAAGCAGGTTCCACAGTGTCAGCGCAGAGCTTGACATGGGACTCAAACTCATGAGCTGTGAGATCATGACCTGAGCCTAAATCAAGAGTTGGATGCTTAACCAACTAAGCCACTCAGGTGCCCCTCTGCCATAGTCTTGAAGCACTTAATTTTCCAAAATGGATTCAAGTCCTATGATTCAAAAGCGTACACAAATGCTAAATAATAATAATAATTATAATACTCAATAAAGATCTCTGTAAAAGGTGCCTCTATCATCTCTGTTACTATCTCATTTCAGAGTCAGTTTTTATTCTGAAAGTCTTTCATCCAGCCTGAGTTTATTATGTTCTCCAATTCCTTTTCATTTATTCTACTATGAAAGAGTTTAGAGCAAGTGTCCCCAAAACGTGCCACTTTGGCATGTGGAATATTTTGAGCTGAAGGCAATCAAGACTCTGCAAACTTAAGAGAAATATTTACCCTAATTACTACCTAAGAGAATCTAAATTAGTTTTTCTCAGAATAAGAGTTATTAGCAGAGATAAATTTTATCTGAATGTCCCAACTCTGTGGCAGTTCAGACATTTAAATACCAAACATCCGTTCTTCCTGTTGCCGGGTGAATTGCCCACCTCCCCATTGAACTCCAGGCCTCTATCCAATTCCTTAGCTGTGGATGGGATATATACCTCAGTTTACTTTTCTATCTTTGAATCGCTTATGTATATAGGGTTCTCATATGTACAAAATCAAATTTTATTTTCTCCTGCTAACCTGTCTCAGGTCAACTTGTTAAACCACCCAGAACAATCTTTGAGGGTAGAGGAAAATTTTCCTCCTCAACAGTGCCTATTAATATTCACATTTGTATAAAGTGCTATTGTAGAAACTTAAATTAATCCTTTTAGTTGGACTTGCTTAAAGTACATATTGATGACACTGACAAATCCATAGATGAGTAGTCAGAGGTGGGGAGCATGGAGTCAATTTGCTACTGAAATTTAAGAGAAATGTGTCAGTTAAGAAGGTATGAGACAGAGCCAACAGCTTATGGAGAGAAAAAGGGATTTAGGAGACAGAAAAGGCAAAAAAAAAAAAAAAAAAAAAAATCTTGAGACTCCTAAGTGTTGTGTAATTTGCAGGTAAAAATGTCTTACTCTAACAAAGAGTGTGCTTTCAAGAGTAAATTTCTGCTATTTCTTTTACCAAAAAAAAAGCAGTGATTGTTGTCTCTATATATTGTTGGAAGTAAGTATAAAACTGAAGGGAAAAAAATAAAACAAATTGAGTGGCAGTGTTCTCTTTTAGAGTCTTTCTCCAGCTGGCAAGGACCTCACACAAAATACTTTGATTTATTTCAGATACCCAAGATGAGAAAAATAGCTCAAGGTAATTTTTCAAGCTTAATTTAGTTCATTTAATATTTAATGAGTTAATGGAGCAGTCTGCATGTCCTAAGTGTGTCAAAGAATAGAAATGGAATTTGAAAAAGAGCTCAAAATTTACAAAACATATTTTGATTTTTAGGATAGTTGCCCATTATAAATAATTCTTCCAAATGTTCTGATTCTACTTAAATGGGGGCACAGTTGTGCTTTTTATACAGCATGTGATCCATAAAATTAGCTTGACCCATCCTTGCTGATGTGTACACACTTATTCATCCACTGGCTAAACAGGTATGTATTTAAAGAAAGATAAGAGATTATGTGCAAAGCACTAGCATGTGTCTGTGAAGTTTATAGGGTCCACTTTCAATCAGTCATTGAACACTCTGCTGACATAAGCTTCCTAAATTTGAGACTTAAGATAAGCATAGAAATAATTACAAGATAGTGCAAAAGGTGGCCAATAATACATTTTCCATCATGCTATGAAAATACAATATAAAGACAGATCTAGCCTGACACAGGGAAGCAAGAAAATTTTGATGATGGAGGTAAAGGATTGCACACACATTTTTCTATAGGAGGTAGTCAAGAAGTATATGAGTTGGGCCTATAAGAAATATTTCACTTTACCCTTTCTTGTAATATAAGCATAAATACATATGCCAGCTGTCACGGCTTCAGTGCCAGAGTCAATAGCTACAGATAAGAGTTGTCCTGAAGAGCTCAAATCCCATTTAATGGGCAGAGCTATTACCCAGCCTTGCCACTTATTCTACACAAATGATGATCCAGTATTGCCAACCTTTTTATTTCTCAGGAGATATTTGAAACTAGGAATTTTTATATAAAACCTCTTGACTTTTTATTGTTAACATGTGATGATTTTTTTTTAAATATACCATGTTTGTGGGACACCTGGGTGGCTCAGTTAGGTAAGTATCTGACTTCAGCCCAGGTCATGACTTCACAGTTCATGGGTTCAAGACCCGCATAGGGCTCAGTGCTGACAGCTCAGAAGTTGGAGTTTGCTTCGGATTCTATGTCTCCCTCTCTCTCTGCCCCTTCCCTACTCATGGTCTGTCTTTCTCTCTCTCTCAAAAATAAATAAACATTGAAAAAATAGATATACCATGAATGCATGTATAAAGGCTAAACAACACAAATCTTTAGGACAGGTTGTAACCTGTAAAGCAAGTAGTGGTTAAGCTGGAAGAACAGAATTCACATGTGGGAATTCTAAGAGGAGGAAAAGCTAAGAATAAAGGCATGGAAACAGAAAGTATGACAACTGGGCAAGAAACCTATGAAACATTTGGTTTAGCTGAAAAAAGTTAACATGAAGGAGAACAGAGGCAAATGTGATACTGATAATTTAGGTATATGCAAAATCATAAAAGGCTCAAGTGATTTGGATTTTATTCCACAAATGGCAGAAGTGTGGTGGTCATCATGTGGGACAAACATGAGGCAGGGCATCTAATAGATACATAGATCTATCAGACACATGGATCTAATCACAGCATTCCCAAACACGGGCAGTTGTCTTTTCAAAGGCATGGTGACTTTTAACATTTACTTTTCTCTTTATCTACCCATCCTGTTACAAAGTGGATTTGAAGCAACTCTTTAATTTATCCATCACAAGGCAATAATACCTATATTAGAGCCCCATTTAGATGTGAAATGAAAATACGATTTTTCATAAGGTATTTTCCAGTGATTGCTATGTCAATTTACATGGCAAATTTCTCAACTAGATTTACTTATATATGTAAATTTACTTATATACTGAACTTGATAATATTTCAGAGGAGTCCATAGGATAATTCTTGAAGATATCATCCTTAATTTCTTCCCTTGAAGCTTATTTTTACGGACAATATGATAGTAATATTCTTTGTTCACCACCTTACTTAAGATAGATTATTTGCTAAGAAAATGAACATTTTGTCTTCACTCAACTGAGGTTTGATATTCTTTTTTTTTTTTTTAATGTTTATTTACTCTTGAGAGAGACAGAGATAGAGTGTGAGCAGGAGTGGGGCAGAGAAAGAGGGAGACACATAATCCAAAGCAGGCTCCAGGCTCTGAGCTGCCAGCACAGGGCCAGAATCAGGGTTCAAACCCACAAACTGCGAGATCATGACCTGAGCTGAAGTCCGATGCTCAACCGACTGAGCCACCCAGGGGCCCTGAGGCTAGATATTTTTAATCTTGTTTGCATAAATAATTTAAGTGATTAAAGGAGGGAACAGTGAAGAGGACATTAAGGGAAATCTCTCATATTTTGTTGAGGACCTTTTTTTCTTTTTCTGCTTAAAGGTATTTTGAAATTGCACTTTCCTTGCTGTGAGGCACAAAATTGCCTTTCCATTCTTACAGTGGTCAGTGAATAAATTAGAACTAGTGTATATATTTCATGTTGAAACACTTCCATTTTCCAGTTTAACAAAGACTTACATTACTCTTCCTTTGATTAATCAAGTGGTGTGAACAATGGGATATTGGAGAAAATAGCCTAGGTTTTAGACAACTGAAGTATTTTATAAAATGCATATCATCTACAAAAAAGAAAAAACAAAATCCTAAGTGTAGTATCTCATTTGGAGTTGGGGGGGAGGGGGCAAAATGTTTGAATAAAGCTAGATCCAGAGAAATAGTTATCTACCATGGCTTTGATGGGAGTGGCCACAGGGGCAACAATCCTGATTGGCAATGAGGAGGCTTGCTTTTTCCCAGATCTGTAATTCTAAAATAATGTCTTGAATCCAAAATACCGCCCCCCTTTTTTTTTGAGAATTAATCTGTCTTTCTCACACGATCCATCTAATGAAAAACTTAAAACCTCTGATGAAAACTTCTTAGAAAGAACTCAAAAATTTTAGATTCTTGGGTCCTGATCCTCATCAATATATTTTGACTTATTGTTTGCAGGATCCAACCTGGATGAATTTAAGACTACAGATACAGTTTACTATGTATTTCTGAGTAGAATAATCCTTCATTATTCCCAAAGTAATGGATGTTTAGTTAATGGGACATTTCATCTCATCTCTGGCCTTTTTCCCCTTTTCTCTATTTCTATGTGTATATCTACACTAACGTCTTTCTTTTATCCTTGGATTCTGTGAATAGAACCAAATCTGGGTGAAACAGCAGGAGCTCAGTACAGACGCTTGATTTCTGATATTTATATAAAACCTGTTTTTAACATGACTGAGAGAATAAAGTTAAATAAAAATGATTTCTATGAGAGATCTGAAAAATATTTCATGTAGCATGAAATAAGTCTGGTATCTGGTACCCCCGTGTTGAACTGTATCATGATAGAGATTTTTCAAATTCTTGTATAAGCAACTGCAATTGCCTCTTAACTGCTGTCCATGCTTATCGCATTCCTACCGATTCCTGTAGGCAGGAAATTTCTTTTTTAAAATTAAAACAAATTCTAGTTTCTTTACTGTCTAGAAGCTTTCAGTGGCTCTCTGTGGGTCTTCAGGGAGAAGCTCAAGATGTATAGTAAAGCTCAGTAAGTCCTTCTTTACCTTTGTCTGTCTTATAGATTCCTTTCTTATCATACCCTTTCTAACTGTCCAATCTTTTGTACAATCAAATTATACTAAAGTATTTGCTTTCTGGCAATCTAATCAATTTTTTTTCTTTTTTCTTTTTTTTTTTTTTTGTTTAGTTGTCTGGAATGGCCCTGACACAAAGCTAGGTACCTGGAGGGGATTTTACCTGGTTAATTCCTATCCATAATTCTAGAATTGGCTCGGGTCTCATCTTCTCCCAGAAGATCATCACTTTGACACTCCAGGCTAAATTAGGTGTTTCTATTTGGACCTCCATTACTATAAGTTACTACTTAAATATTTACTGATAAAAAGAATGAATACAAGAACCAAATGCATGTCATTCTACTGTAGAGAGTATAGAGACATGATTCTCCTTATGCACTAATGAGAAGATCATATTAGGTGAGCTCACAGTGACTTTAATAGAATAGTTGTATTCATTACCATTTCTAGTAAAGATTAATTAATATTTAACATTCTAATATTAAACCGTTTTGGAAAAGGTTAATTTTTATGCATAAAAATTCATACAACATGCCGATTTATATTATAGTTATATATACAAACATATTTGGTACTAATTTTTCCTAGCTGATCCATTGCTCAAATCCCATGCAAGTATTGTTGATATTATTCTATCATAATTGTCCTTTACAGAGTTGATGCCCAATCTCTAATAATAGAAGCATCTCAGCCAAGCTTTCTGCAGAATTTTGAGGCTTGGTCAATCATTTGTCTCCTGAAAATTGTTTTTAATAAGAATTTAGCCCTTCCTGGGGCGGCTGGGTGGCTCAGTTGGTTGGGCGGCCGACTTCAGCTCAGGTCATGATCTCGCGGTCCATGAGTTCAAGCCCTGTGTCCGGCTCTGTGCTGACCGCTCAGAGCCTGGAGACTGTTTCAGATTCTGTGTCTCCCTCTCTCTCTGACCCTCCCCCGTTCATGCTCTGTCTCTCTCTGTCTCAAAAATAAATAAACGTTAAAAAAAAGAAAAAAAGAATTTAGCCCTTCCTTAAAGATAAATGGATAGTTTGATAAGGTGATCATTTATATGTGAGAGTGTTGTTTAGATGTTTCAGATTTTACTAAGTGATGTTAAAGCTAGACTATGTCTTTCTTTTTAGGAATGGTGTTTTCATTTATATTCCGGCTTTTGTCTTACATTATTCTGGATCCAAAATTAATTCCTTTTTATTCAAATTGTTTGGACTCTACTAGTGATTATTATTTATTAATAATTTAAGCAGCTTATGATTAGGTCTAAGAGATGTTTGTACTCATCCTCAGTGGAAAGTGACACAGGACAAGGTACAAGCTAATAAATTAAAGTGCAGGTTTGCAAGATTTAGATTTTTTTAGCCATCATTTGCATTTCAATTTTCAGTAGGCTAAAAGAAAACTAACATGCTAGAATGCATAGAAGTATAGTGAAATATAGTGTAAAAATGTGATAAATAAGGGGATCAATCATTCACTGATTGAACAAATATTTATTGGCACCCACTGTCTGCCCGGCACCATGAGTTCCAGTATGTTGTAGGCCATTTTATATGGCATGGAAGAGAGAAGGTGGAGTACAACCAGTTAGCATTGAGTTTTTTTAGGGATACGATTATTACAATTTCTATTATTCCATTACCTAACCTTATAAAATTTCAATCTAATCTCTTGAGTTTTAGCCATGTTGTTTAGATTACTGTTTTGTATTCCAGTATGGAAGTGTCCAGTGAGAGTCTTTAGTTTAAAATTCTGAATATTTCACTTTCTGTCTAAGGATCCATTATTTCTTTTTCTGGTAGATTGGATATTCCAATATGACTTTTCTCATATATTGGTAATTGCTAACATTTACTTGAGTACTTACTAAGCACTAAATACTAAGTGCTGTGAGAATAGTAACTTGTTTAATTCTCTTGGGAAACAGGCACTCTTACCTTCCCCAGTTATTAATGGAGAAGTGAAGTGACATTGGTAAGTTCATTAAGACAGCCAAACTATGATAAACTAAGGGAGAGACATAAACGCAAGACCAGGTCTGACTCTGTCTCCACTATCTAAACTTTTTATTAATGCAAATGCTACCCTGCACCTCAGAATAAGTATCCTACTCCATCAGCAAGACAAAACACCCCCGTTCCAGGTGTGGCAAAACTAATAGCTCTTATTCTTGAGTGCACAAATATAGCTCATTTCCCAGAAATGTCCATGTGCTAGCCAATGTAATATAAGAGGAAATAAATTTTGTCATGGTTAGTGCTTTTAAGAAGTTCGTATGCTCCATTCACATCCTTTTATACCATTCCTTTGGCTGAATCCAGACGGAGGCTCCAGGGTATACAAGTCTCTACTATAAGACCATAAAAGTTAAAAATTTCTTTACTCATGCTCTTTTCAAGCTACCACTTCAGACACAAACTTGAGTCATTGGAAACCTGGATCACTTCATGAGAGAAAGTGAATTCCTGGCCGCTGCATGACAATAAAAGGACATCTATCACAGTGAAAGCATTTATGGCTTTATTTATTTGTTATCAAGACCCAGTCTACCTAATATACCAAGAATTCCCATTGAAAATAACCTCTATTTGTTACCTTTTTTTTTATCCTAATCCAAATTAAGAAATTACAATTTATGGGGAGTCCATTCATTTCTCCAGATGATCCAGAGATTCTCTCTTTATATTTCATTAGTTGCCTAATCAGTTTCCTGTGAATCATTTTCAAATGCTTTGTGAAATGAGGTAGACAATAAAGTAAGAAAGAAATAAAAGAAAGGAAGCAAAAAATGAAAAATTAGGAAGGGATGGAAGAGGAAAGAGGAAATAAGTTTTAAAAAAAAATGCCCCATGAGGGTCAAAATGGGAAATACTGTGGGTTGGTAACTCAAACTCTTTCCCAACCCCTTTTCCTTAACTTCTTTCTACTATAAGACCATAAAGGTTAAAAATTTCTTTACTCATGCTCTTTTGAAGCTACCACTTCAGAAGGCAATGAATCATAAGCAGAAATCTGCTAGCTTTTTCTGGGAATAATTTTGCACTTTGGATGAAAGGGATAGATTAAGCTGCACTGCTACTTCTCCTTCCTTCCTTCTCTCTGCCTTAAATAGAATTGTGATATCTGGATTTGGGACAACTGTCTTGTGACCGTGATGTGAGAAGCCTAAGAAGAAAAACAAGAGAGCCCTGGAGATGCCATTTAGACGTTACTCAACTGCTTACTGCATCCCAGAAGGCTTCTAATTCAAATCTTTAATGATGGGAAAAAGAAGTTCCTAATTTTTGGCTAATTTCCCACGGGCATTTTGTTTCTTAAAGTGTAAAAACTTCATAATTGATTTAGGAATATTAAAGAAAAGACCAGGGGCATCTGGGTGGCTGTCGGTTGAGCGACCGACTTCGGCTCAGGTCATGATCTCACAGTGTGTGAGTTCAAGCCCCATGTTGGGCTCTGTGCTGACAGCTCAGAGCCTGGAGCCTGCTTCTGATTCTGTCTCCCTCTCTCTCTGCCCCTCCCCCACTCATGCTCTGTCTCTCTCTGTCTCAGAAATAAACATAAAAAAAAAAAAAAAAACCTGGAAAAAAAAGAAAAGACCAAACCTGAGAGGATGGAATTAAAAAGTGATTGGTTGAAAAGGCACAGAAGAGGAGCATGTTAGAGTTGCCTGTAAAGGTCCAGAAGGGTGGTGGCATGAAATAGTAGGGACATTTTAGGGGGATACAAACTAGAGCATGCTGACTTCAAAGTGCATGTAGGATTTCCAGGTTTAAGACACAGATGAGCATAAATAACCATTTTTGAGTGTGGGAGTACCCTGTAGTTTCACTTGGCAGTGAGAATGGAATCTTGGCAGTGGTTAAAATCTCTAGGGATAGTAATTCAAAGGACAATGGGGAACAATTACATTCAGTGGGTGTAGAAAAGAAGTAATGATTAGTAGAAACAAGTAACAGAATATGAAAATTTAGAAATAGAGACGTAAGGCAGAGCTCCAAAATAGCGGGTTGGCCAATAATATGAAATAAAGTAGATGGCTTCAAAGAAAAAATAAAAATGTATCTTCAAATTAAGATCTATTTTTGTATGCTGACCTTCCCTTATAATGTGATTCTCTAACCTGATGCTATGTTTAATTTTCCTTGGCCTGCCCCACTTGTCACCACCTTAGGCCTTCTCATTTAAGAAAAGCCTCAGCATCTGAAATTTGTTACATGAATCAAAACTATAGTATCAACTGTTCTTTTGATTCATTAATTATTTTTAATTTTTAGACGATCACTAGAAATCTTGTATCTTTTCTATGCTTCAAAATCAATTTCTATACCACCTACAACCAAATAAAAAAGACATAACCAAATATAAAATTGGGCAAGACACTTGAACAAGTATTTCATAAAAGACAGTACTCATGCAAAAACACATTTGAAAGATCCCAACCTCATCAATAGTCAGGGAAGTGCAAATTAACACTACAATGCATTACCATTACAAACTAATCAGATTGGCTGTTGGTGAGGATATAAAGCAGCAGACACTCTCATACCTACTGATAGGCATATATACCAAATTGATACAACCCTTTGGAAAGTTGGTTTTATTGATTAGGATGGAACATATGTATACCTTATTTCCAAGATTTTCAATTCTAAGTATATATACTTAACAGAAATCGGTGTGAATGATTACCTAAAAAATATACGAGAATGTTCAGTATAGCATTTATTGCAATAGCCCTCAAGTAGAAATAAACTGCAAATATCTGTCTTGATTAGAATGGAAAACAGGGGCGCCTGGGTGGCTCAGTTGGTTAAGCGTCTGACTTTGGCTCAGGTCATGATCTCACAGTTTGTGAGTCAGAGCCCTGTGTTGGGCTCTGCTGACAGCTGGGAGCCTGGAGCCTGCTTCAGATTCTGTGTCCCCCTCTCTCTCCGTCCCAACCCTGTTTGTGCTCTCTCTCGGTCTTTCAAAAATGAACAAACATTAAAAAAAAGTTTTTTAAAAAAAGGAATGGAAAACAAAAATATTGTGATCTATTTCATACACTATAACAATATACTGAAATGAAAAGAAAAACAAAACTACTGGTACCAAAATCTCCACAAAATTACTGTTACATACAACACGAGTGAATTTCAGAAACATAATAGTGAGCAAATAAGACAGATACAAAAGAGGATATATTAACATGTTTATAGATGGACAAAGTTAATATAAATGGCTACAAGTCAGGAGTGGTACCTTTGGTGGTACCTTTGGAAAAAGGCACAACTAAGAATTCTGAGTGGCATAAATGTTCTAGAAGTTTCTTAAAGTGGATGATGATTCTAAGGGTTCAGAATAACTCAACAAGCCACTTATTTATGATGTGTGCTCATTTTGGTATATGTGCAATTCCTGTCCCCACTTTCCTTTCACATGATTTTGAAATAAAAACTATTCTTGTTGACTTTCATTGTTCCATCCCAAGATCATTTTGGTTCCTGCCATACTTCATTTCTGGAAACTTTCTTCTTTTTTAAATCTTATTTAGCCATTTCTCACAGTGACTCTTTTATGCCATTTTCTCCCCAGGATTTCCTAACTCGTTTTTGACTGACACCTTTAATTTTCTCTCTGCCTTTGTCTTCAGCTTTATCTTCATAGACCACCCAAGAGAGCTATGTAAGTGTACATTTCAAATAACTTTTCTCAACATCCATTGGGAATGTGGGAAATTGTCTAGCAAGAAAGAGTATAAATGAGTGTTAGAATAATTTTGATAATGGATAAATTGAAGTCTACTCTGTCACCATTTCACTCGCATAGTCTCTGTCACTTCTGTGCAGTTACATTTAGATGGAACTGCTCATTCCTACCTTCATTTGACTGAAAGCTCAATGAGAATTTCATGTGGCAGGCATTTATTATACTTTTTAAGTAAAAGAAAGCCTGAAAAATACCAAGAGAACGGTTTTAGCAACCAAAGTAGTTAAGAATGAGAATTACCTGTGGCACCTAAGCAAACAAATTTATTTTGCTTTTAAATGGGAAATAAAAGAAAATAGATATCTGAGCCACCCTCCATAGCTTTGTATTTGTTGAGGTCAGTAGAAGGTGCGAGGGTTCCCTAACCAAACAGTGGAATGTGTGCAATACAGTGGATACTTTACATTCTTCCTTCTCAACACCGGATTTATGAAGTGGGTCCTGTTGTCCCAAAATAACACTTGTGAAAGAGGCTCAGAAAAGTCAAGTGATTTGCCTGAGATCATATAACAATTAAATGACCTAGTTAAGGTTTAAAGCTCAGACTGTGATTCCAAAGCCCGTGGTCTTTCTTCTCTATCTTCCTGCCTCATTTCAATGAAGGTTAATGAGACATGCATGTACACTAAGGGGATCAGGGACTGCTGGTTACTCGCATAGCACCGAAAAATATAATTTTTTATTGACCTCTCTTTATTTTGGTGTTTAACATTTAAAGCCTAAATTAAGAAGACATTATCTTTATATCTTTCGTAATGCACCACCTTCACAGTTATCCATCAAACCAGTTGGAAGCCGTGGTTGGAAATTCCTAGAGACGGCGGGTAACGGTGCTAAATTTCTTTTCATTAGTTCTATTCATTAGCTTCAATAACTGAATATATTAACTAGACCTCACACATATATTAATCCCATAACTTGTTAATGTTCAGAAGAAAATTCGATTGTCACCTTTTAAAATGCATAATTTCATCGCTGAATCACATAGAACTGTTATGTAAGGATTTTAAATACAAATTGTAACTGTTGAACATTGATCCTCTGATTTCCTTTTTCAGGCAAACAAACACTAAAAACACTTTTTTATAGACACTTATATAAAAAGATGCAGTTTCAAAATAGTAAGCAATTTAAGTGTGATTTAATAATATGTATGGAAAAATTCTCGTTATTGGCAGGATAATAATTTCTCAACATTCTTAAGAACAAAGTGGCTTTTTAAAAGTACACTGTGTAAAAATCGATGGTTAATTTTTATTCTGCATCTCCCTTTCTTTGAGCACCTAGGGTTAAGTGAGAACTGAGTTATATTTAGAATGAGTTATAGCATGACAAAGTAGTAGTGTTGTGTTTCGAACAATCCTGGCATATGCAGTTATTTTCTGAAGTATTCTGTCTGGTGCCTGGTGATGGCATAACTCAGTACAAATGACATCACCTGCATGCAGAAACCTCACGTGTCTTACTGGTTAGAGGCAAACTTTAGGAGAGCAGAAGGTAGTAAGGAAGTGAGGCCATAGAAGTGACAAAAAGAGGTTTAAAAAGAGATGCCTCAAGCAAAAGACTACAGATTTTTTTTTTAATGTAAGACTTACTGTGTTGTTTTGTTTTGCTTTTAACTGTTGAAATAATTTTACATGGGTGCAAACAAAGATTTCACTACAATGTGCAGTTAGCATACTTCTCAGTAGAGTGATTTTTTTGGGCAATGTGGGAAGGAGAAAATGATGTGCATACCTTTGCTTGTCCAGCTTTTGTGATGGCAGGTATATTAAAGAGCTGTCCAGTGTAAAAATGTACCCCACTGAACAGGATCACTGCAATTGAGTCTCCTTCCTTCTCAATTACTTCAAGGATATCCTCTGTTCTCAATGTTTCTTCCCCCTAAAGTCAAGTTAGACACAAATTACACCAAATCCACAATAATAAATTTATCACTTCAAATTTTCCAATCTAAAACTCACTTTGATGGAGCACCTGGTGGCTCAATCAGTTAAGCGTCAGACTCTTGACTTTGGCTCAGGTCATGATTTCATGGTCCTGGGATCAAGCCCCATGATAGGCTCTGCACTGAGTGTGGAGCATTCTTCAAATTCTCTCTCTCTCTCCCTCTCTCTCTCTACCCCTCTCCTACATGTGTGAGTATGCAGGCTCTTTCTCAAAACAAATAAACATAAAAAAAATAAAATTCACCTTGAACTTTTCCCACCTAAGAACAATCAAAGACAATTTTTTTTTCAGATTAATGGTCTTCAAAAATCTGACAAGAGAGCAGAATTTTGGTATGGTTTTTGTTATAAGAAATGATAATAAAATAGTAAAAAAAATGTTTATAAAGTAAAGGCTTTGCAAAACCCTACTCACTTGAGTTTTTTCTTCAGTTTTTCAATTAATCTTCAGTATCTCCATACCTACGAATTGTTTTCTCCTCCTTCCCATCCAGTAAAATATCAGAAAGTACTAGAAGCCCATGAAATATTAAATGGCGAAAATTTCTTGAAAATTATTATTTCATTTATCAACTTATCACAGTATTTTTTCCAGGATAAAAAATCCTTATAGATCTTTCATCTGAATATAACCTAATCAATATTTTCTGTTACTTTAAGGAGAAACTCTCCTCCACATGGATCTAAGGATCAAGATCCAAAAATGAAGGGAAATATCAATAAAAGTCAATATTATCAAGGTTAGTTTTCCCTACTTCTCCCCAGCTAAGACTAATTATTGCTTACTTAGAGAAAATGGCTAATTAATTTAGATTTGGTCTTGCAAACAACTTGAGCAAAAAGAAATCAGCTAAATAAATACAAAGTATCTACTTGTCCTAATCATTCTTAATCATTCATAAAGTTTTTATGAATTTTCTACTGTGCTAAATCTGACATAGTTTTGAAGTCAAAGTATAATTAACTCCATTAATATCTGAGGGAAACTCCTTAAGGTATTCATAAATTTTCCTTCAGTTATTTTAATTTTTGGTAACTGTTGCTATTTGTCTATTACTATGTCCCATGTTAGGCACATATATATCACAAATACAGCACACACTTTAATTTCTACTAGAAGCTTGGAACTTGTTTACAAAATTGAAATCTATAAAAATGGTATCGATGCTGAAATCTCTAAATTGTTAAGTGATGTATACTTTATATGTAAAAAGAATGATTTCAGTAATTGTAAGAAAAATTCTAAGTAAAATTAATAGTATGGTAATCCAAAACCTTTTTCTGGGAAGAATCTAATATATTTGTCCACCATAATTTCAAAAAGAAGATTAATAGAAGTATTATATATTAACAATCTATATATTTGAGGATTCAGTATAAAGCAAATAAGAAATATATTTTTTAATGGCAGAATGTGGTTCTCTCTGATGTTGAATTTCTCTAATCTCGTAAAGCTAAAGAATGCTCCCAAGATTATGATTAACTCATGAGGTTCCACAACACTTGTCTCTCTTAACATTAAAACGTCTCGTAAATTAGTGGCTATATTCATTTTTAGTAGAAATTAGCAATTTTTATATGAGGTATGAAATAGATATGCTGTCACAGGTATGAGAACTTTCTATTCCATTAATTTATTGCATGTTGGCAAATAGAACTAAATGGAGTAGATTTTAATTTCTCAAAGTATTCTGAATTGAAAGAAATAATTGTTCAACATTGGCTTAATAGCCTGGGAGCATCATTTGTGAGACCTACAATTTATTCTGTGTAGATCTCTTGATGCCAAATTACACAAGCTACAAGGTTCATATGTCAAAGTCTGTGCAACTTAGCCTTACATACATCTCTATTAATGTAAAGTGCACAGTATTTTAGATCGTAAACATATGTCAAACCTGATTAGGTATTTCCTTTGTTACCTGTTTAAATATGAAGGTATTGCAGAGAGATAAAGTAACTATCTCAAAGTCCCTTGCCTGATAAGTTGATGGGTCTGGGATTTCTGTGGAGTGTATTAGCCAGGCTGAAGCCCAAGTCCTTTCCACTAAACCATATCCCTGTCTACACCTGCTTTGAGTCAAGCACAAAGGACAACATCTGATACTTAGAGTAAAAAGAGATATTTCAACAATATCATTTTAAAGGCATCCATAAGCTATGGAGCTTGAAACTGAAAATGATATATGTAATTTGCCATCCTTTCCATCTCACTGAAGAATATGAGAGACTCTACTGGTATTGAAAGGAAAATAGTTTGCTTGTAACATGACCATCCCTTGAAACACGAAAATAAATACACTTCTGAGTTAATTCTCCATTGTAGGCAAAATTAGCTAACAGTAACAGAAGTATAGGTCTTTTATATTTTCTTGAAAGTTCTATTAAAGTAATGAAGATAATAAACTTCTGAGGAAACTGAAGAAAAAAAATCAATCCCAAATAGAAGCATAATGAATATTTATTTATCTTTCTCTCATACCTCTCTTGGCTTTACAATCCGCATACTCTTCTCAATGTTAAGTCCATGTAGTTGAAGCTGTGACTCAACAGCATACTGGAAAAGAAGAATGATTTATTAAATCAAGTCCAATGCACAGAAATACATTAAAATAACTCCAAAAAGAGATAATAAAATGACAATAAAAGCACACTATTATATTAACTTTAAGGTCAAGGTTAAAAGTGACTAAACAGAACACATCAGAGAACTGCTTAATATAGTTTATACACAGGAATATGAACATTCCTTGAAGCACTACATTTTTCATCTAGACTTTAGGGTGTTCCAAGTGATTTTTAGAAGATGTTTTGTCACCTAACAAGTCAAAAATGGAGCTTACAAAATAACCAGAGTGAGTACTGTGGACTTGCTATGTTTGAACTAGAGTATAAAAAGGGCTTACCCTAAAAAGAAAGGCTTTACCCTAAAAAGAGTAACTAATAAAAGGAAAGAAAATCAGAAATTTCCCTTCCCTGAGCCTACAGGATATGAATGGGAACAGGAAATTACAGGGATCCTGAATTTTTCTCAATATTAGGGTTTTCATCCTTTTTAGTGAAGTAATGGCGATTAATTTGATTAATAATGTCAATAATATATAATTATTAAGCAATAATTAATATTAGGGTTTTCATCCTTTTTAGTGAAGTAATGGCTATTAATATGATTAAATGACTTAAAATTACAAGATGTGGGTTAGAATAGTTAGCAGTGATAACAGAAAGACAGAAATCAAATTTGTCTAGCACTAAATCTGAAACACGCAATACACTTTTAGTTGTGTCTCTGTCTGGAACAATAAAATTTCTTAAAGTAGCAAGATTTAATGAACAACAAAAAAAATTTTTAATCTTTAATGAATATTTTTTTTCAATAATAAAGCAGCAATAATTATGCTAGCATGCTATCGACAAATAAAAGTTTATATCCTTATTCTATGTAGCTGATGGGTTAAGCACTGGGGTATGTATTGATTTGATTTCATAAAATAAAACAGCAACAAGAGTTAATAAAACATTTATAACTGCACTTGATTTAAACCAGCAGTTCACTCAATGTTTTTAAAAAGACTAATAAATCAATGTTCCTATTCAATCCTTTCCTCCCCTAACACATGTCTTACTTGAACAGGAGGAAAAAAAAAAAAAGCTACATTCTATATTTTAAAAATGCCTAATCAAAAGCACTTGACAGATGTTTTTATTGTAAGGTTACTTGGAAGAGATTAGTGAATAAACATTCAAAGCAGGCAAATGGTGTGCTCCTCTAGGAAGAGTAGAAAGAATATAAATATAATTTGAAGAATCCTTACATGATCTGAAGGGAAGGCTTTGGCTTCCAAAAGAATCTTATACCGTTTTGGTGTAGGCTTAAAAAATGATAGCTGCAATGAAATGGACTTATTGAGAAAAGCATTAATGCACAATTTATACCTGTGTTCATTGTATACCACATTACTTAATTACACATCTCCAGCATTACTTAATTACACGTCTGCATGTCTATCAAGGGTACCTCTGCCAATTAGCCTTATTTCCAATGAATTACAAAAAAGATAAAGGTATTGGTTCATTAATTTATCAATGGAAAGGCAAATTTGGGAGACAATGTGAATCAGATAAAAACAAATTCTCAAACTTTATTTAAATTTTAATTGATAAATTATCTTCCTAGTGCTTTTAATGGTGATTTCTCTATCATGAGGCTGAAATATCATGTTCTATATAAATCTTACTTATGTTGATTTATCTTAGGCTGTTGATTTGGTTTCTGGTACATAATATTTCCACTGCTTTATGAGTTTATGAGATTTTATTTTAGGTCCAACTAAAAGTACCTCAGGCCTGACATGAGACATTTGGCACCAGGGAGAAGTGGCTTATTTGTTCAGGGGGGCCTTTCTTTCCCCCCCACAGTTCCTAGAAGATAACAATAACAACAATAGCAATGGAATGATTGCTGCTGTTAACTCAGTGTTAATCATTGGCCAAGTGCTAAAGCAATTTTCACATATCACATTTCACCCTCGTGTATACCTGCAAGGTAGGTACTCTTGTTCTCATTTTCACAAAGGAGAAAATAAAGATTTAGAAATCACTAAAATCTTGTCCAAGGTCAAACAGACATTAAGTTACTTAGCTAAGAATCAAACCCCAGGCAGGGCGTCTGACTTAAAACTATGCTATTTACCATCATGTTTAACATAATTCATGAACATGTCCTTCTGGAGATATTTCATAATCATTTCTTCATTTCATTAAAATAAAATATTGATATGGTCATTGTGCACCTTGGTTACATAGACATGTTTCCAAAAACTTGCTTAAAAATGAAAATATTTTTCAAAGCATCAAGCAGTTACTATAGGCACCATATTCCAAATCAAGAATATATTTGACATCTTAAGGTATACATATTTATTAAGTACTTAGGCAGTATGAAACAGTTTAAATACAGTAACTCATTTAAGGTATTAGATCCCTTTTCTCCAAGCTAGTTTTATTTTTTAATTCTTTTTTAACCTACTCCTCCAGAATTAATCTACAAAAACATAACTGATCCATAATCCCACCCTGCTAACGTCCAGCATACTGGAAAACTCTTTCTGAAAACCTCAGTGTTTGCTGGCATTTGTACATCATTGTTTTGTGTGCCTGCAAGCAGTTTTGCTTTTAACCCACTGTGACTTTTATTCCTTATGTTCTGAGATAAGAACTGTTCATCATTTTAAAGCTCTTAGCAAGAGTCAACTCTCCCATGATTATGAAGAAGCCTTTCTATCATAGTCCAGCATTTCCTGGTAAAAATGAAAATAACCTCACAACTTATTTTTAAATAAGTAAACCACCAGATGCTCATGAATTAAAGATAGAAAAATGTCAGATTCTACAAATGAGTGTATACTAAACATTGGTGGGAAAGGAAACTTACCAGTAGAAGATGTAAATTAACAGTCAAACCATTCATTAGGGCTATTTCTTTCTCATTGGCTCCTGCAGAGTAAACATATCATAATTTAGATTTTTCTATTCATGCTAAAGTTACTTGGAAAAACAAAGTCGGAAGGCTTTGCTCCTTCATCCTTAATGCTTTTAGAGATAAGGACATATTTGATGTGTCATCACAAAGAAATGGAAGTTTTCCCGCTTGACTCATTTTGCCAAATGATATCTGGACTCACATGCACATAGCTAGCTAAAATTATATTTACTTTTTGATATAGTAAATAATAGCAACAAAATAATGAAGCATTTGCTTTTTCCTGTAAACTAAAAATGATTTATCCTATTATCAGGTAGTTTACCAAATTCCCACAGAGTACATTTTTGTGGTAAGTGTATCTCGAAAGAAATCAAGGCCAATCACAGGTTTAAAGCTGGTTGTTTCAAATGTCCAATTAAAACGCATCTTTAATAAAGACAGCTACTTTGCCAAACATAATTCACTGTTATTGCAGTGAGACATAGTAGTTTATAAGACAAAAGAGCTAGGAAGCAAAATACAAAGACCTAAATAGCTCTGGGATTTATTCATACACACCGAGATACAAGATAATTAATATAGATAGGTATCATCTGGTGGAGAACACATGCAAAATTAATATATCCACTACACAATCATAATCTGATCTCATTCTTAGTAAGGAGGGTTTGAGTGCTAGAAATAGACCGAGAGACAAAACATATATTGGATACTTAAGAACTCAGAGTAATACAACGACAATAATAATACTTCCTTATTTTTAGTTCTTATGATGTCTCTTAAAAGCAATTAGACCTGTGGAATAGGAAAAATCTATTTAACCACCACTGACAAAAATGGGTGCCTTAATGTTTGTAAAGCTGTACCAGGTGTTAGAGAACATGTACAATACAAATCCCATATTTCATATCCAAAGAGATATTTCTGTTAGAGTTCCATTTTAAAAGAAGAGACAATAAGTACAATAATTAATCTAATTTATAGATAGATTTTAGGATAAATTCACTTGAGGAGAGGCCACTAGAAATAAGTTTATAACTTAGAAATTTATATTTCAACACAGTCATCTAGTCAAGAAAAACTTTATGTTGCATTTAGCAGATAGATTTCTCCATTTGATCATTTGATGTGCAAGGTTGGTAAACAATTGGTTAGAGAAATATCCCTGGTCATTTGTTAAGGTGAACAGCGTCTGAAGTCAAGAGTCAGTGAGACCAATCTCATTCTACATTCCTAGCACTAAATAAAATTTGTCCTAGACATACAAGATAGATATGAATATGATAACCTTATGTTGCATATAGTGGCATATGTCTTCTCCTACAATATGAAAATCCTTTGGAAATATGTAAGATAACTGCTGCCAGCTTTACTATATTTGTTTCTTTGCATTATGGTATGATTTTTTACTGTTATTTCTAAAACAAAACATTATCTAAGATATCTAACGTAATATTATCTTTAATTCTCTGAAGCTAATTACATGCATCATTTCTGAAAAACATTTATTTCAAAAAATATTTTGGCAGGAAAAGTGAAAGGAGAAAAGGAAGGAAAAGTAATATAAAGAGAGAGGAGATTTCATAGATACAGAAGCATCTGAAAGAATGTAATGAGAAGAAAAAAGAATTCAATACGTTAGTTACCACAAAATGAAAACAAAGAAATAGAAGAGGCAGGAAGGGAGGGAGACTTTCTGATGAAGTTTAGACATCCTATTTTTGCTTAACAATTACACTGATTAAAATGACTGTAGATTTCTTGAAAATTTTAGTCCTCTAGACAATACAGTGTTCATTGTGGATAACCTAATTTTTTTTGTGTAAAGAATGGAATGAACCGTTTGTGCTAGGCACAATTAATGTAGACATACACTTGACCCTGCTTCTAGCCCACCCTAGCCCCCACTTTCAATGGCATACTAATGGTTGGATCAATTCTTTGTAAATAATCCCTCACTGTCTTGAATAATTTATCTGTCAGGATGCACAAAAATTATCTCATCTTAGAACACTCCAAATTCAACCAAGTACTCCACAAAAAAGATCTCCTTACCTGCTAGTGAACTTTGTGAAGGAGACAGTCTATTTAATGTGTGTGCATATGTATGCAGGTATATGTGAGGATGGTGCAAATATTAAAGTTTCAGAACATTAATGGAAATGCTTATTTCAAATATAACCTAAAAACACTGAAGAATCAAGGGTTCTTAACATCAAAGGACCACAAATCAGACTTTTTTAGCATGTTTTTAAAGGAAAATTTACCTATTTGACCTATCTTTTGATTAAAATTGCATTTCTGAAACCAACAGTTGTTCTTCTAAGATATTTCAGTATCATCATCATGCCATAAGAAAATTTTAAAAATTAAACAAACTGAAATTCTTTCAAGATGGTTTTCCTTGTTCTTTTTCTTTTTCCTAAGAGCTTTTTTTGAATTAATGTTGACACATCAAGAACTATCCGCATTGCAGGGTAAAAACATTTTTAAACTTCCTGAAAGCTTATCAAGATTTGAAAATCTTTACTTTAGAAGATCACCCTCTCTTAGAAAAAAAGAAAGTTTCAAGATTACATTGGGAAGCATTGTCTACATACATTATCAACTCCCTGTAAGTTAAATATAGGAGGCTGATGTTCATTACCAACATTTCTCTGCATGTTTCTAATTTTAGTTTAATTTCAAATATTTTGCCAAGAGAAGATGATAGGGCCCCCAGCTGGTTAGTGTTTAATAAGAGGATTCATGATGGATCTCCTACCTGCCATCCATGTTCTGTATAATTTATTAAGCAGATGCAAATGTTATTGTGGATTTGCTTATTTATAAGGTTTGTAGTTAGGCTAACTCTCAGAACTTTCCATTCTGTGTTTCAAGTAGTAAATTCCTGCCGCCTCTGTAGGTAGCTAGTGCATGGTTAAGGATTTGTAACTGGAGACAGCTTCCAGGAATTATTGCTTCTCAGAGGGTCAACCATGAGTTTCATAAAGCAAATTTATGTCCACATTACAACATTTTTATAAGCTGAAATGCATGTATCTAGCCCTTTGTGATTTTTATGCACCCAGGGAAGAGTAGGCTTAATAATAATACTAATAATATTCTTCAGCAATTCTATTTCTAGCATCTTGATAATATGACATTAATTATAAGGGGAATTTACTCCATGTTTTGCAAAATTGTTGGCTCCATATAAAATGTTTTATTAATAGTTTTTCTGCTCATCTGAAATTGGAATTCTTTTCTATGTCTATGAAAAAATGTAGGTGCTAATTGTCTCCTCCTCTCCAACTACTCTATCAATTTGTACACGTAATAATTTTTATTACCCTCCTGCTACTTCTTTTAGGGAAATTTTATGGTGAAATAAAGGCTGTGGTTTTAAGAACCTGGAAGATTCTATCATTGCCCCAACTATACAACTTGTCTGTTTGCTCATGACACATTTAGGTAGCTGGCAACTAGCAAAAATAAATTTGACTTCTGCTGCTCTTTACTGTGCTTACCATATAATTATTTTAATTATTTCATGATTTATACAACATCTACTTCCAACCAGGATTTGAGGTTTCTTTGGTTACAAAGTGAGGGAGCATTATAAAAAATAGCATTAGAGTACAATATATGCAGATGAGAAACAAACAAAAACTGTTAAATGTTTTTGTTACTTCCAATTCAGTCAAATTTTCTCAGAATTTCCTAGGAATCCAGGCAAAAAGGGAACCTGGGTGGGATTTACAACAAACAAGATAAATACAAATATATGTAAAAACATTTTCTAAAACGATCTATTCCTAATAAAACAAACAGTGTGAACTTATTCATTTTTCAACTTGTCTTAAGAACCATTTCTCTAATATACACAACTGAAAAAAGTAAAGAAAATTGAAGGATAATAGTGACTAAAACTTTTTTTAAAAAAGTACCAAGTTTTAAAAATATCATTTATAATACACATTTGTAGACACAGTCAATTCATATTCCTTTGGTCAATAAGAAATAGTAGAAATATTTCTCTTGATAAAACACAAATTGTAGAGAACAAAACAGACATGTAATAAAATCACAATTAAACTAAAGATCACCTTCATTCACTGACATTTCAAAAGAAATTTTACAACATATTTGTCATATGAGGCTTGAGACTTCAATAAGACTATCTACCTTATGTAAATCATTTAATACATATACTTACTATATATAACAGTTACTTATGATATATACTAACAATCATATATCTATAAACAAAATACATAATGTTTCTTGAGCTCCATGTCTACAAACGTGACTGCGCTCATTTCAAGAAGTAATTGTTATCTTTTACAACCCATATCATTAGGATCAACTGTCTATAATTCAGTTAATACAACATTAAGAACAAAACCACAAAAAACAAAGAAGTTTGTCCCATATGTGTGATAACTTTGTATGGTATTTCAAAGACACAGAAAAATCCATAAAAGTAGAGTTGATAAATATATATATTTAATTTTTTAATACATTCAATCCTTTTACTTGTCTAAATAAATCTGACTAGTTAGTGGGTTTTTTTTTTCATTTTCCTTAGTAATTATAATGAGAGGTGGCTCGTTTAAAATTTCAGTGATTGCTGTGATGCATTTGCTGGGCAACAAAATACTTGCATATTTAATAAGTTTCAACAGAGCTATAAACTTTTAAATGGTCAAAGGAAATCTTTTTGCAGGGTTTATTGGCTTCATAAATAAATCTCACAAAATAATATTACCTTCCCACTTGCCTGGCCTGTATATAAATATCCTAACTTGTCTTTAGAGGATGATAAATATTAAGCACAAAACAACAGGATTAGAATGCAGTTTATGTTCTGAAAGCAAACCTCGTAAAGAAAAAAACAATCCACAGCTAAAGAAAACATATATGCTCAGGTCAAATTAATCCAGGATTTCTTCAGGTTTTTTTTTATTTCTATGTTAGACATTTGAATGAATATAATTAGCTTCTAAAAAAAATGAACCCATATGGAAGCATTATTGAACAACGATTTAACACATCCTTAAATATAATCAAGGACTTTCCTCCATCAGAATATACACTCCTCTGGATAATGCTGACACCTGATCAAGTGCTCTGTGTTCTCAAGGACCTGATTGGTCTGGTAGGAGATGTTAGGTTTTCATACCTGCCCTGGCTGACCAATATTCTGCCCATGGGTCCCAGCCTCAGGCATTGAGAGCTATGCAGATTCACCCCAGGGCTCCTTGCAAAGGTCTGGATTCAAGCCCTGCACACTCAGCCTGTCTCCTTGTGCTGCCTCCAAACTGTGTTTCCAGGCTTCCAACTGCTACTTTGTTGAGCAGTGGAGGTATTTCTGGTCTATAGAGATTTCTATTGATTTTTTTTTTTTTTAGTGCTGCTATAAGTCTGTAAATCTAATGTTTTTCCTATCATTTCTATGTGTTACAAATAGAAGGGATCCCTTTCAGTTTGTACTTAAATCTGTTATTTTAAATGAGAAGTCAATATTCTGATCCTATAATATAACCACATAAAACAGAAATGTATATGGTATAATGATTACTCAACAATGGCTAGCAGGAAATAGTACTTGCTTTTGCTTGCAACCCTTCTATTTGTTTTCAACTTTATGAATATGTAACACTATTTAACACAAAACTAAAAATAGATTTTCCTTAGAAGTCTGGTAATTTGGGCTACATCACACTTGAGTGTCTTTTCCACTGTGCATGTGATGGGGTTTGCTGTAAGGTGACCCTATTGAGCCACTGTATTGGGAAAACTCATGTCAGAATCTTTAGGTTGTCCAAATATCACAGAGAAGACGTTAGTAGTTTCCTGCATAGATACTGGATGCTAAGTTAGAACAGAGGCAGGTAAACATTTATTTAACTCTTTTGTTTTCACCAAGGAATTTGTTATAGACTAAACTGTGTCCTGCTGAAATTCCTATGGTCAGGCCTTAACCTCCAGTGTGACTGTATTTGGAGACAGGGCCTAAAGGAGGTAATAAAGTTTAAATGAAGTCACAAAGGTGAGGTCTTAATCCAACAGGACTGATGTCCCTACAAGAAGAGAGACACCAGAGATCTCTTTCTCAATGAGTGTGCACAGAGGAAGGGCCAACTGAGGAGGACACAAAAGGCAGCCACACACAAGCCAGGAAGAGAGTCCAACCAGAAACCAATGCTTGGATCTTGGACTTCTGGCCTCTGTCTTGAACTGTGAGAAAATGTCTGTTGTTTAAACCCCCCAGTCTATGGTATTTTGTTATGGCAGCCTGAGCAGAGTAATATAGTATACATATCCTCCCTTTGGAACCTGCTTTTCCCTTCGCCAGAGACTCACCCAGCAGTCCCAGCGGGGGGAGGACTCACCTGACAGCATGGAATGGGCAAAGGGAGCTGGCATTCTAACTGAATTTTAAACAGACTTACAACACATCTCTCTGTTTTCATCCTATTTTACTCACACTTTTAGAGATGCTTATTGTAATTCCCAAACTTTTGAAGGCTCTGCAGTGTAAAGCAGGTGGCTTTCCATTTTTTGTCATTGAGAGATTAAGATTTGGTTAATTTAATTTTATTTTGCAAAAGCAGTTACCATTTGTCCACCTGCTATCCAACTCCCAAAATGTTGCTATAATCTCCTTTGCTATTCTATTTCTTCTTCAGGGTTTACACTTTTTTATTATTATTATTTTTTAATTTCATTACAAGTTGTTTAGTGAGAATTCAGTAAAAAGAACACTTAAATGCATGTCCAGTCCTCTATCTTTAACTGGAAATTACCTCTGTTTTGAAGCACTAGTCCCAATGTTTGTTTTGTTTTGTTTTGTATTTCTTTGTGTTATGTATAGATTATGTATATATATTAATTTTACTTTTTTTTTTTGGTATCTTCCTTTAATGGGAGTCCCATGAGGACACCTCATGGGATAAGGGTGTTGAGTATTCTTACTCACTCTTTTACTTACTCACCATTTGTCCTCAGTGCCTATCACAAATCCTGACAGACATCAGCAGAGGCTCAATAATTATTTTTTGAACAGACAAACTATTCCTCAGGTTTACATGGTGTGCCAATTGCCATAATTCTTTCAGGTGTAAGTCTTACTTTCTTCACTCTAATTCTACTTTGTCCCAGCTCACATTGCTTTGGTTTTCTGATCACTGACCAAGATACAATTGGAATGAGGCAATAAAGATATTTTTATACTTGTCTGTAGAGGAGTGAGGTTTGAAAAGGCAGTATGGAAGTTTGAGGTTTCCTCCAAATAGTTCCAAATAATAGCACTCCAATTGTTTAAATATCATTAATTTTTTGTTCAATGCCATAAATATCATACAAGATTTCAAGTAATGCTGAATATTTAACCCAATTAAATATTTTTTTTTAATTTTTTTAAAATTTTATTTATTTTTGAGAGAGAAAGAGACAGAGCACGAACAGGGCAAGGGCAGAGAGAGAGGGAGACACAGAATCTGAAGCAGGCTCCAGGCTCTGAGCTGTCAGCACAGAGCCTGATGAGGGGCTCAAACTTGTGAATCAGGAGATGACCTGAGCTAAAGTCAGATGCTCAGCTGACTGACCCACCCAGGTATCCCCTCCCCCCCCAATTAAATAACTTTTTTCAAAATGTTAACATATTCACCATCTAAAACTTTCCTTGAATATTACCTAGAGTACATACAACTCATTTTAGGAAACACATAAACCAAAGAACAGCATCAACCGTATTATTTCTAATAATTCTCAGCTTAACTTGAAATTTATCACCATGGATCAAACTGAAACAAGCCAAACCCTGCTTGGCATTTTAGGATTTTAGCATGTAAAGGTTAGTGTTTACTTTATCAAGTATAATGAAGTATTAGAAAATTTAAGTTGATTTTTATGAGATTTATTTAATTACAAATAAATACAATGCATGTGTTTTTTATTGGAGAGTAAATGTTACTGTTAAAATACACAAGAAAAAATAATAAACTATTTTACTTCTGTACTAAATAACCCAGTTATGTTCTCTATAGCCACCAGGTCTCAAAGGTATCCTCACTCTTTACGTTATTGGGTTAAAATAGAAAATCAGGATGTTCTTCAATAAGATTTTTACTTTATAATCCAGGTTTATATCTAAATGGTAATGCCTTTATGATTCGTTTGGGAAAAATCCATTTTGTACTTACCTACAATGTCATTCATAAGGCCTAAAATAGTCTCATCTCCTGTAATCCAAGGACGTTTCCCTATCTCATGACCATAGGCTCCCCTGAAATTGGAAAGGGACATAAACATTATTAGTTTCTTGGAGGGTACTTGAGACTGCCCATGTACTATTCCATTTTTTTTCTCTATTTTAGCATCTAAGATGTTCCTTTTTCTTCTTTATTTTGAAAATTTCAAGACTATTTGAACATTCTACTTGTATACCTGTAAGCATATAGTAAGTAGTATCTACACTAAAACATAGCTACTATTTTTTGAGGCTAAAGATTAAAATGATTATGAATTCAGTTTTTAAATACAGCTACAATCTGTAAACTAAATAAGAGTGTATATAACATGACTACACTCATGATGACGTTTTAAGTAGATAAATAAACTTGGCAATAATCAAAGCAAACACTGTATCTTGACCTGTTTTCTACCAATTACATCTACCATATTATAGCTCAATTTTATTCTTCTAGTAAGTAAATATCCCCGTTAGGCATAATGACGAAACACAAAATGCCTAAGAGAACTTTAACTTTCAAGAAGTTTCCATTACATGAGGAAGGCAAATACTTTTGAAATAGGCAGAAAGGAATTGAAACAAAGAATCAAGGTGGGGAGTGACTTCATATGCTGTTTCAAACTTGTGCCTTAGGGAACTCTGAACTAGACTGTCCTTAATTCTTTAGGAATCTGAAGACTGCATAAAGTTGTAGGAAAGGCATAAGCATGTATGTTTTGTGTAGTGCGGTCTGTGCCTGGATCTATGCTTGAAATCCAGTGAGCTGGCAGTGCTGACGTGGTAAACATGCTGTCAGAGGTGAAGGGGGGCAGAATATGTCCCCCCGAAACATGTCGCTGTGGTGTATTGATTATCTTGAGCTGCAGGCTTAAAAAAAAAAAAAAAAACTGCTAATACAGGGAGAGGTTGTCCCTGAACTCCCTTATCTGCCTGAAGACAGATCCCCAAAAGGAATTCAGCTGTCATCAATCCCCTCCCTGGGAGTTTCATCAACCAGAAAAGATTGACTCTTGTCACAGGAAAGGGGACTAGAAGTCAACACCACATCCAGTTGGGCTTTGTCACAATCTATTCTATCTTTTATCTATCCTCCTAAGGGCTCTTTCATCTGTCCTGAAAATCACTTATTCTCTCCTCTGTGGCCTCTCCTCTTATCCTCCTCCTCTTTCCCTATTAAGATAGGATTTAAGCCTGAATTCTAAGTCATTGCAAGGAGTTCTTTTCCCCCCGCACGTGTCTCCCGTGTGTACGTAAGGTATACATGCTAATAAATGTGGGGTTTTTTTCTCTTGCTGATCTTTTATTATAGGGGTCTCAGCTAAGAATTCAGAAGGATATGGGGAATTTTTTTTTCTCCCTGAGAGAGCAGTGAGGTAACAAGAGGAAAGGACCCCTGTTTTTAGCTTTTGTTGATTTGACGGTGTGAATATTCCCTGTGGTCCATTTCTTGGCATCCACAATATTCCTGAATATTTAATGACTGGTTTTCATTGCCTGGTCACAGCCAATTCCAGGTCACCACTGGTTATGACACTATATGTATTAGAAGCTGATAAGGCCTGTAAAAGCAAAAGTAAATGGGTGGCAATATGTACCTTAAAGGATTGCAATGGAATAACATGTAACACCCTTTTTCTGACTATTCCCTAACGTAAATCTAATGCTACAACTCCCTTCTTGGGCATGTGGGTTACAATGCAGTTTTTAAACTAATATTTTGATTACCGTATAAACTGACATGAGGGAAGAGGACTTTCTTTGAGGATAAACAGAGACTGTAAGAACTGAGGAGGAAGAGAAGGGCAATTGCTAGCTATTATTATTCATATTATTATTAGATAGCCTGCAGCTTGCCTCTTCTTGACTTCCAATATAAATGCTAAAGACAAAAATCATTATCATTAAATGGTAGTTAAAGGCAGATACTTGGATCCTTTTTTATTTTAATCACACAGAGCTCCGTGGCCTTGCTGATAGCACAATACATCTTATTACATTTAGGTAGTAAAATTCTATGTTCTGCCTCAGAGAATTTATATCTCAGAATATTATGCCACCTACTTCTCACTCTGGTAGACACCGTGGCAATAATCTTTAAGAGTATGTTTCTTCTTGCAATGCATTTGCCATCTCCCCCCCTTTAAAATATCACACACAGAGTCTGCTTCTTCATTTTGTCAGTCTACTAGCCTGGGGTAGTGAAATGTATTTAGGAAGTTGTTACCCCAATAAACTCCAACTAAAGTGGCCTGTCTTTATAAAGAGTTGATGTAGATTACAGTGCAAGTTTAAACATATGTATCAGAGAAAACGATGGTATTGCTCTCATTCAAAACTGCCTAAAATACTTGCAGCACAGTTGGAATGTTCTTTTACAAGTGCTGGAAAGGAAAAGAGCGTGGCAAACATTTCACTCCCCATTGAGGCATAAATCATTCCCCCTGAGTGAGGTGCTCTCTGAGATGTCTATGGAGTGCTACCTGCTCACGAAATTAGATCTCAGGACATAAAAGCCTATTAGGAAGTTAATAGTGGATCCTCTTTGAAATAGGACCATGCTTTAACCATCCTACAAAATAAAAATTAGCCCAGCTTTTTAAAGCTCCTCCCAGCCCCGCCCATGAGTAAATAAATAAGACATTAATGATTGGCCAACACAGATGTCAGGAAAATCTTTGTAACATGTAATTCCATGTACTTTCTTATTCATGCTGAAGGCCGGCAGACTATGCCACACTAAAATTTGCCTCTTTGGCATAAAGAATACCTTGAGCTGAAGGCACCTGATGAACAGCAGGTGCAGGGACTAGATTCCTCTGAACTCCCCCATCTGCCTGAAGACAGGTCCTCCAAGGGAACTCAACTATCATCAATCCTTCCCCAGGAATTTCATCAACCAGGGAAGATTGACTCTTTTTCCAGAGAGGAGCCTACAAGTCAACACCACACCCAGATGACTTTGTCACAAACTCTCAGGTCCCCCATCTATTCTTCTAAGTGCTTTACATCCTTCCTAAAAATAATTTATTCTCCTCTATGTGGCCTACATTTTCCTCCTCTTCCCCTCTTAAAATGATATATAAGCTCTCATATGTCACCAATTTTTTTTTGGTTTTCACTTTTTTTCCTGCCATGCTCTCATGCATATAATATTAACAATTAATAAATATTAATTATTATTTCTTATTAATCTGTGTGTTGTCAGTTTATTTTATAGATCAGTTGTTGAATGTAGGGGGTAGAGGGAGCATTTTTCTCTCCTAGAATACACTTTTTTTTTTTTTTTTTTTTTTTTACAGAAACACTTGAATTGAATGAAACTGTAGTGTCAGCAGGAGCATGCCTCTCCCACGTGTGTCACCAGCACACTCCCTGTACACATTGCCATGTCAAGTCAGGCATTGTCTGAACACTAGGCGGTTTGTTCCTAATGTGAAATTCAGTGGGCTATTTTCTTAAATAAGTCGACAGGTCTTAGAAGAATCCCCGTAAAGATACAAACTGGGTCAAGTCTTTGCGCCTATGAAAAAGAAAGAAAACCATATACCTAGTAGATATGACAATGAAAAAAAACCTAAAGTATTGTGATTATATCTTAGAGACCTAATATACATTTCTCAACTTACAGTGCGCTCTTTGGGACGGATATATCTTTTTCGTGTAGCCAAACTTTCCCACTATGATTATTAACCCTTGTTACTCTCCTTTAATCTGGGCCATTAGTAAATCCATAATACATAAATATGTCATTTTAAATTTCTAAAAAAATTCTGGCCAATCCACAGTATTCAAGCATATTAATGCTGTTTCTTATGGTTATAGCCCCATTTCTGATAATAAATTATCATATGTGAAATGAGTCAAATAATCATAAAAATTTTCTATTTCAGAATATTGAAAATATCTAAATGCTGTCATTTCACAAAGCAGAAATAATTCTCCCAAGTAAAGTGTTATTAATCTACTTTAAAAATCGCATGCAGTTGAAAATAGCCATAATGAGAAGTTAAACAAAATCCACAGAGGTAAGTGCATTATTTTCATTGTTTTGTCTTGAATAACTTAAAATTTTAGAAGAAATCAGGTCCAAAAATATTTCTTTTTAAAAAAATTTTTTTTAACATTTATTTATTTTTGAGACAGAGAGAGAGCACGAACAGGGGAGGGTCAGAGAAAGAGGGAGACACAGAATCTGAAACAGGCTCCAGGCTCTGAGCTGTCAGCACAGAGCCCGACGCGGGGCTCGAACCCACCGCCCGCAAGATCATGACCTGAGCCGAAGTCGGATGCTTAACCGACTGAGCCACCCAGGCACCCTGGTCCAAAAATATTTCTAAGTGTGCCTCTATTCTTGACTTTCCTTTAGCAGAATTAATCAAAGATGGTAGCCCTATGAATTATAAAAATCAGTCTGCCTTATCGCCAGCGATGGTTTATTTTGTAGATAGGTAGGTACTAAGTCTGTGATAGGATGTAAAAGATAGAGATACGGACAATAATAGCCATAAGCCAAGTGGCATTTCCTACCTTATATGTCATAAATGGCCAGTCAGACTTGGTATCAATATCCCAGAGCAATATCTCACTTAGGCTAAGTACTGTAATTTTTAGTTACTGCTAAGATTATAATTTTTTAATATATTTTTTCCTGTTAAGAAACTAATTTCACTTTGCATTATTTAGGAACTGTGTAGCTCTCTTTGACTCAGTCCTTCTTGAAGTCTTCCACTGGTCAAGAAGAGAGGAAGGCACTGGCCTGATTTGGTTATCAGCTAAGAAGTAGGGCTGAAGTGGGGCTGGAGAAGGTGAAGAGAAACACATAATCAGAAAAACTCACCACAATAATGGGAGGCCCTGGACCTAGAGGCAAACCAAACATATGTGGGGGTATTTAGTACAAAAACACAAGCAGAAGCCAGACAAGTGAATAGACCAACAGCCCACCATAGTGGCAAGAAGATTACTTAAATTAAAAGCATGTGAACAAACAGCAGCCTAAGAAACACTAGACTTAGGGAGAACATTCTGAAAATGATTAGAAATATTTTAAAAATATATTCTGATTATTAGAATCTCAAAATAGATATGAAGGGAAGCCAAACCTGAAAGTCAGGAAAAAAAAAATGCAGGAAAATGAAACCAAATCAGATAAGAATTCTGAGCAAGACATTTGGCTCTCATGGAAACTCTGTCTTCTTCTTTCTTCAGTTTTCATGCCACTGGTCCTTCATATTGGTAACAGTGCCTCTGTTTCAAGTTTATTTTAACACTGCCTGCGCTAGTACCACAGGCATTAGATAACACTGCAAAGTTCTTTTTTTTTTCTTAAGTTTATTTATTTATTTTGATAGAGACAGAGACAGTGTGAGTGCATAAGGGGCAGAGAGACAGGTAGAGAGAGAGAATCCCAAACAGGCTCTGTGCTGCCAGCACAGAGCCCAATGTGGGGCTCGAACTCACAAACCCAAGAGATCACTATCTGAGCTGAAACCAAGAGTCAGATGCTTAACCTACTGAGCCACCCAGGCACCCCATAACATTGCAAAGTTCTTAATTTCAGTGGTTAAGAATATAAATTCACAACTCAATGCAAAAATCATAGAGGCTTACATAATTTATTAAGCCTGTATAACTTTATCTGCATAACTTGTATGCATAAATTGAAAAGTAAATATCACCACATTTGGAAGCATTTTGCACTAGCAGGGTTTAGTATTTAAAAAATGAGGGTCATAGTTAATAAAAATGGTTAATATTCATTTTTGGCCCTAATATAAAAGAGAGCAGAGAATTAGATTGGATTTGAACTTTAGAGTGTCCTTGCCCCCTGGATATTCGTTCAGCAAGGCTGTGCATTTTTATCCTTTAGGAATTTAAAAAAGATTCTGCCCTGCTGTCCTGTTCATCTGCTATGATTACCGTACTTTACTAGGAGACTGGTTGATTGTTTTCAAGACTTTAAAGTTGTATTCCAGGGAAGTGTCTTTATGTCATAACACCCTTCTATTGTTGTTGATTTTAAATTTTATATTTTACCTTGTGACAATGGAAAATTACATACTCTTAAGCCCTTCTACCTATTTTTCATTACACAGATGATTCAGAAAGGAGGTGCATTATTAATGCTTCAAGCAATGTCAACTAAATTTTAAAAAGACTTCTGACTAAAAGATGAGGTAGCTAGTTTGTTTTATTTTGTCTTTGTTTTGTTTTATTTAGCCTTCTTGCTTTATTATTTTTTTAATTATTTTGTTTATTTTGAGAGAGTGAGAGAGAGAGAAGGAGCAGGGGAGGGGCAGAGAAAAGCCCAAGCAGGCTGCATGCTATCAGTGCAGAGCCTGTTGTGGAGCTCAAACCCACAAACTGCAAGATCATGACTTGAGCCAAATCCAAGAGTCAGACGCTCAAGCGACTGAGCCATCCAGGTGGTCCTAGTCTTTTTGCTTTAAATTGTGGTGGCCCACTCAACATCAGGGTCCCTGTTGCCCTGTGGATGTCAGTGGTGTTTGAGGGCCATGATCAAAATCGTGTTCTATCCTATCTCACTGCCCATCTTTGATCTCAAAAGTGTTCATTATTTCTTTGGTCCTAAATGTTTAGCTTAAAAAAATTTTACTCTGGACTTTTCCAGCTCAGTTTCTGTTGGGATGAAAACTTTTCCTCTATTAGTTTACATCCTTTTGGTTGAGGGCCTGCAGGTTGATTGATATGAGATAGATTAACAGGAAATGTTTCTTTCATGGGCACGCAAAAGTACTCAACAAAAAAGCGATT
Source organism: Acinonyx jubatus (assembly GCF_027475565.1). NCBI lineage: Eukaryota > Metazoa > Chordata > Mammalia > Carnivora > Felidae > Acinonyx > Acinonyx jubatus. The sequence continues at coordinate 131,809,984 of NC_069381.1, read as the reverse complement.
CACTGAATCGCTTAGGATGATTCATCATCCTAAAAAAGAATGAAATCTTGTCCTTTACAACAATGTGGGTGGCTCTAGACAGTACAATGCTGAGTAAAATAAGTCAGTCAGAGAAAGACAAATACCACACAATTTCAATCAGTTGTGGAATTTAAGAAACAAATGAACAAAGGAAAATAAAAGAGACCCAAAAAACCAAACTCTTAACTAAAGAGAAAAAACTGATGGTTACCAGAGGGAGATGGTGGGGGGATGACTGAAATAGGTGAGGAGGATTAAGAGCACATTTATAGTGATGAGCACTGACTAAAATATAGAATTGTTGAATCACTATATTGTACACCTGAAACTAATGAACTCCATATGTTATTTATACTTGAATTTTTTTAAAAATGAAGAAAAATATTAAAAATGGACTATATATATATATATATATATATATATATATATATATATATATAACACATCATCTTTATCTTTATCCATTTATCTATGGATGGACACAGGAGTTGCTTCCGTATCTTGGCTATTGTACGCAACACTGCAATAAACATAGGGATGCACACATCTTTTCAAACTAGTGTTTTTGTTTTGTTTGGGCAAATATTCAATAGTGGAATTACTGGATCATACAGTAATTCTAGTTTAAATTTTTTGAGGAACCCTTGCACCATTTTCCACAGTGGCTGCAACAGTTAGCATTCCCACTAGCAGTGCGTGAAGGGTCCTTTTTCTCCACATCCTTGCCAACACTTGTTATTTCTTATGTTTTTTATTCAAGCCATTCTGACAGGTAAGAGGTGATATCTCACTGTGGTTTTAATTTGCATTTCCCTGACGATGAGTGATATTGAGCACCTTTTCACAGGTCTTGTTTTTAATAGTGTAAATATTAAACAATTTAAAAATAATATTAAATTTTGGGGGGCTCCTGGGTGGCTCAGTTAGTTAAGTGTCCAACTTTAGCTCAGGTCATGATATGGTACATGGGTTCAAGCCCCGCATCAGCTCCACACTGACAGTGTGGAGCCCATTTGGGATTCTCTCTCTCTCCCTTTCTCTGTCCCTGCCCCACTTGTGCTCTCTCTCTCTCAAAACTAAATAAATAAGCTGTAAAAAGAATGTTACATTTTTTATAGCTAAAAGTATTTTTAAAGTATTTTTAGTTTCAGCTTTATTAGTAACTACTGAGGAAGGATAAGAAGCACATAGGATTAAGTTATTTCCCTAAAGGAATTTATAATATGGCTGAGAATATGAAGCCAATGAAAATAGATACCTCTAAACTACTTATCCCAGAGCAGTGATTATTAATGCAATGGGCAGTTGGGGAGAAGAGATCATCTGCATGATTGAGAAGGTTGAGATTAAGAAAGGTAAGCATCCAGGGAAGCAGAAGGTATGAAGGGTTTCATAGGCAGAAGAGTAAAAATAGAACAGAAGAGATGGAGGGGGAAAAAAAAAACAGATATGATTTTAGATTCCCACATGGTTGGAGCAAACCTACTTAGCTAAGCCCAGAGTATCTTTTTAGTAAGCACGCTCAGTTTGGGGATAGCAGTACCTTCTGCTCCACTATTTTCTCCCTCTCGATAATTTTTACTTTCTTATTTATAAAAATCAGTGTGATAGAATTTAGCTGGAATGACTCATGAAAATACTGAATTGAATTCTAAATATTAACTCCTTTAATTAGTCACAAAATAAAATAAAATGATTACATATGATTTAGATATATCAACTTGGGAGAGGGACTTTTTTCTAATATTGTAAAAGTGTTATTCTTGACTCTGCCACTAACTTGTCATCTGACCTTATTTACTGATCCTTAGTTATGTCATTAATAAAATAAGAGTATTGAATGACATGATTCCTAAGGTCCCTCTGTATCCTAAACTTCCTGGAGTCTATTGTATACCTTTCTAAATATTAGATAACCTAGTGTGATTTTTAAAGTTCTTACTAATTCGAAGAGATACATGCACCCTGATGTTTATAGCAGCATTATTAACGATAGCCCAATTATGGAAGCAACCCAACTGTCCATCTATAATGAAGAGGATATAGATGCAATGGAAATCTACTTGTTTATAAAAAGGAGGAATTTTTGTCATTTGCAACAATGTGGATGGAACTTGAATATATTATGCTAAACGAAGTAAGTCAGTCAAAGAAGAATTCCATATGATTTCACTCATATGTAGAATTTAAGAAATAAAATAGAGGGGCGCCTGGGTGGCTCAGTCAGTTAAGCGTCTGACTTCAGCTCAGGTCATGATCTCGCAGTTCGTGGGTTCAAGCCACGCGTCGGGCTCTGTGCTAACAGCTCAGAGCCTGGAGCCTGTTTCGATTCTGTGTCTCCCTCTCTCTCTCTGACCCTCCCCCGTTCATGATCTGTCTCTCTCTGTCTCAAAAATAAATAAACCATAAAAAAAAACTTAAAAAAAAGAAATAAAATGGATAAACATAGTAGGGGGGGAAAAAGAGGCAAGCCAAGAAACAAACTCTTGAGTGTAGAGAACAAACTGCCGGTTACTGGAGGGGAGGCGGACAGGGGAGTGGGTTAAATAGGTGATGGGGATTAAGGAGGGCACTTGTGATGAGCACTGGGTGTTATATATATGTAAGTGATGAATCACTAAATTCTACACCAGAAACCCGTATTACACTGCATGGTAACCAACTGAAATTTAAATAAAAATTTGTGGAAAAAAAAATAAAGTCCTTGTGTGAGATGTCAAATGATAGCTTTTGAAATAATACTTACATTTTGGCCCACTTATCTAGTTCTTCTTCCAGATATGCTTTAACCATTTTTGGTTGCAGGCCAAGAGAATTGCCCAAGAAATAGATGGCATTTTCATCCTTATTCACTAAAGATAAATCAACTGAAACAGAAAGAAATGAAAAAAATGCGTATTCAATTAATTAACTTTCTTCCATTTGGCATTGTTAATCCAGTACAAATAATTAATGTAATTAACTCCAATAAGGATAATAAATAACTTACAATTCTTCCCAAAGATAATATCACATTCTCAGGAAAATAATTATTCTTTTACATTTATATTTTAAAATATAATTTAAACGTATAGACTTTTATTGAGAGCTCTCATATTTATTGTGCTCCACAAGGAAGTCTAAACTAGCACCTATACCCGATCATAAATGGACGAAGGCAAAGAAAAAATGTTAGAAGCAGAATTTTTATAGGAAGTATATCAGCCCATCTAGTCATACTAGAAATTTACCAGAGTCTAAGCAAGTACTCACCCTCTTCAATAACTGGTGTTGTAGATAAGACAAATAAAAAAAAAATTAAAGGAGTACTTACATATCTGAAGTAGATATATTAGATTTATACATTTTGTCACTCTATATATCTATATGCATATATTAATATATACATATGCAAAGATTGTTCTCTGTATCTATGTCTCATTCAAATAAATCAGAATTTTAGTGATTTGTCTATCTTACAACTCTCCTTTGACTGCAACAAATGCAGTTTCACTAGCAAACCAATTCATGTCTGAAGACTAAACGTGTTCCATGCAGGTCGGCCTCAGCAATGACCCAGCATGAGTAGCCAATCACGCATATCTCTGTTCCCATTGTCTTGTCTTGTTCTTTCATTGCTGATGCTTTTACACACAAATAAATAGTGGGCTGCTCATATCTAGACAGTCATGTTTAGTGTGCTCAATGTGAGAGAAAAACAGAATTATAAACGAAATTATCTTGTCCCATGCCAGACAAAAGTATACTTCCCCATCTCCTTTCCCCATCTTTGTTGAGTTGGTTGTTTAAAAAGTCTCAAAACACATCAAATGGCTTTGAGAATTCAATTGGCATTGTGTAATATGGCAGAATAGAATATCCAGGAAATATATTTTATAAAAACCCACGACAATAGATTGCCTACCACTCTCCACCTGAGTCGCATTGGATCTGTGCAACATGAAAGACAAGCAGAACTTTAATCCTTGGGGCCTAGGCTTCTTTGTGCCAGAAAAATGTTAAATATGTTTGTTATTAAACACTGGTGTTCTTGGCAGTGATGGGATTCAAAACTGCGCATTTTACACCAAAATATGGCACCTGGGCATACTAAATATTTTCAGCTGAGAGAATTTGAGAAATGGAAAGACCTTCTGACTTTCCCCTAAGGAGGTCATAAAACCCTCCTGTGAGAGGTGCCCTCCCTATATATCTTTATCTCCAAGACACTGAGAGGAATTGAAAGAAATAGGCCTTACTGTTCTCCCAGTTTACTACTCTTAGCTCATACCCTTCATTATCTTGTCACATTCCCCCATGACCTTTCAGTCTTCATCAAACCTAGCATTAAAAACTCAGGTTTAACTGCTTCTTCAGATCTGCATTTCCTGTTGAAGTCTCCTCTGTCATGTAAAACTTGTAATTAAAAAAAATGTATGCTTTTATTGTGTTACTTTGTCTTTTGTTACAGGGCTTTGGCCTCAAACTTAAAAGGGTAAAGGAAAAAGATATTCTTCCTTCCCTACAGCAGCATAGGGTGCTAACAGAAAAAGGACAAGGCCTCCAAGGGTTGAAGGAAAAGCAGGTGAACCAACTTGGTGAAACTGATTTCCATAAGACTGAGAGAAGGAAGGAATGTATCCTCTGCAAGTGGCTCCACTAAAGATCCCAGGCATGACAGAAACCTGGTCTAGTCCCCAGGTGTCCCCAGATTGATGGAAAGGAGAGGCTACTGCCAGTGAAGCCACTTGCTCTCAAATGGCCATAGATGCGGGGCAAGGGGGATGAAGACAGTTCACCACAGACCTGTTCCTAGGGAGAGCAAGAGGCCTCCACAAATTTCTGGACCCCTAGGAAGAGCGAAGGCAAATTCCCAAATAAAGGAACCAAGATTTTCCATCAAATCTTGTAGGTGTCAAATTTGATTCCATTTTCAAAAAGTGAAAAATGAAAAACTATACCATTTTCAAAAATGAAAACCTATACCATTTTTGTACCTCCAGTGTGAGACTGCAAATTATATCCCTTGCTATATATTTTAATTGATGTACCATGGCTCAAATTTCAACTAAGTATTCAAATAAGTACAGTAATCCAGACCATTGGGAGGATATTAATAAGGATGACTTTTTTTAGGGAAAACAATATGTATTTACTTATTTAGAGAGAGACAGAGAGAGAGAGACAAAGAGAAAGAGAGAAAGTACAAGCAGAAGAGGGGCAGAGAGAGAGGGAGAGAGCGAATTCCAATCTCATGAACCATGAGCTGAAATCACAAGCTGGACACTTAACTGACTGAACCAGCTAAGTGCTCCAAGAATGACTTTTTTTAAAAAAAATTTTTAATGTTTGTTTATTTTTGAGAGAGAGAGAGAGAGAGAGAGAGAGAGAGAGAGACAAAGACAGAGTGCGAGCAGGGAAGGGGCAAAGAGAGGGAGATACAGAATCAGAAGCAGGCTCCAGGCTCGGAGCTGTCAAAACAGAGCTCGGTGAGGGGCTTGAACTCACGGACTGTGAGATCATGGCCTGAGCTGAAGTCGGACACTTAACTGGCTAAGCCACCCAGGCGCCCCCTAGAATGACTTTTTAATTGCACCAAATAAAAGATCCTCCTTCTCGTAGTGATCTCTCATTCCTCTTAAGTCTAATGAACCTTGGGAACTAGCTTATTTTCCTAGTTGGATTCTGTAGAATAATTATAAACTCACTTTATTTTTCTCACACCACTGCCCTTCAAACAAGTTTTACTTAAGATGCATTCATCTCCCTGTGTGATATCTCCTACAGGACTCACACTTGTAGGTATTACAGATGCATTTTCTTCTCTCTCTCTCTCTCTCTCTCTCTCTCTCTCTCTCTTTCTCTCAGCACTGCCATAATGGTTTGTATTCTTGGAGAAAAGGGAGAATAAAGCTAGCAATGGGAGAAGGACTATTAGGACCTAAGTTTGGGAAGAACCACCTCCCACCTTCATACATATGTACTGTACAACCATGGCCCTCCCCTGTTCACTAGCCTGTAACCAACTATGAGAAACAGTAGCTATGGTAGGTCAGAGAGGGGGGCATTGGAGAGGAGAAATTCATAAATGAATTTCCTATTGCAATGCCTTTCAACAAATACTCAGTATGTTTGGAGCATCCAGTTAATGTTATCAAAGTTGGCCAAATATTGATCTAATTGCAAATATACTGTCGGATAACAGTACTAGCTGTTCTCTTTGAAAGAAATGAAGTATTATTATCTTACAACCATATATACATAGGTATAATACTTTTTAAACTAGTTAAGATAATCTATTCATGAAATGATAATTTTTAAAAGACAAATATAAAACTAGACATTTATGATCTTTATATATTTTATTTGGATTTATGTACTAATTTATCACATCAGGAACTTTACAAAAATACAATGCCTAAACTTGATACAGAGACTCCAATTTAATTGGTCTGTATGGGGCCTGGAGGTAGACACTATTTTAAAATCTTTCCAAATAATTCATTATATGGCCACATTTCAAAAGTCCTGGCATTAGCCCTCATGTTAAAAACAAAACAAAACCAAAACTGAGATTTCCCAAGTTTAACTGATTTCTTCAGTTCACAGAAGATACCTAACTTTTAACTTAATGTAGTATGTCATTATTATAATTTACAATTTTATTAGTCCACTTAAAGTAAAATACATGTGAAATCATTCTAAAGCAAGGTTAGTTAATTATAAAGTAATTTTAATATTTTCCTTATTATAAATTAAAGAGGAAACCTAGAAGTAACTGAAAAACAGAAATAAATTCCAAAGATTTAAAAAATGACTAGTTTATGTAAAGAATATTTTCTAAAGTAAATTTTATATAAAAAGGAAGTCAAGTGTTAATGGTTTTGTTTCTAAGGTGACAGTGTGTATCTTTGTTATGTATGCCAGGGGATACTATATGCACATAAACAGACATAAACTGAGAGTGTCAGTGTGTGAAGTAAATCTAAATATTTCCTTTCAGCATTGCAAATTTTGCTTAGTTAATTCTGTATAATTTTAATGTTTATTATCAGAATATTATTAGATACTTATTGATTGGAATAAAATACTAGTTTGATAACATATTCTGCTCTAATTTTTTCAAATAATAAATTTCACTCTTTTTAAATATAGCGAGTTTTAATTGATGCTTTTCTCTTGAACTCCTGGGTTGGCTCCTGTGACTGATAGATTTTCATCATAAATTTTTCTTTTTGTCTGCAGTAATGGGAAAAAAAAAGAAAGAAACATCTCTGTGAAAGTTAACCCGCACCAGAAATATATTTGTTTATTTGTTTTGAAAGACTTTATATTTAAGAGTTTGTTTCCTCCATATGTGTATGAAAAAATGAAACCCTTTACCCAGCAAAGGGACATTAGATAGGTAGTGAAAGGGCGGGCCTACGCCAGCCGACTCCATCTTGTTCTGTGTCCATCACTTTGACCATACCTCCTCCCCTTGAGTAACCCCCCCTCACCTGCCTAACAGGACTCGGACCCTTCCCCAGGACCCTTCCCCAGCCAATCGGCTGAGGCCATAGCCATTACCTCACCAACTGCCCCCAGGCCCCAATAAAACCTTTGTCCTTTTGAAACTCGCTCTCTTTCCCTGGTATCTCACCGCTGCGTCGGTGCAGGTAGGGGATTGAGCTCGAGCTAGCTTGAATAAAGGCTCTATGCTTTTGCATCGGACTCGGCTCCCTAGTGGTCTTTGGGGATCTTGAATTCTGGGCATAACAGGTAGGTTTATGGGCATTACTGCAGTGCTGTGCTGATTAGAAATCCTAGTCTAAAACTGAAAGGAACAATCCAAATGACAGCCCTGCCTTAGTTTAAAGCTAGGTTCTCTTTTCTGCTTATTATGGATCTTTGATAAGAAATACAATTGCTGAAAAGTCTGTTTTGCTTGCTGTTTGCTACGAGCATTGTGAGGCCTTTCCTGAATGTAACCCGCTGTGTAGTGGAATGGGTTGTAAACCTTCCTAAATGTAGTCTGATATGTAATGGAATGAGTGATTGTACATAAACTAACCGGCATTTCTCGCTTCTGTAAACCTGCTTGCTTAGCACATTCCTCACCTACCCTACCCTCTTCCCCCTTCCCCTTCTTCCTCCCGCCACAAGTAACGGACAAAGCCTTCCCGCCAAAGGACAGACAAAGGACGCCCAATCAGAGAACAACAAATGTCCTTACTTTAAAATCAACTAATCAGGCCCCTCATAATTTGAAACCTCCCCTGTGCTATTTGTCTCTGTCTATAAAAACGCGGTACCAACCCTGATCAAGGCCTCTTGCGTCACCGGCGACGAGTGCGCAGAGGACCAGGTTCGAACCTGCAATAAACGACCCTTGCCGCTTGGCTTTGACTTACGACTCTGGTGGTCTTTTGTGGGAGGTTTTGGAACTTCAGGCATTAGAAAAACTTTAACCTACTATGACTGTTTATTTGACAAATCTGAGCTAAGTTTTTATTTACTTTAAAGAAGGAATTCTGTTCTCAAATTCAGGAAGAAAAAGAAAAGAAAAAAGGAAAGAAAGAACAATTTTTAAAAAGACCCTCCTCAAAGAGATACAATGTTTTTGCAGATTAGTGAACACGAAATTATTGCTGATTGTATTATAATCATTAATGGAAAGCATAGGGATTCAAGCTGTGTTTGTTTCATTCGTGTTTTGATTATTTGGAACCCTGGTAATACCAATAAGATTGTAAGCAGATGATATGAATTTATTGGATAAGAACTATCTAATTGTAAAATTGTCTCAGTCTAAATACTTGTGGTACTAATATGACTGGGTTTGGGTTGTTATAGTTGTTGGCAGTACTGAATCCAATCTTGGCAATTTGGAATACTGCTGAACTGAAATTGATGCTTAAGTCTATAAGTCTCTGAGATGATAGTCCTCTGAGGAACTAGATCAAAATTTTATCAAAAAACAAATAATCTCCAGATGAAAACCAATGGGGGGCCAAGACTGATCCCTCTTATTACATGACACCTAGGGTACTGCATCTCAAAATTCCCAAGGACCAGTTCTGGTTCTGGTCATCAGAATGAAAAACTAGCTTGCTCTGGGTGCCTGGGTGGTGCAGTTTGTTGAACTTTGGACTTTGGCTCAGGTCATGATCTCATGGTTCATGGGTTTCAGTCCCACATCTGGCTCTGTGCTGACAGCTTGGAGCATGGAACCTGCTTCAGATTCTGTTATCTCCCTCTCTCTCTCTGCCCCTCCGCCACTCACTCTCTGCCTTTCTAAAATAAAATTAAAAAAAAAACATTAAAAAAACTAGTTTGCTAACATAATCTTCAAAAAAGTTTTAGAATAAATGTTTTTTCCTCAAAGTATAGTTTAGATTTAATGTTCTTTTTTTTCTTGTACTACAGAAAAATACTTCTGGCCTTCGATATTTTAGAAAAATCTAAGACACAATTTGACATTGGAAAGTACATCCTGACACACTGAATGTAAGTAAAATACATTGAGTAGCATTTTAGAATCTGAGGAGTTTGAAAAATAAATGATAGTAAGTATACTGGGGAAGAAAACCAGAATTTGAAATGCCACCAAATTGGCATTGAGTTTCTCATTTTCTTTCTACTTCTGAGGAATCTCTCAGGGTTTGCTTTCAAAGAGAGCCAGAAACTCCAAGTTTTGTAGTGAGTGTGAACTATAAGAACTCCAAGAGAAGCCCACTATCCCTATTTCTGAAGAGTTACAAAGAGAATCACTAAGGGCCAGAGAGACAGAGAGAGTGAGAGTGGTAGAAATCTTGTTGGTGAAAGGGCGGGCCTATGCCGGCCGACTCCATCTTGTTCTGTGTCCTTCACCTTGACCACACCTCCTCCTCTTGAGTAACCCCCCCCCCACCTGCCTAACAGGACTCGGACCCTTCCCCAGCCAATCGGCTGAGGCCATAGCCATTACCTCACCAACTGCCCCTAGGCCCCAATAAAACCTTTGTCCTTTTGAAACTTGCTCTCTCCCTGGTATCTCACCGCTGCGTCGGTGCAGGTAGGGGATTGAGCTCGAGCTAGCTCGAATAAAGGCTCTTTTGCTTTTGCATCGGACTCGGCTCCCTGGTGGTCTTTGGGGATCACGAATTCTGGGCATAACATTGGCTTTTCTCTTTTTTCTTTCATTTATTTCTGTTCTCTTCCACAGTAACCACTAGTCAATTCTGTGACAGTGGCAGCAGTTATAATAACAGTAGTTGCACAGGAACCCAAATCACTGAGAAAGGAAACCCTTCCCTCTAACTAGAGGAAGGATGGTTCTAAGAATGTGGGATGACTCTAGTTGTTTTGTTTTCTCCCTGTCCTCTTGCTTCTGGTGCCCAGAAGCAAGCATAGTCATATGCATAACAAAAAGGATCAATTAAAATGCCCATTTTCTAGCCAGAGGAAAATGAAGATGGACCCCGGGAAACAAGAAATTATTAGGCCTATTGCAAAGAGAGAGCTTAAGAAAATGATCATATACCTTTGTACATGAACTTTTGAGCTCACCCATGTACTGTGCCTGAATGGATCTAAGTCTAAGTGATTCAACAAAATTTGAGAATTGAACCTAGATTCTAAATTGGTGTTTGAGTGTCATATATACAGGAAAGATCCAAATAATACTGCAAAGGCTTTGAAAACTGAATTACCATTGGAACTACCATCCACAGAAGGTGAGTAGGAACTTGCAAACAACTTATCTGAGTAGATTGCTTGCTAAAGCAAACCAAAGGAAATGAACAATATCAACATTCTTGATAGGATTTAAAATGACAAAGACTTATAGGGTAATACCAAAATGTCTAGAACACAATATAAATTTACTCAACACAAGATGAACCAGAACCGTCTCAACATATCTTAATGGAAAAGAAAATCAATGGACATCAAACCCAAAACAACACAGATATTGGAATTATCAGACAAAGACCATAAGGTAGCTATTATAACTATACTCCAAGATGTAAGGGAAAGTACTTTTGAAATGAATATAAAGAAAATAAAAAGTTTCAGCAGAGAAACAAAATATTTTAAAAAGAAACAAACTGAAACTTTAGAACTGCAAAATACAATAAATGAAATTTTTGAGAAATTCCAAAATGGACTTGAGAGCAGAATGAACATGACAAAGAAAGAGTCCTTGAACTTGTAGACAGATCAAAGAAATTATCCAATTTGTACATCAGAGGGGGAAAAAAAGAAATTGTAAGAAAATGAATACAACCTCAAGAATATGTAAGCCAATACCAAAAGGTATAATATTTGTATTATTGGAATATCAGAAGAAAAGGAAGAAGAATGGGATGCAAAAATGTTTTAAGAAATAATGGTTAAAAATTCCTCAAATTGGTCAAAAATTTAAACTTGCATACTTAAAAATCTCAGTGAACTCCAAGGAGGATAAACTCAAATAAATGCATGCCCCAAAGAGGTTAGAGGTTAGAATAAGAGACTCTTAAAAACTGAGAACAAACTGAGGGTTGATGGGGGGTGGGAAGGAGGGGAGGGTAGGTGATGGGTATTGAAGAGGGCATCTTTTGGGATGAGCATTGGGTGTTGTATGGAAACGAATTTGACAATAAATTTCATATATTAAAAAAATAAATAAATAAATGCATGCCCAGACACATTATAATCAAACCGCTGATAATTTAAGACAAAAATCTTTAAAGCAACCACAGACATCGGTCCTATGTCTATTGGGGACCGATAATTCTAATGCTGACAATTTCTCATCAAATAACGTGGAGGACAGAAACCAATGGACCAAAATTTTTAAGAAGTGACTGAAAGAAAATAATTGTCAGCACAGAATTCTATGTCTAGCAAAAATATTCTTCGGAAATGGAGGCATAATAAAGACATTTTCAGGGGAAGGAAAATGAAGAAAAACCTTTGGCTGTAGATCTGTCTAAAAGAAATACTAAGGGAAGTTCTTTTGGGTGAGAAGAAATAATACTAGAGGGAAGTTTGGACGTTAGGAATGAAGGAAGAGCAACATAAGTAGAAGACATCTAGGTAAATGTAAAAGACTCTCCTTTAATATTTTTAAATATACATGATATACAGTTATACATATTGAAAAGAAAAAATGAAAACAGTATCTGTTTGGCTTTTCAGAGTTTGTAGATGTAAGATATATATAACAACTATGACATAAAAAGATGAGAAAGAGACTGGGGCGCCTGGGTGGCTTGGTTGGTTAAGCGTCCGACTTCGGCTCAGGTCATGATCTCACGGTCCGTGAGTTCGAGCCCCGCATAGGGCTCTGTGCTGACAGCTCAGAGCCTGGAGCCTGTTTCAGATTCTGTGTCTCCCTCTCTCTCTGCCCCTCCCCTGTTCATTCTCTGTCTTTCTGTGTCTCAAAAATAAATGTTAAAAAAAAAAAATTAAAAAAAAAAGATGAGAAAGAGAGCTAATTATATAATTTTAATTTTCTACATCCTGTTTGAAGTGATAAAATATTGTTTCTAAATCAAGTAATGAGTTTAAATAGATATTTAATATATATTAATAACTATTAATTAATATATTATATATAATGTATATTTTATATTATATATTTTTAATCTCTAGAGCAACCAGTAAATCAAACCAACAAAAACTACACAAAAAGATATAATACAAAACTTAATATGTAACTTAATGTGATACCAAAAAAATATAGATATCATCAAAGCAAAGGCAAGAAAGGGGGAAAGAAATAAAGGAAAATTGACACAAAACAAATAATAAAATGGTAGATCTAAATCTACACCTGTCAATAATTACATTACACATAAAGAGTCTGAATATGCCAATGAAAATTCATTGCCAGAGTGAATTTAAAAAGAGACCCAACTGTTCTATCTATAAGTAGACAGTCTATTTTTCAATTGCAATGATATGGGTAGGTGGAAAAAGATATGCTAAGGAAACACTGATCAAAATGAACCTAGATTAGTATATTAATATCAGACAAGGAAGACTACAGAGTAAAGAAATTACCAGGGATAAAGTAGAACATTACATAATGATAATGTATCAATTCAATAAGATATAACAATCTCAAATGTGAATGCATCTAACACCAGAGTTATTTCTCCCAGTTAACAGTTTATTCATTGAATAATTAACTCAGGTTTGTTCAATCAGTATTTAAAATATTTCTTGAATCTCTTCCCTTTTTTCACCTCCAATGCATTTACTTTGATTTTTACAGTTCCTTTTGGATTTCTGAAAAAATATTCTACCTCATTTCCTTAATTCTACTTTTGCCTTCTTCAATATGAGTCTGCAGTCTTGATGAAATGATATTAGTAACATTAATATACAATTTTGTGGTTCCAAGCTTAAACATTTTCCACAGCTATGAATAAACTCAGCAGAAATTCAAACATTACTGGGCAGTTAAAAAAAAAAAAGAAAGAAAGAAAGAAAGAAAGAAAGAAAGAAAGAAAGAAAGAAAGAAAGAAAGAAACACCCACATGCGAACACACACACACACACACACACACACACACACACACACATACACACGCAAATTTTCTAATTCTTCAGCAACTATGCTTTCTCTTGCTTGTGTGTTTACAAATGCTGTTCTTTCTGAGGGATAAGACCTCACTGGCCACCTCCACCTTAGGGTCTGCCTAGATGACTCCCATTCATACAAAGAGAAATAACATAGCCCTTGCTTTCAGGGAACAATTAGTCTAATACAAAAGGAAAGACAAAATTACAAGTAGGTCCATGGGGTGCCTCGGTCGCTCAGGCAGTAAAGCATCCGACTCTTGGTTTCCGCTCAGGTCATGATCTTGTGGTTGGTGAGTTCGAGCCCTGCATCGGGCTCTGTGCTGACAGCTCAGAGCCTGGACCATGCTTAGGTTTTTGTGTCTCCCTCTCTCTCTGCCCCTCCCCTGCTCATGCTCTGATTCTCTGTCTCTCTCTCTCTCTCTCTCTCTCTGGTAAAAATAAATAAACATTTACAAAAATTTTTTAAAAAGATTACAAGTCCACAAAATTGCATAATGCAAGTGCAATGAGAAATTCAAAATGTCTACGAAATCAAATTTTTAACTAAGAAATATTCTTACTTTTTTCTTATAGAAATTAGATATATAAATCATTAGAATCCTATAGTCATAAATATAGCTGGATAAAGCCTTTATTTAACATGTTAGCTACTATTAAAGGATTATACGTTATGCTAAAAAGCATACTTTCCCATATTTCATTCACTGATACCTCATACTTGTCACTAACTTCTGAGCCTAACAATAGTTGAACTGAAGAGGCTCTATTATATTACATGGAACCCCTGGAGACAAACTCAAGCATGGCAGTTTTCTATGCCAATTGTATCTAACAGGATAATATCACAAAGTCATAGTAATGGTAGATCTTGTTTGGAGAGCATTCAATTTAACTTATTAAAGTTGAATGACAATTTTCTCATCTTTCCTGAACATATGATAAAATTGAAAGAGGGGAATATTTGAGGATGAAAGAAACAGTGATAGGAATACCATTGAAATAACTTTCTAGGTCCAAGACGGAGCTGCTTCTGCCCAGGATGATACATCAGCATGGAAACTTTGGTAACTTTCCTAGTCCCTATTAATGTTCTGCTTGACCAGGAAGGCAGTACATACTATCAGCCAATCCTAATGCCAAGCCAACTCTGGACTCTATACTTATTTCCTTATTCCTTCTTGCCCCAAACAAGTTTTACTATGTGGCCCCACCAAATCAGACATTTTCTATTTTTCTCTTCCTTGTTCTTTATTCTTTGTCCTATAAAAGCTTCCTGCCTCCTACCCCATTTTGCAGTTCCCTGGACCCTAGGGAATGGAAATTGTGAGTTTCAGGAAGTGTTAAATAAGGTATGTATCACCTAAATTGTCTTCCTTATCATTTTTAAGCAACTCTTTGTGTAAAACTACTCTCAAACACAAGTTACTTGCAAGGGCATTTTCTGATTTAATGATCTATATAGAGCAAAATAGTAACAGGTTTGGTAGATTACTGGCCACTTGGAGCTGGGGATGTAAAAAGGGAGTAAAGACTCAGGTTGTGGTGATGATCATCAAACTATAAGCACCTATTGAACTATGCACTTAAAAACATTTTTTTAATGTTTATTTACTTTTTGAGAGAGAGAATGAGAGAGAGAGACAGAAGCAAGGGAGGGGCAGAGAGAGAGAGGGAGACACAGAATCTGAAGCAGGCTCCAGGCTTTGAGCTGTCAGCATATAGAGACTGATGTGGGACTTGAACCCATGGACCATGAGATCATGACCTGAGCCAAAGGCAGACACTTAACCGACTGAACCACCCAGGTGCCCCAAACTGTGCACTTAAAATACTAAATGATATAAGTCAGACAAAGAAAGAAAATATTGTATGATATCACTGATACGAAGAATTGAATGAATGAATGAATGAATGAATGAATGAATAAATAAATAAATAAATAAATAAATAAATATGAACTGATAGATACAGAGACAGATTGGTGGTGGTTGCCAAAGGCGTCAGGTGTGGGGTAGACAAAATAGGTAAAAATAGTCAAAAGGTACCAACTCTCAGTTATAAGATAAGCAAATCCTGGGGGTATCTTGCAGAGCATAAAACAAAGTGGATTCTATGGTATATAAATTCCAACTCAATACAGTAGTTTCTTTTTTAAGTAAGCTCTATGCCCAACATGAAGCTTGAGCTCATGATCCTGAGATCAAAAGTCCCATGCTCTACTGACTGAGCCAGTCAGGTTCCCTTAGAGTAATCTTTGAAAAAGTAATAGCTTTGAGTCAAGACAACTGGAGAAGGAGTCCCAAAATTTGGAATCCATTTCTGGTTATATCATCCAGCTACATGGACTAGGCAAATTCATTTAAAATTCCTTACAGGGGTGCCTGGGTGTCCTAGTCGGTTAACCGTCCGACTTCAGCTCAGGTCATGATCTCATGGTTCATGAATTGGAGCCCCTCATTGGGCTCTGTGCGGATAGCTGAGAGCCTGCCTCAGATCGCTGTTTCCCTCTCTCTCTGCCTTACCCCCCCCCCCCACGCTGCTCACACTCTCTCTCTCTCAAAAATAAATAAACATTAAAAAAAATTTAATTTAAAACTCTTTAGAACAAGTTGTTAATATAACTAAGACTTAAAAAATTAAAATCCATTGAAAAATAAAATATCTAGAAGCAATAAACTTTATACATGAAGAAAAAATTTCAACTTTTTAAGAAAAGCAAATGGTCAAGGAGTTTATACAAATTTCAAACACTGTTCCAAGATTTGCAAATTCAAACAAGGAAGGAACAAGTTTTGATTATCAAATAAGCAAAGATGTCCATGACACAAGTGCTTTTGTTTCTGGAGGAAATACAAATGTAAATGTGGAAGTCATTTTGGTACTTTGATAGGTAGGTCATAAAAACTTTGTCTTGTATCTCTGAAAAACCAATATATCTTATGGAACTATCCAGTATCCTCTCAGAGATTCAGGAACAATTATGTTCTAAACAGGAATAATTTAGAGAGATTTAGACAGGTCTTTCCAATATTTATGTCTTATATGCCTTCCTTGCTTGCTTTCTTCCTTTTTCTTGGTGCATATGTTTGTGCATGAGTGTGTGTGTGCATGCATGTGTGCATGTGTTATTTTGGGGGTATGGTCTTTAGAACAACATTGAACATTAAGTGCAACATCAGCTAAGTAAAAATAATTTTGACCCTTTTCTCTAAAAATGTCTCAAAAACCATCTAGGAAAAGGAAAATAAAACCTATATTTATTTTGACAAATCTTTTTTCATTGATGTAAAATGGAGCAAAGTCAAATATTTTAAAAATTTCATATTTTTATACTTGTGCTACCTATTTTTTTAAAATAGGACATCCCCAAACCAAGAACAGAATCAGCTTACCATATTATTTAAAAGAAAAAAAAATGCAATATGTATTTCTTAGTCACTGATTGTTTCCTTATTTTTGGTAATTCTTATACATGCCATCTTTACTCACAGCATACAAAGATGGTTATTCACATAATATCTTCTTAATATGCCCAAATCACAAAATAATATTTCCTCTAAGAGAAATATCATGCTATCATTAACTAGGTGCCACAAATAAGAGATATTCTAATACTGTATTGAAAAGAAATTGTTTTGAGCTCTAAGTGCTTAGAGAACAAGTAAATGCGTCTGCCTATAATTTTCAATCAGTCACTCTATTGTTCAGAGAAATAGATGACAGTATAAAAACGCTGCAAGTATTTTATTCAGGAGAAGAAAAGGAACATAAAGAATCTGAGGCTAAGGTTGGCTGACAGGCTGATTTAGTAGCACCAGGAA
Organism: Acinonyx jubatus; assembly: GCF_027475565.1. NCBI lineage: Eukaryota > Metazoa > Chordata > Mammalia > Carnivora > Felidae > Acinonyx > Acinonyx jubatus. Next base: position 131,792,627 of record NC_069381.1, on the reverse strand, counting down.
CTTTCTGTTTTTCAGACATAATTACAATGGCTCTATTATGTAAGAGAACAACGATTTCAAAGGTTTATGATAAACTCATGTAGTAGCAAAAATAAATTAATAAATTAATTAAGAAAAATAGAATTCTTTTCAGTGTTCTTACCTGCAGGTAGATCCTGCATTTTGGGGATATGAAAATACTCTCTGAAGTGCCTCAGCTTATCTTCCTTATCAAGGTGGAGGGCAACCCTCTCATCTGTCAGGTGACATCTAAGTTCAGATGCGATGCGTTGAAGTGTGTCAGCTGGTAACTCAACAGGTGAAGCCTCCATTACAAGTTGTTTCTCTAAAAGTGAAGAAAAATAATTAAAAATAATTTAGCCACCATCATTTTTTTTCTGTAGAAAATGAGCCTTTTAGGGCAAGAATGTTGTGTCTTTCCTTTTTTAAAAATTTTTTAATGTTTATTTATTTTAATTTTTTTAATGCTTATTTTTGACAGAGAGAGAGACAGAGCATGAGCAGGGAAGGGGTAGAAAGAGGGGGAGACACAGAATCTGAAGCAGGCTCCAGGCTCTGAGCTGTCAGCACAGAGCCCAACGTGGGGCTCAAACTCACAAACTGTGAGATCATGACCTGAGCCCAAGTCGGACGCTCAACCAACTGAGCCACCCAGGCACCCCTAATGTTTATTTATTTTTGAGAGAGAGAGAGAGAGAGAGAGAGAGAGAGAGAGCATGAGGAGGGGAGAGGCATAGAGGGAGATACAGAATCCAAAGGAGGCTCCAGGCTCTGAACTGCCAGCACAGAGCCCGATGTGGGGCTCGAACCCACAAACCATGAGATCATGACCTGAGCCGAAGTCGGATGCTTAACCAACTGAGCCACCCAGGCACCCCGTGTCTTTTATTTTTCTTTTAAGTTTATTTCTTTTGAGAGAGACAGAGAGAGTGTGAGCAGGGGTGGGGCAGATAGGGAGAGAGAGAATCCCAAGCATGTCCCAAGCACGGTCAGCATGCAGAGCCCCATGCTGGGCTCAAACTCATAAAACCACAAAACCGTGAGATCATGACCTGAGCAGAAATCAAAAGTCAGTCACTTAACCGTCTGAGCCACCCAGGCATCCCAAGAATCTTGTCTTAAATAAGATTCTTATTTTTCCAACCTTAGAATAACTTTATTAACCAAACAGCATTAAACCTCATGCTTGAGTTTTTCTCATGTATGAAATAAAGAAAATGATAATAACTTAGGGATGTTGAAAGGAACAAATTAGGTAATGGTGGTCAGGACAGAGTATGCTCTCAATAAATGTTAGCTCTTTCCATTTTTATTTTCTGGATAATGGTCCAAATTAGTGGCTTTCAAACATACATAATTTTACCACCTTTTTCTCTAGATGTCTTACTGGGGGTAACAGTAAAGATGCTTTTGTGGGGCAACAAGGTGGCTCAGTCGGTTAAGCAATGGACTCTTGATTAGGAGTCAGGTCATGATCTCATGGTTGGTAAGACTAAGCCCTGCATTGGGCTTTGTGCTGGCAGCTCAGAGCCTGTTTGGGATTCTCTCTCTCCTTCTCTCTCTCTGTCCCTCCCCTGCACCCACTCTGTCTCCTTCTCTCTCAAAATAAATAAATAGACATTAAAAAAAATTTTGTTTTACCTTTTTAAAATATTTACTTATTTGTGAGAGAAAGAGAGACAGAGCATGAGTTAAGGGGGAAGGGCAGAGAAAGATGGAGACACAGAACCCAAAGCAGGCTCCAGGCTCCGAGTTGTCAGCACAGTGCCCGACATGGGGCTCAAACTCACAAACTGTAGGATCATGACCTGAGCCAAAGTCAGACACTCAACTGACTGAGCCACCCAGGTGCCCCTTGGATCATAATTTTAAAATTAGGGACATATATACAATAAAATCTTAACAAAGTCTTTATTGTGAATGAAAAAGTTAAGTTTTGGCACAAAAACAGACACATAGACCAATGGAATAGAATAGAAACCCCAGAACTAGACCCACAAACATATAGCCAACTAATCTTTGACAAAGCAGGAAAGAACATCCAATGGAAAAAAGACAGTCTCTTTAACAAATGGTGCTGGGAGAACTGGACAGCAACATGCAGAAGGTTGAAACTAGACCACTTTCTCACACCATTCACAAAAATAAACTCAAAATGGATAAAGGACCTGAATGTGAGACAGGAAACCATCAAAACCCTAGAGGAGAAAGCAGGAAAAGACCTCTCTGACCTCAGCCGTAGCAATCTCTTACTCGACACATCCCCAAAGGCAAGGGAATTAAAAGCAAAAATGAACTACTGGGACCTTATGAAGATAAAAAGCTTCTGCACAGCAAAGGAAACAACCAACAAAACTAAAAGGCAACCAACGGAATGGGAAAAGATATTTGCAAATGACATATCGGACACAGGGCTAGTATCCAAAATCTATAAAGAGCTCACCAAACTCCACACCCGAAAAACAAATAACCCAGTGAAGAAATGGGCAGAAAACATGAATAGACACTTCTCTAAAGAAGACATCCGGATGGCCAACAGGCACATGAAAAGATGCTCAATGTCGCTCCTTATCAGGGAAATACAAATCAAAACCACACTCAGATATCACCTCATGCCAGTCAGAGTGGCCAAAATGAACAAATCAGGAGACTATAGATGCTGGAGAGGATGTGGAGAAACGGGAACCCTCTTGCACTGTTGGTGGGAATGCAAACTGGTGCAGCCACTCTGGAAAACAGTGTGGAGGTTCCTCAGAAAATTAAAAATAGACCTACCCTATGACCCAGCAATAGCACTGCTAGGAATTTACCCAAGGGATACAGGAGTACTGACGCATAGGGGCACTTGTACCCCAATGTTTATAGCAGCACTCTCAACAATAGCCAAATTATGGAAAGAACCTAAATGTCCATCAACTGATGAATGGATAAAGAAATTGTGGTTTATATACACAATGGAGTACTACATGGCAATGAGAAAGAATGAAATATGGCCCTTTGTAGCCACGTGGATGGAACTGGAGAGTGTGATGCTAAGTGAAATAAGCCATACAGAGAAAGACAGATACCATATGCTTTTACTCTTATGTGGATCCTGAGAAACTTAACAGAAACCCATGGGGGAGGGGAAGGAAAAAAAAAAAAAAAAAAAGAGGTTAGAGTGGGAGAGAGCCAAAGCATAAGAGACTCTTAAAAACTGAGAACAAACTGAGGGTTGATGGGGGTGGGAGGGAGGGGAGGGTGAGGGATGGGTATTAAGGAGGGCACCTTTTGGGATGAGCACTGGGTGTTGTATGGAAACCAAAGGTAAGTTTACCTTACGAAATATTGACTTTTGCCATAGGAAGACCAAAGAGCTGTTTCTGCTGCCATAATGAGAAACTTTTCTCTCACAACTATATGTTCCATCTTAGAATGAAACAGGGCCCTGTGGTATTTTGTGAAACTATATCCTGGTCTATGTAATCATCATTTAAATTTCGCACAATTTTGGAAAAAAAGCTCAATTTTCTGGAAGGGAAAAAATAACAGGGGAAATTTAACTACGTATTCTTAAACTTTACCCAAGTTTTCTTTATATTTATTTATTCATATTTCACAAAGTTTTAGTTTATTTGAAATTGAGCAACTATGGTATTAGAGAAAAAAAACATTTTCTCAGGCTATCTTGATTTACAAATTTATACTTTTGTGGCTCCACGTATACTTTCCTCCATTTATTTACTTTCCAACAAGTACTTGTTGAATACCAGCCATGTAGTTCCAAGCACTGATAGAATAACAGTGTAAAAGATGGTGTATAAGTAATTAATTAGTGGACAATGAAAAAATAATTTTAAAAAATGTAATTTGAGATCGTTTCAACAGCTACAAGTAAACAGAACAGAGTAATGGGATAGAGAGTCACTGGGGTATGGAATGGCTTCTCAGGGAGAGGGTCAGGTAAGTGCATCTCTCAGAGGCAGGGACATATGTGCATATGTGGAACATTTTATGGAGTCAAATATGTGAGGACCAAGAACCAGAGAAGATGACAACAAGTACACAGATCCTGTGGTGGAGATGGTCTTGGCCTGTTCAGCTAATGCACTAAGGGAAGTAGTCAGAAGGAGAGACTATGAGATAAAAGAGGCAGAGGCAGAGGCAGAAGTTAATTATGAAGAACTTTGAAGCTAGAAAGGAGTTTGGGTATTTTTCTAAGTTTAATGGGAAATTGTCAGAGAATCTTGAGTAGGAAAATGACATGATGTAATTTTGCATGAAATAAAAATCACTTTTTCTGCTCTCTGATGAATTAGAAGAGTTGAAAAAGAGAAGCAAATTAAGGCTATTTTAGTAGTTCAGAGAAAAAGTGATGGTGGATTAAATGTGAAAAAGAGAAAAATAGAGAAAAGTGTGAATTCATTATATATTTTGGAGGAAAAGCAAATAGATTTTCTCTGGTGTGGAATCTGGGCAAATATGTCGGAAGTGGTGAAATAAGAAATACCCGGGGAAGAAAAATTTTGAGAAGGAAAATCAAAGTTCTATGTAGGACACATAAAGTTTGAGGTAGAAATATCAAACTGGCCATTGGATGTTGCGTTCTATAGCTTAGAAGAAAATTAGATCACAAGATATAAGCTTGATATTTTTCAACTCATAGACTATACTTAAAGCCTAGAAATCCTAAGAACTAACTAAAACTAACAGAGAGGAAGCTCTCAAATCTCAATTCAATCATCTGTCTTTAATTCACCACCCTTACTTCTCCCACCCCAACCAACACACCCAGTATTAGGCAATAAACAGTTGCATGTCTGAATATTGTACAATGCCAGTAAAACAAGCATACTTCTTATTCTCTAAACTTAAATTCTTCTGCTTGTTTATTTGAGCTCTTCTTTTGTCAATTGCCAGTGGTCTCCTTGATAAGCTGTTCTGTATATTCTCAAAGAAAGATACTGATCTTGATCTGAATATGTTTTTAGCTTTGATGCCAATAATGATTACCAATTGCTCCAATCCATGCTTGTACAAAAGTCAATGATTTCAACATTGGTGTTGATTGTTCTTTCAGTATGTGACCATACTAAATTATTGTCTTTTTCATGAAGTTTTCTATGTGATTTTTCATGTCATTCTCATGTCATTCCCTTTGCCTAAAATGTCCTATTTCCCTTTATACACATTCACATCCTAGTCACCTTCAAAGCCCTAGCTCAAATGTTACTTGTTTTATCCTATAAGTCCTCAGCTAAAAGTAAGTTTTCCTCCTCTGGATACCTGTAACACTTAGAAGCACATCCTAATTGATAAATAATGCATCTTGTCAGATACTATATTTATTTAGATGCATATATGTTTGGGAAAGCTTAAACAAGTTGCCGTGCCTACAACTTGATTCTGCGTGGGTTCCTACCTATTACCTTCTGATGAAATAACCTGCCTTTTGAATGGAGATGACTGTGCCTCTACCACTTGACAGTATCAACTGCTTGGTCACACTTGATTAGACCCCTAATGGACACGACCCACTTGAGACAATCACCTGTTGTGTCAATGATCTGCAAGAGACTTGTGAATGCCTTAGCCAAACAGTCATTCATGATTGTGTTTAGGTGAGCATCGAATCAAATTCTTTCAGGAATCATAGCTATGACATACAGTCATTTATTCAGTTAGAAACAGGAGCAAAAACTTTAAAAAACCATAGAAAGCAATGATAAAATGGTTGGGTGTAGGAGGCTTGTCATGAGTGACTCATTTTTTCAAAGTTAAACAGAGCCACTGGTTGCTAAAGCATGAAGTGATTTCAGCAGCAAGTAAGAATCAACTTAATTATGCAACAGCAGGTGATGGAATAGCTATGTCTCCTGAAAGGTCCAGGAAAAACCAGTCTGGAGAGTCACTGAATCCTTCCATGCAGCAAATTATGTGTAAGGCCTGGAAGGCCACCTACTTGGCTGTTCTGAGAATCCCACGAGCTACTTTCTGCCTATCAAGGGTGTCTTTACTCTAAACCTATTACTTACAGTGGCTTGATTGAGTTGCTAGTCTACACTACTGAACTGTATTCTACCTAGGGGCCTGAATCTTGTTCATCTTTGCATCCATTCCATTCCTGAGCAGTGGCTTTTAGATAGAGTGTTCCCCTAAAATGACAGTTGAACAAAGATGCACAAAATAGCTTGAATTATTTCACATGATTAATGACTGTTCACAGAGGATACCATTCTTATTACAATCACATGGAAATTAAAAACATTTTCAATGAGACTAAGAATCAAGAGAGCTTGTCTTACATTTAAGAATGTCTTTGGAGAGTGAGCACTCTTTTATTTTTATTTATTTTAAATTTTTTTTTTTTTTTGAGAGACAGAGAGACTGAGCATGAGTGGGGGAGGGGCAGAGAGAGAGGGAGACACAGAATCTAAAGCAGGCTCCAGGCTCTGAGCTGTCAGCACAGAGTCCCACACTGGGTTCAAACTCTCGAGCTGTGAGACCATGACCTGAGCCGAAGTCGGATGCTTAACCGACTGAGCCACCCAGGTTCCGTAAGTCAACGCTTTGATGGTTCATTGGAGTTGACTGTAAACTCTAACTGGGTTACCTAAATAAATTGACAGATCAGTTTGCTACCACTATATTCCCAGTAAAATCCAACTTTCTTTGTTTAAAACAAAAAAGATATTCATATTCATTCATTAGCTAGTTTATATTTGTTTCTTATTTAATCCTTGTGACAATCCTGAGGGATCAAAATAACTCTCCCATTTCCAGACCAAACTCTGGAATCAATAGAGAAGAAAGAAAAACGTATGAGGACTCTCTAGTTCAGTTTGGGACTGTACTTCACTTGAGGAACTTAGTCAATCGTGCTTGTCTTTGGGATGGCATGCAGGTAGAATGTACAGAGCAGGATTCCTGGCCCTCTAAATTTATTTTTCCTTTCATCTTGTTTTATGACTTTTAAAAAATGTTTCTTTCGCTCATTCTTTTTTCCCCCCTTCATTATTTTTGCCAGCTTTGTACTCAGTCTGCAAAATACTGCAGGCAATGAATCTATCTACTCTTTTTAATCAGTCCTTCCAGTCCAGTCCCAGCCAGGCAGAGGTTAAAGCAGCTGGTTCCTCTTCTGGGCCTGTCACAGCCCAAATGTCACAACCCTACCTGCACTGACAGTGAGATACCTGTTGGCAAAATAATCTTTCTGGGAGAACACACCTGGTCTCACCCTGCCAACAGGCACAGCCACCACCAGAGGCTAATACAGTCCTCAGTGCCCACAATACCACAGTGCCCTCACTCCAAGGAAGCAGTTTATTAACTCAAAACAATTGCTGCTTCATTCTGCACTCATCCTGCCATCTAAGACAATTAGTGCTTCACAAGCCATAATTTTATGCCTTGTGTAGGTTTATCATTTTCAAATAAATTAACATGCCCTTATTGTGAAATAAAAAAATTCAATCCAAGTTAAAAACCCCAAATTGTATATGTCACATTTTTAATAATGATGTTATTAAGAAAGTGGAGATGTATATGCATTTGGTCTTGGGCAAGTCACCTAACTTTTCTGTTCTGCAATGCTATATAAAACTAATTTAAGTTTACTTTCTTCAGAAGATCATGATTAAGGGTGAATGAAATTAAGTAGGTAAATTTCTTTATAAAGAGATACAAGATGTGCTCATGGTATGTTTAAGTATTAATACCCTGTGATGAAAATTGCCATTTTACCCTCACTTTAGCTTTTGAAATTTTGAAAATTGCATTTTGCCAATTTTATTTGGACAGCTACAACTTCAAGGCTAAAACTTTAATAAAAAATGATTGTTTTGGGGATTCTCGGTGGCTCAGTCGGTTAGGTGTCTGACTTTAGCTCAGGTCATGATCTCGAAGTCCGTGGGTTCAAGCCATGCGTTGGGCTCTGTGCTGACAGCTCAGAGCCTGGAGCCTGCTTCCGATTCTGGGTCTCTCTCTGCCCCTCCCCACTCATGCTCTGTCTCTCTCTGCTTTCAAGAATAAATAAAACATTTAAAAATTTTTTAAATAAAAAAAAATGGACTGCTTTTAAGGAATCATGGAATTCAGGATCCTCCAGTCACCCATGGGACTAAGGTTAAATAGTTAAATAAATGACTATTGAATACTCAGTGGTTAATCTTTATACAACTTCAGGTTTCATGCCTGAAATGAGCCAATTAAACACATGAGTTCAAAGTTTAGAAGCTGACAAAGCAAATTATAAAGAAAGTACATAGCGTTTCATTGAGAAAGAAATAAAGTATTACTTAACATATGTGCACAGAGCAACGTTCTTTAAACACATCATTGTTTGAGAAATGAGTGACATCATTGTCACAACTGCATGTTTCATATCAAGGATTATATGAGTTACATGCTGAATTTCACATTAATAAGATCAATGCATTTGCTCCAATGCTATTACCTAAAAAACACCCCACCCCCTCAAAAGAAAAGCAGGAAAGAAAGAAACAAAACAAAACTTTCTTACCTATTAAAAAAAAAAGTGTACCAACTCTCCATTCTTAGGAAAATATTTCATAAAATGAAAGGGGAAGAAACCCTGCTCATGAAATAGACGTTTTCACTTCCCCAAATAAATATTTAATATGACTAATGGCACCACAAGACAACTAGAATTACCAGAAAACAGAGGACTTCATGCTTCTTTAAAGATGTGAATTTTTATCTAATCTTACCACTTCAACTCAAGTAACTGCAGAAGTACTTTAATTAGTCAAATGTAATTATCTTTTAGTAAATGAATTGCACAGTACTATTGACAACAGTTCTTTTTCACTACATTGGTAAAGATCTCTTTATTTAAGCGAAAATTTTAAAGGAGGGGAGGGCATTAGGGGACTGTGTCATTTTTATAAAGATAATTTGGAAAAATAAAAAGAGAAGAAAGAGCCTGGCAGAAGAAACCACTAACACAGTGTAGCAAGGATTCTAGCAGAAAGAACTTTCCTTTAGAAAAAAATCACTGACTATATATTTGTGTAGAGTGTATTATCTGTGTCTCTGTGCTTACCAGCTAGGATTCCGATGATGGGACGGATCCACAGCTCCCTGCCTCCTTTAAAAAAAAGAAAGAAAGAAAGAAAAGGAAGAAGAAAAACTCTCAAGATTTCCTTGCAGATTTACAGGTCAGAACTCAGGGTGAGAAACTCCGGGCACTTCTGCATAGACAAAAACCTGTGGGGAATTTGTGAGCTAACTTTAGTTCCTCCCCCTTTTTCTAAACTGATAGTAAATCTCCAGTCACTGACAAACACCTAAGCAACAGGCGGCTCTTGCTCTCTTTCAAACAGGAGGGGCTTATTTAGGACTTTGTCCTCTAAGCCGCTCTAAACACTAAACTCTAAACACTTCTTTGCCTTCCAACTCCTTAGAACTTTGGGCAAAAAAACTATATCCTATAATGATCCTACTGAGTAAACAGAGTAACCTTGTTGGTGTGTAAGTCATACCAATGAGTTTGCTCTGGAGCTAAATTCCAAAATTCGCATTTCTTCTTGGTTTGGGCTCTGGAATACACTAATAAGGACGGGAGAGAAATTCTTTCCCAAGTCTCAAAATAAAGGAAACTTGGCTTTTGAGGCCACGCCCGGTGATCAAATGCATTGTGAGTTTCTAGTCTGAAGGCAGAGTTTGACATTTAACAGATTAACATTTTTAGTCACAAGTTTAAAATAGGTTCTCAATTCTAGAATATACTTTATTGCCCAATAGGTCCATTAAAAAAAAAAACCACACACACACACACACACACACACACACACACACACAACTTCTAGATTTTCAGTTTAGTTAACAAGACAATCAAGGAAGAGAGTTTGAAGATAAAGTGGAAATTTAGCCTCAAAATCTTCATAAATGCAAATTCTTCCTTTAGGTCTATGGTCTGTCTATTGTTCTACCTCTGTTATCTCTTCATGCTGATCCCTGAGCTTGGGTCTAGTGGGTGAATATACTTTTAGGCATAAAATCAAAGAGTAAAGATTTTTAGAGTGAAGACTAAAGATAGGGACTGGGCCTTTTTGTATGTATGTCGATGCCTTTTTGAGCACCCACATACAACAGGTAAAACATTTGATTCAATCATCTCTGCCATGTGTTCACTATATAACTCAGGACAGTTTACCTAATGCGCCCTGAAACTCAGTATCCATCTATCAAATGGACACCAAATTACCTTCTCACAAGATTAGTAAAATACAAAACAATGCATGTGGAAAGCCAGCACACCAAGACACATAAGTCAGCAAATGACACATTCTTTTTTTTCTGAATTAATCAAAAAGTATTGCCCTCCAGTGTCCAAAAGAGGATGATAAAACACATGAAATGAATTTAACACAAGTAATTGAGCTGTGAAAATAAAATATATTTCATTTCATCTCTCCTACCCTTACAATAATCCTATAATGTGAGTACTGTATCCTTACACTATTTAGTTGAAAGAGTAAACCTTTGAATCCAGTCTGGGTATCTCAAAATTTGCATTTTTTTTTCCTATTTTGTTTATTTCTTGGGATGTAAGAACTTTGGAAGATTTGACCGGTTTTAATATCCAGGAAGTGAGCCTGGGCTGGAGTCTGTGTCATTTTTGGTAAAGAATCATAATCCTTTAACTACTGACTATGGATATTGAAATAGAAATAGAGCTACAGGTTTATAGGTCAGGACTTACTTTCACATTGCTTCTTCTAAAGTCTTTTGATAGTAGTGTTAGAAACCATCCCATCAAAATATTAATCTGCCCTATAATAAGATCTCCTTCTTTCCCCATAAAGGAAGGTGGTCTTGTCTGAAACAATCTTCTCTTTTGCCAGTAATTTTCTTGCCTCCCTATAAAATCTCCATTTTTTAATGTTTATCTATTTTTTTTTTTTTGAGAGAGAGAAAGAGGAAGGGAGAGAGAGAGAGAGCAGAAGCAGGGGAGGAGCAGAGACAAAAGGAGAGAGAATCCCAAGCAGGCTCTGCACTGTCAGCACAGAGTTCAAGGACTCTGGTGAGCATAGAACTCACCAGCCTTGAGATCATGACCTGAGCCAAAGTTGGATACTCAATACACTGAGCTACCCAGGCACCCCAGCTACATCTTCTTATGTTTTGTAAATCTCTTTTTAAAAGTTTGTTACCTTCTACTAAAATGCAAAAATTCAAAATTTAATCTCACTGGCTTTATTCAATACTTCATAAATTGGGAAGCTCTCAATTTAGCAGATAGAAAGCCACTCCTAGGAGCTGTACAAAATGAAAGATTTTCATAGAAAGAAGGAAGAGAGAACAAAGATGTTCTATTAGACAAAAAAGATAGATTGGTTATGGCAAAGTCACTTTCCTTTAGGGCATGACAGGGGTTTTCAAGTGCATTATCTAATTACTGTTAATCAGGTAATTCCTGATTCCTGGTTTAAGATGTCATTTCTAGGAAAGCCAAAACTATAATTAAGTCTCAGTTTGGTGATGTGGAGCTTAGCATAAGTGACTCCCTTATGGGTCTGTTATCTTGTTTTTAATTCTTCATTCACTTAAAAAAAAAGTATCAAGCGTATTCTTTGCATCAGGCACGATTATATGCCAGGGATATTAATGATGAGGAAAATCTTTATAATATTAACATAAGTCCCTAAAGTTATAAAGGAACTGTGAAATATCAAGCCTTGGAGGGAGTGGTGGAAAAAGGGCCCACTGCAGGATCAGCTCTGGAAGGAAAACAAAGAAGAGATTGAGCTTCTATTTCTTCTTTTTTGGAAAAAGGAAGAAGAAACACGCTGCCAGGATAAACTGTTGTTATCAATTCAGTTGTCTATTAATTTCCATATATATCATCTTGCCTACAACATGATAAATCTCTAAAAGGTAAAAGACTTGATTATGCCTTCCTGAGCACCTTGCCCTTAAAATGGAGCTAAATAAATATGTTAGTTACTTTTTTCAGAAAAGGTTCAGTTTCTTCTATCAAAATAGATGAAGGGGATATAATGATGATTATTATCCTATTCTTCAGGGCTTATTCACCATGGCTAAGCCAGTGCCAGGCAAATAGTAGACTTCACTGGGTGCTTGCTGTATTATTTACCAAATTAAATTCAGTGCAGCAAATTGTGTCTGCAAGTATCCAAGGCTACACACCCAACTATGACACTCCAGTGTTAAATGTTCCATGAGTAGAAATGGGTAATGAGATTGAACACAGAGCTGCTGCTCAGCAGCTAATGCAGGTCCTACTATTAATACAAGTGTTCTGTAGAAGTGAAGAAAAACCTCAACCATAGGGACCAGTTGGGGAAGAACTGATAAACTTCAGTCTCAAACTTGGGTGTTGAAGGATAGCAGAATGTGTCACCCAAAAATATGACTGCAGGTGTTCAGAAATTGCCACCACAAAATATGTCTCTGTGGTGTATTGATTGTCTTGAGCTGGAGGCACTTAAAAAACAGCAAATGGGGGAGAGGCTGTCTCTGATCTCTCTTATCTGCCTGAAAACAGATCCCCTAAAAGAAGTCAGTTGTTATCAATCCCCTCCCTGGGAGTTTCTTCAACCAGGGAAGATTGACTCTTATCATAGGAGAGGGGACTAGAAGTCCACACCCTGACCAACTTTGTCACTAACTATCATTATCTTTTACCTATACTTCTCAGGGCCCATTCATCTTTCCTAATAAGCATTTACTCTCCCTTAAGAGGCCTACATCTCCCCTCCCCTTCTAATCTAATGGGAGTCACCCATTTTTCCCTGGGTATCTCCCATGTATACATGAGACATTCATGATAATAAACTTGTTTTTCCTCTTGTTCATATTTTATTATAGGGGTAACACCTAAGAACTCAGAAGGGTTGAGGAAGAATTAAAATTTCCTTCCCTACAGTATATAGAAAATCTCTCATTATTCTATTATATAAATTAAACAACATTTTAGGATCTCAATTATCACTTCTGTAAAGGGAGAATTAGTCTTGAGTCATTACTGGGACTCTCCTTTCCCACATGTTTTAAGCACAACAAAATACTCTGAGATGAGCCTATTAGCTTCCTTGAGTCTCTTCCCTTCTGCCTCTCTCTTTTCCCCATACCATCACCCTGCACTCCCAAACACTCTTTCCCTCTCTTCTGAGGGTGAACCAATAGAACATGAGCTTTCTTAAAAGCCAGGTCAGGATGTTCTCACTAAGCAATTTCTATCCTGAAGCCAAGAAATGCAGAATCTTATTTATATGGGTAGAGAAAAATTTAAATAAAGAACAATACACACACAAAAAATTCTTTCTCCGCTCTTTCCCTTCCCCTTTCTTTTTCCCCCTCCTCCTTTTCCTATCTTCACTCTCTCCTTCTCTCCCCCTTCCCTTTGTCTTTATTTCCCCTATCTCCCCTTTCTCATTCCTCCTCCCCTTCTCCTCTCCTCTTCTCTCCCCAGTGTCTCTCCCCTTGCCTCCCTCCTTCTCTTCACCTCTTCTTCCTCCCCCCTCCTTTCTCCCCCTTTCTCCTCTTCCTGTGCTTCTGTAGCAAGGAAAGCAAAACAAATTAATGTACCAGTAAATCACTAGGTTGTATTTAAATAAGCTCTTCTCTCCTTCCTGTGAGGTATATATTCTGGTTATTAGAAAAATTTTCCAGTAATGGACAGGGAGTTTCCTATCCTCTGTACATAATATTTTCAGTTTTTCTGAGAAACATAAGAGCTCATTATAAGCAAATATCATTTTGCCAGTTGATGATTAAAATTCATTTAGAAACTAAAATTCCTGTAACCCATTCACTTTTCCCTAAATCAGAATTTCTCCCTCATTAAATTCACAGAGATATTTAAGGCAATCTATATGTGGTGTTCTGGCAGGGGAATTTTAATAGTTCTCTTGTATGTGTGTTCAGATGTCAATTTGCCCAAATATCTGATCGTTTACCTTAAGAACTGGAATTAACAAATTATATTTTTCTCTGTATTTAAGTAATGAGCAGATAAAAGAATCTGAGCTAGATACAAAAGGTTTTCACACAATCCATATATAGTCTTGCTAGTTGAGTTATTTGATATTCTATGTAGCTAATTAATTAGGTCTATTTGCTTTGTTGACATGTGAAATATGTTAATTTTAAAACTTTGAAGATTTATCACTTTATCACATTTTATTGATTTCATTTTTAATTTTTATTTTGAAATAATTTCATTCCTGTAGAAAAGTTGCAAAAATACTACAAAGAATTTTATGTGAGGGTGCCTGGGTGGCTCACTTGGTTGAGTGTCCGACTTTGGCTCAGGTAATGATCTCATTATTCAAAGGTATAAGCTCTGCATTGGGCTCTGTTCTGACAGGTCAGAGCCTGGATCCTGTTTAGGATTCTGTGTCTCCCTCTCCTCTGCCCCTCCCCTGATGATGCTCTGTCTCTCTCTCAAAAATAAACACTAAAAAAAAAAAAATGTATATTCTTCACCAAGACTTACCAATTTTAGCATTTTGATATATTTGCTTTTTTCTCTCATAAACATAGCCATATACTCCTCAAGACACATCTGTGTGTCCTTTCTTGAACCATTTAAGTTGAAATGTCATATTCCCTTATTCCTAAAGCTTCCTAAGTGTGACTTCCAAAGAATGAGGATATTCACTTACATAACCTCACTATAGCTATCAATATCAGGATATCCCATATTAATATAATAGTATTAGCTAATAAAACTTTATTCAAATTTTTCCAATTGGCATAATAATGTCCTTTATAGATATCTTCTTTTTAATGCAGCCTCAAATCCAAGATTATGCATTGAATTTAACTGCCTTGTCTACCTTAATCTGAAACAGTTTTTTAGCTTGTCTTTGTATCTTTTATTCTTTTTCATTTTTTACTTGTGTTTGTGTGGTGAAAACACATAACAGAAAATTTACCCTCTTAATCAATTTTAAGTGTAGAGTTCAGCAGTGTTAAGCATATTTATACTGCTTACCTGTTGACTCCATATTGTATTCTCCAGAACATTCGTTTAAAATATTCACCCTCATGACCCTTCATTATAGGAAGCTTTTGAAAAGTCAGATCTCCATTCCCTTCACTGTGTTGATCAAAGCCTCTGCAAACTATTTTGCATGATGAGAGGGCTTTATGGTCTGGATGTTTGTTGTGGCATCCAAGCCAGCCAGGGAGTAGTTTGTAGAGTAGCTATGTCTCTTATCCAATTTACAGAGGACCTACTTTCAATAGGAGAGTATATATATTGTCTGAGTTCTAACTTTCAATTATCTGACCCAGAACAAAGACAATTTCTTGTAATTATTCACTCCTTATGAGACCCCTGTATCTTTATCGTGCTTGCAAGAATGGACTTTTGGACTCACTGCCCTGACGCAGGATGGATGCAATACTGGGTTAATGTTTTTCTTTCTCTTTCTTTCTTTCTTTCTTTCTTCCCTTTGTTAAATGTTTATTTACTTATTTATTTTTGGAGAGAGCGCACACACAAGCGGGGGAGGGGCAGAGAGAGAAGGGGACAGGGATCCAAAGCAAGTTCTGCGCTAACAGCAGATAGTCCAATGCGGGGCTCGAACTCACTAACCACGAGATCATGACCTGAGCCAAAGTTGGATGCTTAACGAACTGAGTCATCTAGGTGCCCCAGGTTAATGTTTTTCTAACACCAACAGATAGTTAAGTAAGAGGCCCTAAAATTTAAATAAAAAAGACACTAATACAGAACAAAAATCATTACCAGGAAGAAAAATGCAGAAAGAATTATTTCCTTTTATCCGTGTGACTCTTTATGAAAATCACAGAATCATCATCCTATTGGTGCTTTACAGAAAGCATGAAGCCCTCACTTTAAACAAATACTGTGTATTCATTCCTTCCATCCCACTTCCACTATCACTGCCTGTCATGATTTACAAAGGGCTTTTTATAATTTGGTCTGTGTCTACCTGGGATTTTCATTTTAGCCCTTTTTCTCCACAGCTGTTTTACGCTAGTTATGCTAAACTGACTCTGAGAATTTGACACCCCAGTTCTCATCTACCTCTGTATTTTCCCTTATATAGTTACTTTTCTTTTCTCTTTTGATTGAATTTTCCAAATTTCAACCTAGGTTTTCATCTTAACTCTGTGGCCTTCCTTTATACTCCAGTAAGACTTGTCTACTTTAAATGCTTCCCATGATATTTTATTTAACTGACTGATTATGTTCCAAGAGAGTTAACATGTTCTGTAACTCAGAAGCATGACTAAGGTAGCCAGGAGGTGTAGGGGATTTATCTGCTCAGTGCGATCCAATCCTTTTAGTTGCTGTTGAAGAAATAAATCAGTGTGGCTTAGAGTGCAGATCTAGGAGACAAAGATTTTTGTGTTGTGAGATGATTTATCTAATTCTATTGTGTGTAAAGCCAATTGTTGTTGCACTTTCCTCCACACTACCATAATGGCTGTGACTTCTTATAACTTCTTATGTTTCCTTCCAATATTTAGAGTGCAATGGAGTTTAGAGGTTGCTCCTCAGTCTATCCTGTTGTCCAGAATTATTGCTCGGATAAGATAATCTTTATTGTGTCCCATAGGACTGGACACCTGCCTCAGAAGAACTCCTTCCAGGGTTACATGAGCTATGAGTGTACTCTCTGCACTGTGACTTCTTAGGTCTGAAACATTACTATATTCAGCAGCTATTCTTCATAAGTTCTGGTTTGGAATTATAGCTATTACCTGTTTTATTAAAGAGAAAATTTTCTTCTCCATTTACTAAGAAGTTTTCTCTTGACCTCAAAGAAAAGAGCAGAGTAGTAGTGGCTTTAATTTGCCTCTTTAACTGCAAGCTACCCTTAAGACTTACTTCTACTTCTACTGAATGAATGAACCTCTTCAGAGGCAAAGTTCTAATAATTTGCCAATTAGGAAAATACAAACTTCCTTCTCTGCTGACAGCCTCTACATTGACTACTCTTATGTCACAGACTCTGGGTCTGGAGTTCTCTCTTGTCCAGCAAGAGAGTGGATGCAGGATTTAAAATGCAAGAGAGGCTAATGTCTGGGAGGAGACAAGAGCCCTGAATAAGGGTCCTTGCTCCAGTTGTTATTAGGATCACAAGGCTTACAAGCTTGATGGGCTTGCACAAAGAGACAATGAAACCATGACTTTTAACTCACGGGCATGAGAGAAAGCAGGGTTTGAAGATATGAGATTAGGGGTTTGGGTCAATACAAAACAAAGTCCTGGTGTCAAAGTCCTGGTGCAGGGCAGATGACTGTTTACAGCAGACATGAGGCCCCACCTCTGTTTACCTAAACTTGCCTATGGGAAAAGAAAGACAGAGCATGCTACCCAGAGTCAACAAGGCATCTTTCTTTTGCTAATTAGCTCCACTCTGGGCAACTTCTGCCTTGCTTTGGTCAAAAGTCCTGTTACCTTGTTTACCTATTTTGGTTTCCTTCCTGTGAAAGCAGTTTTCTGCTATTTTACTAAGTTGGGGGGTGTTTCCACCCTGAATACCTAACCTTGTTTACCTAATCTTTGATGCTTTCATCCTGAGGCTTTTCTATTCCTATATCTTTGTCCTATACTGGGGGCCTTTGCCCTGTTTACCTAATCTTATTTACCTAATCTTGTTTACCCAAACTTGGGTGTGTTCATCCTATTGCTTTCTAATTCTTTATTGTTAACCCGTCAGTGCAAGCTCAGGGATTTCCTAAGCTTATTCCCCACAGTTCCCCCAAGTTATGTTGATATGTGGATTTACATAAATTTCACCATGGCTAACAGTACCAGTGAAGAAGGGAAGGCCTACCTTCCATAGATTAACAAGCCAAGGTCCTTTAATTTCCCTTTATGTGCAGAAATTATAGGGCCAGACAAGTCTCCGTCTTTCCAAAAAAAATATTCTCCTTGCTAGACTGGTCAAAGGATATGGTCTATGTTATTTTGTTTCAAGATGTCCTCCAGGACCTTTGTCAATAATAGCCCAGTTGTCCCAGTGAATATTATGCACAGTCTCTCCATAACAGGTTGTCCAAGGAATATTATTCCAGGGGTGGTTTGAATATTTGAGAATAGAGTAAACTGTAACGTTAGGAGTGTGAGATATATGGGGTTTTTTTTTTTGTTTGTTTTGTTTTGTTTTGTTGAGGTGTATCAAAGCTTGTGGCCGAGAAAAAGGTAAAATTGTCTGGCCTTGTAGAGGCTTTGGTCTGTAGACACAAAAAGTCAGCCGATGTTTACTTTGAGACCAGCAGATAAATTGCTAAGTTTGGTAACACACATAAGAAGTGCTGAAGTAAGCCATCTTTGAGATCGTGGCATATAAAGCCAATTCTCTTGTTCAGTTTGGAAGGGTGGGTTAAGATTCGCTCCTCCCACTAACTCTGACATTATTGCTAATAGGAATATCCCAGGCTAGGAGTGTTAAACTATCAAATATAGGTGGGTTAAAGATATGAGCCCAATATGAATATTGAGCTTGACCTGGACAAGTGAGGGCAAGGAGAAGAATCAGGGTTACATATATCAAATTCCAATTAATGATGGAGATCATGGCCATCAGATGCGAATTAGGGGTATATGCAATATCATTGTGCTGTAAGAGGATGTTGTCCTGGTTAGACAGTGGTTTAAGGCTTCCCCATGTTATATCAGGGGAAACGACCTGCGTTTGTAGAGTGGCTTCAGGATGAGGAGTCAATGAAGAGGCTTCCTCCATCTGGAAAAAGGGGGGTGGTGGCTGCTCAATCAGAGCCATTCTCTGGAAGTTCTGGTTCATTGGAAGATATCCTGGGTGTCTCCATCATGCCATGGTATGGCTTCACCAACCAAGAGGGAATCCACAGAGGTCCAGAATCTGAAAGAACACAAGCATATCCTTGACCCCAGGTGAGAAGTTTAGTGGGCACAGTCCATGTGGGCCCCCTTCGGTGGTTTTTTATCTGATTTTGAAGAATGTCACTCAGTTGCAGTTAGTCCTTGAGGAATAATATTTTAAAAGTTAAGAGTAATCATAGCACAATCAAGAAGGAGCCGAGGCTGTGCCGACAGCCAGGGGTATCTCCCCCTTTTTGTTTTTTTTTTTAACATGTTTTTGAGCATATTATGTGCTCATTTTACAATTGCTTGGCCTTGTGGATTATAAGGAATGGGTAATTCCAACCAAGGCTTGAGTAAAACAACTTAAAAGGGTGTGTTGTCTTGTTGTTTTACCCTTTTTGTTAAAACTTTATTTATTTATTTATTTATTTATTTATTTCCTTTAATAAAAATGTATTCTCATTTTTTATATCTTTCTTACATCTCTCTCTTTTTTTTAAAAATATATACAGAGTTACTTATTTCCATTAGCCTTACTGGCTACATTTAGCAGAATTTTAACTCTTAGAAAGCTTAGTCTCCAGTGAAAAGTAGTAGCCAATTGTGAACTGTCTGTTACATCAGAAAGTTTCTAGGTGGCAGACTGATGAATCCATTAAGGATAAAGCTTTTTTTTTCTTAATGGATTTAAGTATCCCTAGGTTTTTTTGCCATAGAAGTCAGAAGCATAAACCTATGTTTAGTAAGCAATGCTTCAGCATTCCATTTGATTTGGAAGAGGCCTACATGTCCAATGAACTTAATTTAATTTATCATTTAAGCAAAATGTTCAAGTTTTAGGTTACCAAAGACCCTGAAAGCTATTTTGACAATTACCCATGAAAACTATGAGACAGACAAAGTTAAGCATTACTTTAAGTCATCCTTTTGCTAACAAATTGGAACAGGGATAACATGAGCTTATTTTACCTTCAGTAAACCTGAGTAGAATAGAGTTTTATTATTCAATTTTGATAATTTAAAAAACATGTCTATCTTAATTACATTTTATCTGTGTGCCCTTAAAAGTTTACCACAGTCAATGTTCTCCCGTGGAACCAGTGAGGAAATCTGAAGTGGGTGGTGAAAGTCTAAGGGGATGTTTTTACCTTTTGACAGCATGGGGAGGAGGAGCTGATGCTGCCTGAGGCGTTGAAGAGCCAGAGGTGCAGACTGCACCCCAGGTGGTGCAGAAACAGGAGGAGGGGGAAGGGGAGGCAGAAAAGGTGAGGTGTCACCAAGAGGCCTCAAGGCAGATAAAGGCGCAGAGGGCAGAGGAAGAGTTCTCATAGTCCTAAAGCATGTCAACTCAGATAGATGAGCAGATACAGATTTTTGTTTTTCTTTTGTTTTGTTTTGTTTTGTTTACCACTAGTGGAATTAGGCAGCCCATGTCGGGGCCAGAGAAGACAGGGAAGTTCCCCAAAACAAAAGGAGTTTCAGCAGCTGCTTGGGAATATTTCTTAAAATCTTCATCCCGAGGTAGACTAGCCAGAGACAATTGGCTGTAATCATCATAGTTATTAACCCAGAAAATGAGTGAGGGAGAAGCCCCCACATATGTTAGAGTAACCAGAGCGTATTGGGAGAAACAGTCAGAGAAAGAGTTAAGAGTCCCCTATATTAGTGATGCGCTGTATAAAATACATCACACCAGTTTAGTGCATTATTTTACTGACAGTGATTGGAAGCTGGGTTTGCTGCCTTGGTTGGGAATATTGCCCTGTGCCAGATAGTTGTTCAAAAGACACTGGAATAGCAGCATCCAAGTTTTGCACATCATGAGTTGCACAAGCATTACGAAACTCTTGGGCACAGAAAGCATATTGGGCTGAGGTTGTTGGGAAAATGAATAAAGTTTTACACCATAAGATGGCTGACGGGACTAAAACAAGCTCTGGTCTCTGGCTTAGAAACCCCTCTTCTGGGTTTTTCTTGCCTTGTTTGCCACGCGGAACCCCCCCCCCACACACACACACATACACAAATATGAAGGTGGACAACTATAAATTACCCTTCCCGCTTGCATTTGGCGCTCAGATCTTTGGAGAAATGGTCTCCTCTGAGCCTGCCGATGTTAAATAAATCTCTGATCCACCAAGATCTCCGAGTGCCGCTTGGTTTTTCTGCCAGCGTTCCAGCCTGGTTCCGTAACATATTTGGTTCCCTGACTGGGAAACCCAACCACGCTGGCCCATTGTTGCCATCAGTTTGGGAGAATGGTGAGGCGGTGAAGGAATGAGGGATCACAAGAGAGAAGGTGCACCCTGCCTGAATTTCAGCAGTCTTCTACTCAGTCACCTCAGGCTGGCCCCGCTCCACCGTTCCTGCCAGACTCTAGGAGACTTGGCAGGTGAAGACCTGGACTTGATGTCAGAACCGGTAAGGCTGGGGCCCAATCTAATCAGGCCCACTTGCAAGAGCGGAAGGGGGACCTGATCACTCCCTGAGACTTCAGAAGTCTCACAGGTAGGAATTCTATGGGAGGGAATGTAATTACCTCTGGTGTGTATGTGAATGTGAACGTGCAACTCTGTCTAGCTTGCCTGCTGAGTTCAATTCTGTGGCTCCACGGGCGGGCGCCCTTGGGGTCCCCAGGGGCCCACAGAGTCTGAATGGGCCCATCTGCGATTCCATGATGGATGATGTGTGGTCTGTGGCAGCATCAAGTGGTTTCTGATCATGGCTCACAGGGCTGAGACCGCTGTGGCTGAGTGTCGCCTGGGTTCCTTCAGGACATGGCCAGTCAGGCATCTGCTGGTCTACTCATCGGAGGGGGCACCCCTGTCCCTCTGTCTTTGTGACTTCGCCTCATGGGAGCATTGTGGGGTCGGGATGGAGTAAGGAGGGAGTTTTTGGGAGGCTGTGGAATTGGGATAGCCCCTGGCACATTGGGGACCCTATGTGATTTGGAATGGCCCACTTTTGGTGTGTGTGGGCCTTCTGGGGGAACCTTGGATGTCCCAGTGGTCCATTGCATCTGGCATATTGTCTCTAGAGACCCAGGTCACACTGACCAATTCCCATGCATTGACTCCTGGCTTGAAATTGCCCCAAATCCTTTGCCTTGGATGCGATTCATCCATAGTAAGCAGAGCCAGGCAAAGGTTTTAGCCACTTTATCCGGAAACTCACCCAGGGGACCAAAGAAGCAACCCACTGCTCCCCTAGTGTTCCACCTCCTCATGACTCATTAGGCTCCCTCCCCACTCCCCTGAGCTTGAAACTCCTCCCCTGTATGCTGCCCATTTCTCCTCCCCTTCCAGGCCCAGAGAACCCTCCCCCACAAGGACCAATGGCCAGATTGCACTCTTGGTCAGGCACAGGCACCCTTGGCCAGGCACAGGTGCTCTCCAGATGCTGGTCCACATGTGCCGATACCAAGAGGCTCTCCTCCTGGGGACCAGAACAGGGGGCTGAGAAGGCCATAAATATGCCCAGCAGCAAGGGGATCCCCCCCTCTCAGGGATTATTATACGAGACTATGTGAGGCTTACACCCTGTTCGCTCCAGAGGCACGACAAAAGGACAGGGAAGGTCTAGCCACCAAGAGGGGGGAGGCCCAGAACCTCCTTAGCAAGGGGTCAATGAACCTACTGTAAGGAGAAAGGACATTAAAAAGAATAAGTGTTCCAACCAGGGAAAGTCCCAAAACCCAGCTGATATCAGGAGGAACCTCGAGAAGGGGACCTTAATAGTCTAGCCAAGATAGAATCAGACTAAAAGAGCACTGACTCTCAGGACACTGACTCAGGACACTGACTCTCTCTCCCTGTTCCTCTGCTAACAGATGTGAGGGATTATCCCTCATTTCCCAGGTTAACAGCTATAATTGGAGCCAACTGTGGTTAGTCTATCTTGGGACAGGGACTTTAAGGAATATTCCCATGCAGTTGCTGCTTCTGCCTTCCTGTCCCCCTCATGTTTCTGCACCAACTTGGGTGTGGTCATATACCATCTTCAGTGTCTCAGGCACCATTGGTTCTTCCTCCCACCCTCCAAGTCAAGAAGCAAAGTGCACACCCCCTTGGACCACCCATTTCAGAGATCTCCACTGGTGCCCCAAATGAAAATTGACAATGGGGAAAAATTGATTGACTTTTGGGTGGATGCAGGTGAAACATATTCGATGTTTAAACTAATTTAAGTTTATTGGACCTGTCTTTAAATTATCGCCAAAGGTCAAATAAGCTCATGTTATCTCTGTTGCAATTTGTTAATGATAGTTAATTTTGTCTGTCTCAGAGTTTTCATGGGTAATTGTTAAGATAACTTTCAAGATCCTTGGTAACCTGAAAATTTCCAAATAGGATGGAAGGCTAAAGCCTTGATTATTGAACATAGGTTTGTGTTTTTAACTTCTTATTGCTGAGAAATTAAGGCTATTCAGACCTATTGGAAAACATGTTTTGTACTTAATTGGTTCATAAATTTACCATCTAAAAAAATTCTGGTGTAAACTCCTCTCAGTTGGTTACTAAGTCCTCAATTGGAGACTAAGGTTTCCTAAGAGTTAAAATTCTGCTAAGTGTACTTAAGACTGATGAAAATAAGGAAAGAAACCCTGTATGTAGGAAAATAGGAGGTATATAAGAAAGATATAAGGAGTGGAAATACAATTTTTTTGAGGGTAGATGAAAATAATTTTGTCCTAAATGAGACTGGTTATTTGAAAAGAAATGGCTTTGGGACAAAATCTGAAAGAAAAAGAAAGTTGTAGAAGGTTGAGATGAATGGAATTTTAAAAGTACACTAGTGTAAGGTTGAAATTCTGCTTTTCTCTCTGCTCAAATGACAAAGTTTTCTTGAACTGTTGATCTGCTCTTGATAAGACAGTGCAAAGGTCTGTCCTCCGGGAAAATCAAAGTTTTAAGTTTCATCTTTATCAGGTCTTTGATTACTTAGTTAAAACTGCTCAATGTTTAAGGAGCTAGGTTTTGATAACAACTATATAATGCTATACATTCACCTGTGGGATCTTTTATTGAATAAATAAATAAATAAATTTTAGTTGAATAAATAAAATTTTAAGATTTGTAATGATCTGTAATGTAGGATGCACTTATGACTTCCTGGGGTTTTAACAAATTTCTCAGGATTTAAATGATAAATGAAGTCTTCTTGACCAATTAGGCCCTTTTATTTGGGATGCTAAGTTACTTGGAAAATCACTGTCATACAAGGGTAAACCTTAGGTTGTATTGCACAGGTAAATGCTGTAACGGCCCAAATATATGCAATTCCTAAAGTTTTAATGTTTTGATATAAGGTCATCACCTAATATTCTGATTACTTGAAATGTTATGTGCCACAGAAATAACCAAATTTCTTTGTCAATTGCATCATAATGAACTCTCATCAGATCTTTAACAATGTCTATTTCTGAGATTTTGTCATTTATAATCATTCTTATTCTCTCACAAAACATGTTTCTTCTTCAAGGAGATTTATAAAAAGGACTTTGAGGACAAATACAGGTATTCTACATCTTTAAGATTAATACTAAATTGGGTAAGAATTTCCAGAACTATAAAGCTGCATTCAAATTGAACAAGAATTAGGAACATGGGATTAAATGAACTGAGGAAGATTATAGTTTTGTGATTCTTGTTGAAAATATTGCTGGTTCTCTAATGTTTCCTCTTCCAGATTAAAGAAACTTTCTCTTAAGACAGATACCATATGTTTTCACTCTTATGTGGATCCTGAGAAACTTAACAGAAACCCATGGGGGAGGGGAAGGAAAACAAAAAAAAGAGGTTAGAGTGGGAGAGAGCCAGAGCATAAGAGACTCTTAAAAACTGAGAACAAACTGAGGGTTGATGAGGGGTGGGAGGGGGGGAGGGGGGGTGATGGGTATTGAGGAGGGCACCTTTTGGGATGAGCACTGGCTGTTGTATGGAAACCAATTTGACAATAAATTTCATATATTGAAAAAAAAATAAAAAATAAAACAACATAAGCTTCAAAAAAAAAGGAAACTTTCTCTTAAGATATCTATGATATACAAAAATTTCATAAAGTATTCATTTGTAAACTGAAGCATTTATCTTTTCTCTCTATATAATTCCCCTGAAATTCAAAAACTCTCAATGAGTATTCTTTCTTTCATGGAAATTACCGTTGTTTGCATAAGTTCAATAAGAATCTCTTCATCTTGTAACAGGTCACCATTGGAAATACTGGTTATTTTACCAAGGCTTTGACTGGAATGTCATATTTGATGATGACATTCATAGACTCAGATATGACCAGACAGCTTTAAAGAACTAGGGTTGGCTTTATAAAACATGGAGCCATAAAGCCCCTTGGAAATGTTGGCCTGATGCCTTGCTTACAGAGTTCCCAGCAGCCTCACCAGGTGAGTAAAGAAGGTCACTTCCTGGCAGGCGCAGGAACCTCAGGATATCTTGGGGACCTCATGAAGAGGAATCCGCCCAATTCTACAGGTATTGCAGGCCTGTCTGATGGTAAGTATTTGGCTTGGCTTTTGGCCTGGAGATGCTACTAAAAGTTCAACCTGGAAATTCCTTATAAAAGGTTTCAGCAAAGCAAACTTTAAAGGATCCTCATGATCAATCACTGTTCTTGCTGTGCTTATGTAAACAATTAAGCCAGATTTGTTAAGACTGGATTTGTTCTACAAATGCATTGGTCTCAATTTGGCTATCTCTGGAAAGGGGTGGGGGGGTTTAGAGAGAACAACTATGTTTCAACAATGCACCGTTTTGGATGTTAAATTCTAGTTATGATTGCCTTTAAATGTTTGTTGTTTGCCTAAACTTGAGGTAAACTTCAGAAAATTGTCACAGTATTTCATGTATAGGCAATCTTCTGTGCTTGTTATTCTATGGGGATAATAATAAGACCCCATGGGCATATGATTATTTAAACAACTGGAAAACAGGATAGATCTCTAAACATGCAAATCATATCTTCCCTAAACCTGATCTGACAGTTACCAGAAACCTACCCCTTTCGAAGACTTGGAGATGGACTTTACAGATATACAACCAAATAGAGGATTCAGTTTCAGGTATCACCCCACAGGTCCATCACTCCAGAGTTAAGAAGACCAATTCAAAGTAACCCTCAAGCTGGCGAAGTGATCCAGATCCAGTCAATCTGCTTAAACTTACCCTCAAAAAGACACTGGCCCCTGAGATCTCCAGCCCTGCTCCAGCCACACCCCAGAAGCTGGCTGGCCTGCATATCACTGAAGCTTGAGGAATCAACATGTGGGCTGAGCCCAGGGGTTAGGATGCAACTCTGCCAGCCCTTGCCCCTTACTGGTGTCATAGCCCTGATCTTGATCCTTGCTGTTGGGCTAATACAGACTGCACCAACAAACTAGGACATGGAACAGATGGCAGACTCCCTGGTAACCTTACAAAGCCAAATAAACTCCCTGGCAGCAGTGTCCCTCCAAAATAGGCGAGCCCTTGACCTCCTCACTTCAGAAAAAGGAAGGACTTGTATCTTTCTGGGGGAGGAATGTTGCTATTTCATAAACCAGTCAGAGATAGTTACAACTAAGATTAAGGGACTCAAGGAAAGAATTGAATGTAGACAACAGGAAAATATCAGTCAATGGAGAGAATGGGATCTCACAGACTGGGCATCCTGGCTCCCTGCCCTGGAAGGGCCCCTCCTTTCCATAATTTTAATTGTGACCATTGGCCCCTGTATACTAAATACCCTGGTACATTTTACTGAAAACACTGTTGTCCGCCAACTGCAGCACGTATCTTAACCCTCCGAGGGTACCAACCCCTAGAACTAAAGAGGGATGCCTAATAAAAATTTTTAAAATGGTATCAAGGGGGGGAATGTTGGGAGAATGAATAAAGTTTTACACTATAAGATGGCCGACGAGACTAAAACAAACTCTGGTCTCTGGCTTAGAAACCCCTCTTCCGGGTTCTTCTTGCCCTGTTTGCCACGCGCATGAAAACTCCCACACAAATATGGAGGCGGGCAACTATAAATTACCCTTCCCGCTTGCATTTGGCGCTCAGATCTTTGGAGAAATGGTTCCCTCTGAGCCCGCCGATGTTAAATAAATCTCCAATCCACCAAGATCTCTGAGTGCTGGTTGGTTTTTCCACCAGCGTTCCAGCGTGGTTCCGTAACAAGGTCAGAAGGATGTTCATAGGAGAACCTCAGTCCCAGGCACAGATAGAAACGTGCCACAAATATTTTCTAAAATGCCAGTTGTAAAAGGGCTGTGAGGGACAAACAGCTGAACTGAGTTTTGCAATTCTTTTACTATTGGAAAGAGCAGGACTTCATGGATGTATTGCCTATTTTGCCTGACAACGGGAAACAGCTGGAATTTACCAGCCTTATGGGCTTTCTTAATGTACTTTTGAACTGGGGTGAGGACTTTATCAGAACTGGTCAGTGAGGTTTTTAGAGGCTTGATATTATCCCAACTTTTTCAGGGAGGAGGAAAATCTCTTGGCTATAAAGGCACCAAAGGCACAGGCTGACTATAAAAAAGCTCAGATTTTTCCTCTACTTTGGGTAATTTTAATCTTTATATACATCTTCTGAACTCAAGAGGAGAAGGGCAGTATGGCAATGGACCAAGTGAGGATTACCTCAGGGAGGATGTTAGCCTCCTTAGAATGCCAAGCTTTAAATATTTCCCCTACTTGTTCCCAAATATCAAGACCATAAGTTCCTTGTTTTGGGAACCAAGGGCAGTGTTCCTGGGTAATCATTAATAATTTAAGGAGTGCTTTCTGATTTTGGATAGTGTAGGCCATCTTTTCCAATGATTGTAAATTATGAATATATTGTTACTGTTATGAGCGCAGAGAGTCTCCCATAATAAATCTCTCAAAAGTTCTGCAGCAGTGAATCCTAATATAGTCTTGCTTTATCTCTTACCTCTTCATGAAGAGACTGTAACCCAGTGCATTTTTCTTGGAGCTCGTTAGTGTTTCCGCAGCACCCTACAGTCCTTGTGTCGCACCTCCTACTGGCCACATCGATTTCAGTGCACATCAGCCTATAGTCCTCTTGCGTCCGATCATGTCGGGGTCACCATCCGTTGTAGATTCTGGGTCTGGAGTTCTCTCTTGTCTGGCAGGAGAGCAGATGTAGGATTGAAAATGCGAGAAACGCTAATGTCCAGGAGGAGTCAAGAACCCTGAATAAGTGTCCTTGCTCCATTTTTATTAGGACCAGAAGGCTTACAAGTGTGATGGGCGTGCACAAAGAGACAATAAAAGCGTGAACATTAATTCACTGGCATGAGGGAGAGGGTTCGAAGATATGCGGTGAAGATATGTGGTGTTAGGGGTTTGGGTCAATACAAAACCAACTTCTGGTGCCAAATTCCTGGTGCAAGGCAGATGGTTGTTTACAGCAGACATGAGGGCCACCTGTTTACCTAAACTTGCCTAGGGGACAAGAAGGACAGAACATGCTACCTCAGGATCAACAAGGCACCTTTCTTTTGTTAGTTAGCTCCACTCTGGGCAACTTTGCCCTGGGGGGCTTTTTCCGCCCTGAATAACTAGTTTTGTTTACCTCACTTTTGATGCTTTCATCCCCTATATATATCTTTGTCCTATACTGGGGGCCTTTGCCCTGTTTACCTAATCTTACTTATCTAATCTTGTTTACCCAAACTTGGATGTGTTGATCCTATGGCTTTCTAATTCTTTATGCCTTGTTCACCATGGTTCAGGCTCAGGGAATTCCTAAACTTATTCCCCACACTCTTGTGCCTATCACTTTTTCTACAGTGTAAATCTTGATTTAATTTATTCTCATTCTCCTTTACCTCTTCTCTTCTGGTCTCACAGCCTTTCCTTTTGTTATTCATAAAAATATATCTCTTCATTTTTGTGCTTGTAGCACTTTTTGTACTGTTCTTTAATAGTCCTTAGCACAGGCTGAATTCTTACTTTATTTGTAGCCATGATTACCTCCCTTTCTAGAGTGTTTGTTTCTTGAGTGTGAGGTTTATCTTTCTCTGCTACCTGTTACATAGGCAATTAAATGTTTAACTCAGGTTGTTAGATTATTTAATTAATTCTATTGCCTCTGCATTGTCTCTCTTTACCAGAAACTATTAACCAGTTACATTGATAAATTAAATATATTAAAGCATCATCAATTGTAATCAAGAACAAAAAATATGAAATGGAATAGAAAAGTAAAAGAAAACAAAACTCTAAAACTTGAGCTTGAGGATCTGTTTACAGTTTAGACTCAGCATTTTTGGAAATGAACATGGGGTTTTAGGATGAGAAGGTACTAACCAATAAAGAAAAAGTTATTCCATATAAATAACATGTGTTTATTTTTTAAAAGCTAATATTTAAATTCCTCTTATATTCAAAGATCTACTTTTGGTTTTCAAATAGGAAAGTATGTTAAAATACTACCATGTTTTTAGCCACTGATCTGAAAAGACTATTTTAGTCAATATTTTCATACCATTGCAAAAGTTTATAAGTAAAATATGGCAAAGGTACGCAATTTTAATTAAAATAAAGGAAAAATACCAATAAGGCAAACATATCATTTGAGAAACCATCAGATTAAAAAATACCCACCAGGTATTAAACTCTAGCTGTGGAAGCACTAGGAAGAGGAATTTGCTTTATCAGATCTACTTTCTTCATTATCGCATACACCCATAGTCAACTCTTTAAAATATGAAATTGCTTCTATTATGAAGAATTGTAGGAATGGTTGGAGAAACGCACACATACACTCACGCACACACACACGCACGCGCGCACATACACACACACACACACCTTACCATTTTAAGCTCACAAAAGATTGTTCTTCTATTTTCAGCTAAGATTTTATGAAAAGCTTATTCTTTGCAACTCTGCCTCTTAGCCTAAGAATTGACCCAAGTCTTTGCTTATTTAATGAGTCCCATTCATGATTTATGAGATATGACTAGTGTGTCTATTACTATTGTTTCTTGGGTTCTACATCTTGATTAAGATACAATTGTAACAATATAATAAAAAGAACATTCCTCATTATGTTTGTAAGACTTGAGTGTATTTGCATATGGTTTATGGAACAGTGTGTTATCTAGTAAGAGCTTCTTAATAATCCAAACATCAGAGCACACTTATATTGCTCATTTAATTACATAAGAGGGTTAGCTCAGTTTGGAAAGTTTGAGCATATGCACAATCCTTAAATCTATAATATTTTGTAATCTACTTGATTAGTTAATTGAAATTTATTGATTAATGTAATAAAGGCCAATAGATGGGTGATCTAAAAGCTTCCAAGGAAAGTAGTTATTTCATATTTACATGTAATCTATTAGGTCTCCAGAGAACATAATTATAATTAAATTATTCATGGTATTCTGAAAGTATATCCCCCTGGTATTGGGAAGAGGTAGTGATGATTTTGCTTAGGGAAGTCAAAGAAGGCATCAGAGAAGAGTCTATACACACATGAAACTACTCCCTTTCTCCTTTGCCTGTGGAGGTCTCTGATAATGGAACTCACATCATATTCTTTTCCTCTGTGCCTACATGTGATCTTTCATCTGCTTAACAGAGTACTTCAGAAACTACTTTTAGGAGATGGAATATCTTTATCAATCTAGATTGAACATACACAACTTAGGACAGTGTGCATTTTAGACTGATCTGATTTAGATAAATGAATATGCTCCCCAGAACTCTTTGCTGGTAAAAAATCTGGCCAAGAACAGAGGTATTGATAGAAAGAGCCAAGAAAGGACACTAGGGTGGGAATTTATCAAACACTAGCAGTTTACTTTAATGATCATTTCCTGAGAACTTCTGAAATATTTTCAATATTTAGAGAATTTGTTTAGCAACTAAAAGGAAAAGTTTCTACTAAGAGAAAACTCCATGCACATTCCAATTGACCCATTGTTTTTCAAATCTATCTCTCTTTGCCAATTATACATTTTAGAAAATACATTTTGCCTCATGACTTTATGAGTGATTCTATTCCCTATCAAGACTTTCTAGTGTATTTTATTCTTTCCCTTCTAGGTTTGTTCTTCTCCAGTAAAGAAATCAGATTCAACTTAGACTCCGTCTTTCATGATAACTTTTTCAAAATATTTTGACATGTTGGATGATAAATCACACACTAGGGGCAAGAGTAATGGTGATGAAAGTGTTGCAGTTTTGAAAATACAAATATACAGATTCAATGGATAAAAATGTGCCCAGATGAAGATATGCAATCCCTCCATCATCAGCAGGTCAGGTGCTTGCTGAAGAAAGGCAGGTCAGCTTTAAGGGCAGAGTCAGCTTCCCACACAGACTGGAGTGCCAGGCTAATGTGAGTTCAAGTACAGAGTAATGGCTTCAGATTTCCCAGCCATATCTTCTCCATCTGTCACTATTGTGTCTATTCTAAACTTCCTGTGTCTAGCCTGAGACTTTGATCCTGGATTAAATATAGTACAGAAGAAATCATTCAATTTAAATATAGATTAAAATTCAATTTAAATCTAAGTTTATGTGCATATTTAGGTCCAACAAAAGTAGTAGTTCAATTTGAAAAAGCTTAAGAGATAGCTAGTATACACTGAATTCTCACTAAGTATCAAATGTCGTCCTAGTGTTTCACATGTATCATCTTGTTTAATCTTTAGAGGAAAAAAAAGAGTTATAAGTACTATTACGGTTTCTACTTTATAAAAGAGGGAATTGAAGTAGAGTTATAATAGATTTAGCTAACAGAAAAGTGGCAAATTAGATAAAGATTAATATCAAGGATATTTAAGGAATTCCTCAAGAAAAATGACAGAAAACACAATAAAAATGGGTAAGGGATTAAAATATGCAATTTACAAAGGGAAAACCTGAACATTCAATATATTTTCGAAGAGATATGTGAACACCTTAGGAATCAGGGAAGTGTACATTAAAGGCACGCTAACATACCTTTGTACATCAATCATGTTGATAGAAATTAAAAATTTCAGGTGACATCTAGAGTTTGTGAGAATGAAGAAAAGTGGAAAGTCCTGGACATTTTGGTCTAGTACAGTCATTAAAGAGAATTTTCTGCAATTGATTGAAATTTAACAGAAACATACTCTATGACTCAGCAATTTTACTCCTGGGGATAGGTCTGTATTGTTTTTCCCAGTTCAGATATTTGAACTAACCAGACCCAAAAATATACCCACTTGAGGCTTTTATTTAGTGAATACAAGCAAGCATCAGAGATCTCAGAGATATCCACAGTAGAAACTCCTTCTGGGCCCAACCTCTGTGCCGTGGGAGTAGTCTGATTCCCAGACCTGAACTGTGAAGATCTGCATGAGGAATTTGTCTTTGGGAGAGCTCCTTCCAAAACCTCTCAGTGGCTTGTTAAGTAGTTAAGTGAGGCTCATTCAGTTGCAAATTATCAGTAAAGAAGCTCATCTTGCATGTTGTCAGGGGGATTTCAAACTCTAAACAAACATTAGAAATTCCACTGCCCTTACCTTGGGGAAGTCAAAAACCAGACATCCAAGCATCCCCAGGGGTAAAGATCCAGCTCTCCCTGTCCAGCTGGAAATCATGCCTATTATCTCTTACAGAAGTGCTCCCACACTTACGGAAATAAATGTGTGATGATGTCCATCTTCAGCATGCTTTGCAGAACAAAGATTTAAGAATGCTGTCAAGGAAAAGAAATTAAGGAAAATATGTGATATGCACACAAAGGAATATTATATAACGGTGGAAAGAACAAGATTTACCTGTATCAGCAGAGATAGACATCAACAGTAAAATGTTCGGTAAAAATCAGAATCATAACATTTTCTTGAGATAGATCACATAACAAGATGTATTGCATAATGCAACTTACGAGCATAAAACACATCAAAATATGCTATATATTATTCAAAGATACACAGTGATGTAAATAAGTCATGGATAGTCCTGATTAGGAATCTGTTAACAGGAATAAAATAAAGTGTCTATCTGTATAAAAGAGAGTGAAAGGGCGGACCTACACCGGCGACTCCATCTTGTTCTGTCCTCCACCTTGACCACGCCTCTTCCCCTTGAGTAACCTCCCGCTTACCCTTTCAAACTTCCGGATCAAAACACGCCCGGCGACCTGCGTAACAGGACTCCGACCCTTCCCCAGCCAATCGGCTGAGGCCACAGCCATTACCTCATCAACTGCCCCTAGACCCCAATAAAACCTTTGTGCTTTTGAAACTCGCTCTCTCTCCCCAGTATCTCACCGCTGCGTCGGTGCAGGTAGGGGATTGAGCTCCAGCTAGCTCGAATAAAGGCTCTTTGCTTTTGCATCGGACTAGGCTCCCTGGCGGTCTTTGGGGATCACGAATTCTGGGCATAACAAGAGAAGATTTCCATGTAATACAGACCCCCAAATTAATAATAGATAATATAATAATAGAGGAAAACAAAATAATCATAGCTGGTATCAAAAATAAAAGATGACAAATATTTCTGTGGATAAGAAATAGATAAAACAAAAGAAACAGTGAGTAGGGCTGACATTATAGACCTACAAAGCTCTGGACCTGGGTGGAAAAAAAGAAAGACTAACATGTTTGGGTCCTGGAGGTGACAAAACTGTGCCTAACAAGTTGGACTAGCAGAACTATGATTGTTGTTGCTTTGGGAAATGGCGGGGTGAAGGGGTGGGTATGATTTAGATAAGCAATTAAAGTAAGGAGAGAACGCAAATATGAATAATAACGAGATTTTCTTTCTCAAAATGTCTACAAACTAAAGTTCCAAATTATATTTAGTATAGCACTAAGAAAGATACATACATTGATTAGCCACTCATGATAAATTCACTCCGCATAAAATTATAGTAGGAATGTGTTTTAGATCATTTAAGAAATTAAAAAAAAAATATGCAGATTAAGGGACGCCTGGGTGGCTAAGTCGGTTAAGGGGCCGACTTCGGCTCAGGTCATGATCTCGCAGTCCGTGAGTTCCAGCCCCGCGTCGGGCTCTGTGCTGACAGCTCAGAGCCTGGAGCCTGTTTCAGATTCTGTGTCTCCCTCTCTCTGAACCTCCCCTGTTCATGCTCTGTCTCTCCCTGTCTCAAAAATAAATAAAACGTTAAAAAATTTTAAAAAAATATGCAGATTGAAACAATATGATATGAATTTAAAGGAGGATCAAAGTCTTGATAATAAAATAAGTAGGTACTAAAAAAATCCATAAATAGAATAACACCAGGCTGAACACAATTGAGTAGAGAATTATATAGAGCAGGACTTTGGTTGCTCCCTAATGAAAGGAGATAAGCTGACCAAACAATGTACTCACTATATTTCACAATTTGATTTCTGACATTCCCAAAACAATCTTTTCCAACAAATACATAATTCAAAACCTGTGCCTGATGGACTCAATTCAACTATTTTATGTACATTTGAAACACAATCACCCTATTTCCAAAAGAGATCATTTGAAATCCACCCAAATTAAAGGTCCATATGTAAAAGCAGAAACTTCAGTATGTGTGCCTTCTTATCATTGTGAATATGGTTTCTCACTATTCTAAAATTTATGATTAATAATAAAACTTAACTCAGACATACATTCCCATTTTAAAATAGTGAAAGAAAATTCCAATAGCGACAGTACAAATGTACATAAAGTGAGAACATGCTCCTGATGTAAAACATGCACAAATATTGCAGGACAAGGAAAACAAAACTCACTTTTCTTCCTGGGAGGATCTTTCTTCCCTCACAGTCCTCCATCATGGTACCTAAGAAATCCATTCTATTAGTTTGTTGTTTGGTATTAATTCCATTTAAATACTTCCTCTGATGGGTATAGGATAATATGGTTTTGCATTTTTGCATATCAATGCAAAAGCTTCATTTCCATTAGGTGAATGATTCTGAGTTGTGCATAGATGTAGATTCCAATCCTTTATTATTATTTTTTTAGTACCCTGTAGATGTTACTCCATATATTTCTTTCCTTTGATATTATAAAGGAGAAGTTCAACACCGGTCTAATTGGTTTTCTTTTGCAATTACCTTGTTATTTTTGTTAACAAGGTAGCTTGTTAAGTTAAAAAAAAAAAACAAACTAGAATACAGAAGTTCTTCCAGAGCAAGTGCACACACATATAGCATACACCTGTTCATAGGTGCAGAAAATTCTTACCTATCATTTCAGCAGTTATTGTCTCTCCCCAACCACTTTCATTTTCTTCAACTTCTATTTTTCACATGGCAGATTTCCTGGGTATGCATTACAAATCCCTTGTCAATTTCTTTGCATTTTTACCACTTCAAGATTATGGGATATTAATCTAATTCTTTACAATCACCACCTACTTCTTTATTTCTTCTAATTCTTAAATTTGAGAATTATATATTTTAGTACCTGAAAGCCTATTGTTAAAGATATGAATTAATATCAGGGTCCCTTTTTGTTTCTGTAAAAACAGTTGTCATGGTTTCCTCGAGATTCAATTTCAAAGCTAGATTCAAAGTTCAAATCCAAATTCAAATTCAAATTCACTAAAAGAATCTACCTGTTTGGAATTTTTTCACTGTTGTTATGTGCTAAATTCCCTTAAGCACACACCTACTCTTGGCTTTTTTAGCCTTTATAATTTACATCACTGTTATAGTAATAACTTGAGGGATACAAGTGCCAGGATGTGCTGTGGCATCCACAGCTGGGTGTTGGTGATGTAAGAACTGGCAATGTTTGCCCTCTGTTGAAGTTCCATGAAAAATGCTTCTTACTCCATAGTCCCTTTTATTGAAAAATCTGTTATTCTCCCAAACTCAGATTAAGGTGTGTCTACTGGTACAATGTTCCAACGTTTCTCCCAATGCCAGGGTGCTCCTAGGAACAGACACTTGTACAGATGCCACCCTTGTCAGCAGTTCATGGATTTGTGCAGATAGAGCTTTCTCCAGGAACCTCAGTATTTAATTTGCATCCCAGGACTCTCCACACTTAGTCCCCAAACATCCATCTGGCTAAAAGAAGGTAAACTTTCTGCATACATGTTTCTTTCTTTTCTTTCTTTCTTTCTTTCTTTCTTTCTTTCTTTCTTTCTTTCTTTCTTTCTCTTTCTTTCTTTCTTTCTTTCTTTCTTTCTTTCTTTCTTTTTCTTCCTTCTTCCTTCCTTCCTTCCTTCCTTCCTTCCTTCCTTCCTTCCTTCCTTCCTCTGTCTCTTCTTTCTTTCTTTCTTTCTTTCTTTCTTTCTTTCTTTCTTTCTTTCTTTCTTTCTTTCTTTTTCTTTCTTTTTTTCCCCCAGATTCCAGGTTACAGTTGGGTTTGGGGAGAAGGGATTCTGTTATTCTGGCCTCAAGCTTTTGTGTGGAAAAACTTCAGCCTGAGTTAGTTTTGCTTCAACTACTTCTGAGTGTTCTCTATTTAAGAACTACTTATCTGTGGAAACAGTGCATTCCGTTTGGCTAGCCCATGTGGTAAGCTTATCAGGACAGAGTCTGCCTCAAAAAGGGCAAAGGCTTATGATTTTATTAGGAGAAAAGGTGTGATGCATTACAGAGGGATAGAAGCAAATTGGCACAGCTTTGGGGGTGCCTGGGTATCTCAGTCGGTTAAGCGTTGGACTTTGGCTCAGGTCATGATCTCATGGTTCGTGGATTCAAGCCCAGCGGTCAGCTCTGTGCTGATATCTCAGAGCCTGGAGCCCACCTCAGATTCTGTGTCTCCCTTTCTCTCTGCCCTGCCCCTGCTTGCACTCTGCCTCCCACCCTCTCAAATATAAATAAAAACATTAAAAAAAAAAAAAAACCTTACTAGAGTAAGAGTACTAGAGCAACTGTTCTTAACTTAGAGTTGATATAGTACTATACTTAATTTTACCCTCATTGCCTCCCTGCCCAGCAGTCTGAGACCTTAACAATCTACTCAGTAATGCTTCATTCAGGAGCAGTAGTTGAGGATATGAGTGGGATTGAGAAGGTAGGATGGTAGGAATGTGCATTCAGGTATCATGTTTTTCAGAATCTCTTTTGAG
Source organism: Acinonyx jubatus (assembly GCF_027475565.1). Lineage (NCBI taxonomy): Eukaryota > Metazoa > Chordata > Mammalia > Carnivora > Felidae > Acinonyx > Acinonyx jubatus. Next base: position 131,755,804 of record NC_069381.1, on the reverse strand, counting down.
TTATCACATTTTTACTTGATTTTTGTGGAGTTCTAGCTCTTTTACAACAGTATTATTATATGGTCTTTCTATTTCTCATAGTTATGCTATCCTGATGAATTCAACTACTTTTGCTTATCATTGCATAGAGAGACCATTTTGGTATCTCCATTTTCAGATGTATCAGTCTTTCATCTCTCAAGCCACCTTAGGTTCATTACAAATGATATATTGAAAATCCAACCAATGAAAAAGTACACCATCATGCCTCATTTATCTTTTTAAGGAATAGCTTCAGAAAAAGAACACACGCCATTCTACAGCACATCTCTGCAATTACAGACACTCACTGTGGTCCTAATTTGTGCTTTAACTTCAAATTGAGATTGAAATCAACATGTTCTTATACTACCGGGCTTCCTCTGTATTGCAAAGTTGCTCACGTAACTGCTCATGTAAATGTTTCTGAGTTTAGTTACATTGGCCATTAGTTTAAAATAAGACCTTTTCAGTGTTTATTATATATAACATTCATATTATTCTTAATGATGATAATTGTAGGCAGTGCTATAGAAAAGTCTTGATTACTAGGTCACAATTCGAAGTTGTTCAGATATAGGCTTTGTATAGTGAAGCCTTTTCAGGAGAATTTTATCTTACTTCCAAACTCGTTATTTGAGAATTCTTTGTCTTGATAACTCATTTTGAATTCTTTGTTCAACTTCAATTTTGATTTTTTTTTCCATACTACTCAAAACATACTTAAACACGTAAATAGATAAAATTATAATAAGCCTGCATAAAATATTACAAAGAAAGAAATTGCCTATAGATACAGAAAAATCCCAGCTATAGTTTATATAAATCTGTTTCACTGAAAGCCAGATTTGTTGCAAACATTGTGGAATATTTCATGGACTCTCATTAGAGGTAGAAAATGAGTTTTACAACTCAGGAAAATAAAACACAAATATATAATCCCTTTGCATCAATATTCAATATAGTATTTTCTCTTAAAAGAAAACAATTTACATTTAAAATACATAAGCATCAGATGCACATGCAGAGACATAACCGCACCTGCTTTGTACCCTGAAGAAATGTACCGCATTTTCTTCTAATCTGTACTACAATCTATTATCTAGCTCCTGTATGAAAACTATTTCAGCAGTGTTGTTTTAAAAATTAAACTACTATAATATAGCTCAAGCAAATGATAGATCTTAAACTCAATATTCAGAGTATGGCTCTCTACCAGTGATAGAAATTGATCATTCTAAATCTCCAAAGTCAGAACATATTCAGGAGATAAAAGCCTTAATTTAGCTTTTAAAGTGACATATTTTATTCTGCCCAGACAATAATTCCCTGGCATTCTTTGGACACTTATTATGTGCAAAATGTCAACAGACCATCAGTAAGAAACATGATTTTAAAGCTGTTTTAATTGCTGAACTTTTTTTCCGACACATTTTGTTCTTTGTCCATTGAATTGTGGCCCTAATGCTGAGTAATCACTACATTTCAGATTGCTGAACAGATGGTCTTTCTGTTACTTCAGGCTCTACCTTGGTGAAAGCTTCTCTTAAGTGAAATCTCCTCACTAACTCAGACCTTTAGTCTGGCTTCAGCTTCTCTGCTACATTGGTTCCCACTTCATGCAATGGCTTTCATGTTTGTTTCTGAAATCTTGCTATGGAAGTCCTACCAAAAACAATTTCCCCTAAACATGTCAGTACTAACGATTCCAAAAAATATTAATACTTAACTCTTTTTAATGTCACCATTTCCTCTTAAAAATTAATGATTTAATAAGTATTGGAATTTTGGAATAAAGAGGTAAATGTTTAGAAATATTGGAATAAATATTTGATCTCCAAATCAGACCTTCTAAGGCAAGGCCTACGTCATCCCTCCTTTAATGCCTGGCATGGACTCTTGTAGGAGCACCATGCATCAAAGTTGACTGATTAATTGACTGTTTCTTCTACTTGTCATGCTATCTGTCATTCCCATTTCACTCCCCACACAGGGGCTCACTAGGTTTGTTGCTGCTATCCATCTTCAGAGCTATACCATATGGTGAGGCTGAATGCACAGAGGATTTTCTCAGCATTACATAGCTGGCACTCAAGATTCTTCTATGGGACATTATGTCTAGGCACGGAACAACATGATATAGCCATAAAGATTTGCTGAGAAATCCACAGGATTTTGCAATTAAGTGATGTAGGGGAGGAAAAAAATCTCTTGCTCTACCAATCTTAGCTTTTCTCATAAATTAGACTGGCCAAAGACAGAGTAACAAGAGAAAAAGAAACCGAAGCCTATTAATATGTATAGAAGTCCATGTGACACTTGGGAGTACCCAGAGATGGGTAACTCACGGATTTGGTTAGAACTGGGCTTATGTGGTATCTTAACAAAGGAATCATACATTTTTAGAAAAGTGGCAAAATGAAGGAAAATAACCTTGAGTCTCTAGGGGCAGCAAATTGTGGAAAGGCAAATATATGGGAAATTAATGGTAGATCGAGGCTAGTTAGTAAAGCTTGTTTTGAAGATTCCTCTGGTGCTGTCTCCAAGCTGATAGCATCTCAAGTTGTCTCCACTGATTAACTTTTGTCCTTCCTGGTAGAGAGGGGAGGAGGGACGCCTCTGTAAATTTATGTCCTGCTTTTAGGCAAATGGGTATTTGAGGGGCGGGGTTCTTTTCTAGTTTCTGCTCCTTCTCAATTGCCTTCACCTCAAAATAATCCTCAGGCTAAAGTGGTGTATTTTGCAGTGGCATGTTCTGCCAGCCTACACTGACTGAATACTGTGCCTGGAGCACCTACCTGCAATACAAAGGTCAAAGTATCCAAGATTCTAACACTGGGATAATTCAAAGGTGAGAAATAAACACGTGAGCATAGATAAGTGGCATATAGGCTCCCCCCCCACCCAGTTTAGATTGACTCTACTCATAAAATCCTCCAAGAGAAGTTTAAAAAAATCCTTTCTCTCATTTCAGAAGGCTGCTGCCCAAAGGACAAGATCACACACCCAGAGCACTCAAGTTGGAACATCCGGGACTAAAACTTCAAAAGCAATTGGAGGAATTAGCAAGCAAATGTTAGGAACTATTTGAGGTGTGTGGGGAATAAGCTTAGAAATTCCCTGAGCCAGCACTGATTGGTTAACAAGGCATAAAGAATTAGAAACCCATAGGCTGTACACACCCGAGTTTGGGTAAACAAGATTAGGTAAAGTGGGGCAAAGGTCTCAGTCTAGGACAAAGGTATAGGAATAGGGAATGTCAGGATGAAAACCCCCAAGATGAAGTAAACAAGATTAGGTATTCAGGGTGGAAGTGCTCCCCAACTTGGTACTGTAGCAGAAAGCTGCTTTCACAGCAAGGAAGGACCAAATTAGGTAAACAGATAAATAGGATTAAAGACTGCTGAGGGGCGAAATTGCCCAAAATGGAATGAATTAGCCAAAGAAAGGTGCCTTGTTGACCCTGAGGTAGCATGTTCTGTCTTTCTTGTCCCGTAGGCCAGTTTAGGTAAACTGTTTTGTATCAACCCAAACCCGTAACACTGCGTATCTTCAAAACCCCCTTTCCCTTATGCCCATGAGTTAATGTTCACAATTTCATGGTCTATATGTGCACACACATCACCACATTTGTAAGCCTTCTGATCCTAATAAAAAATGGAACAAGGACGTTACTTGGGGCACTTGTCTTCTCCCGGACATCAGCCTCTCTCTCATTTTTAATCCTGCATCCCACTTTCTTGCTGGACAAGACAGAACTCCAGACCCCAGAGTCTATGACAAGGTGTAATAAGAATCGTGAGTCAAGAGCGAGATGTGCAGGCAACACATCCAATCAGACCATCAGAAAAACTCTGGCCAATGATTTCCATTAGTTCTTTACTAATAAAAAAATGTGTGGATGTTATAGCTCATGGTGTGTAAATATTTAGAGTAATATGTACTTAACCCTCTTAGCAGATGTGGGTTCAGCTATTTTCTACATTTTCTTTATTTCTCTTTATACAGTGTTTTAAAAACACCTCAGGTTTTTGCTATATATAGAGTGTCCTGCTCTGACCAGATACTGACTCTCCATTAGGTTCCTGTTCTGGTAAGCAGAGGAGGAAAAAACATGAAAGTCACAGACTACACAGAACGCTTTCTTAAAGATACTTAGTTTTTCCTCAGGGTGCTGTAAGTGCTACTGTGCTGAGATGTCAAATGTGATAGAAAAATAAACCCAAATAATGGTATCCAGTAACTTCAGTGAATCTACAGTTTCAAAATTATTTCCTGTTAGTTAACAACTGAACTATATTTCAATCAGGCTAACCTTTCAAGTGTGTAAAATACCCCTCCTCTTTTTTTTTCCACATGCAACCCCCTCCCATAATAGACACAGATGCCACACTGTCATGCTCTTTCTGTACTGTTTCTGTTCTCCTTGGATGGCTTCTTTCCTCTCACGCCATCCATATCTTGACCATTGTTTGGAAGTTGTGGGTCAGATGACACCCACTTGACAGTACTGATGCCTCTTTTCTCGAATTCTCTTTTATTATCATCAGCCAGTTACATCAAACACAGTCAAACAGATGAATATAGGACACACTCAGTCAACTTTATGATGATTTATTTCTCTGCAGATGGCATTGTAAAAGTAGAGGCCATGTGTGTGAGTCAAAAGTATGATATCTGCTACACTGAGTCAGTTGGGTGCTGCCCTTATCAGAATCCTGTCACTTAGTAGGACACCAAAGAATTGTTATGGGGACACATGGTTGTACTTGATGCTGACCTCAAATGTCAAAAAAGAAAAAAAAAAGCTCCCAAACCACCACTGTCTCCCTTGAAAACCTGCATGGACTTGTTATTAGTACATTTTAAGACATTTATGATGCTATTTATTTCTAACTTGTATAATCGCTTGATTTATGAGCAAGGTCAAATACAGGCGAATTCGTAAAATGGAGAAGCCTCTTTAAAGGTATCCTCCTTCATTCTCTGTCTTGCACTTCAATTTATCCAGTGCTTCTGTACTGCTTGCCTTTTCAATTATGTATGAAACCTAAATAGTGCACGCGCACACACACACACACACACGCGCGCGCGCGCACACACACACACACACACACACACACACACTACTCACAGCCAGAAGAAGAGTTCAATGTGCTCAAGTCACTGTGCATCTTTACATACTGGTATGTACACTTTACAGAAAAAGGCAAACAAACATCAACACCTTTGCTAAAATTGGTAAACAATGTTACCACCTCAAAACTACTCTGTGTTTTTAGGTCAATGGCAAAATGAGGAAAGAAATATAAACCAAAGATACATAGAACATTTTTCATTATTTTCCTCAGTGAAACATGACTTTTACATGATCATGCCAGCCCAACAAATTCCCCCAGATCCACTGACCACTCAACACACACACATGCACACACATACACACATACACTTATAAATGTGAATACTGATAGGTGACACAGAAATAGTGTTTCTATAAATCATATACATGTCTGAATGGTTTATAAATTTCACCTTTTTAACCTTAAATTTAAGCAAACTTACATATTACAAAATATTTTAAATTTAACCCAATGGAGTATGTGTGTGGGAAGCATTTGTAACAGGTATGTGCTTTTTGATCACTGATTTATGTAGTTAGGAAATTCTCTGAATGGGTCATGGGGAAGAAATTCATAGCATAAGGACATTTTTTTTCCAATTTAAGAAAGATGAAAATGGATGAACCGATTTTTGAACGTTCTGGTAAATTTTAATAGAAATGCTGGTGCAAAAGAAGAAAAATAGATAATCAGCCAAATTAAAGTTCAATGCTAAACAGACTGAACATATTAAAGAGATGAATGAGTGTAAATACAAAGGATAACATAGCAAAATGCTGTAGAAGTCATCAAATAGACTAACCAGAGTCCAGTCAGAAATGTACTGCATTAAAGGCAAAAAAGCATATGCAGAAATGCATTCAGAAATTAAAAATTCTACAACAGAAAATAAGTATCAATAACTAAATGCACAAATGCTAAATTAATGTTAATAGTCATACGGGTCCGCAAGATTTGTATATCTTTGACCAGGGACAATGGTGCAGCAAGTTTTCATATGATCTTATTTATTCAATTAGATGTTCTGAAATTATGTCCTATTTGTCAAAATGATGGTACTAATGGATAATTGCATTTTAAATGACCTTTACAGGAAAAAAATCCTTTTAAATGGAAATTTGGTTTTTCTCTGAAATTTTGTCTTGAAAATTTACTGGTTTGTGTAGATTCTGGCTACGGTTGCCCATAACACATGAATGATTGTCATGAAACTTATCAGGAAGCTCAAATGCAATGCCAGTAGTAAATCCACACTAAACACCACAAAATTTGGTTGAATTCTAATCAGCTTCACGTAGAGTTTGAGTCGATCTTGCATTTAAAGGGGTGACTAAAAAGACATTAACAATATATTGCACTTAATTATGTTTGAATCACAAGTTTTATTACCCTCTTTGTGAGTTGGCTACTGGAAGCTGAGGGACCCCAATTTCAGCCCTCAGTATAATTAATGATGGCAGTTTTCTTATAACCTACTTGCTGATGCTCTGTCTGCTGCACATGCTGTCTCACTAAGATAAATGACTTGGCCAAGAGCAGATAAAAATGTTTTCCATCAGAAGTAGGCTGTGACACTACAATGGAAAACGAGCTCAACCTGACTTTATGAATGGTAAAAATTTCCTTGCCAGAATGTGCAATGGTAGATGATATTGTTAATATCGATTTCTATCCATACAAGGGTAACCATGTCAACAAGATCAATTCTTTTAGTTACGCTTGTTGTTGTAGGATAAACAATATCTACTAACTGCCAAAACTGAATTTAATACAACATCATGGTTTAAATTTTAAGTTTACTCTAGCCCAACAGGTTTTAGGTTTTTTTTAGAAGAAGTAAGAAGTGAAATATTGATGATTTTCATCCATTGCAATCAACCAGGGTTAATATGCAATTTCACTGAAAAGGACTGAAGTAAACCAATATTTAGGATTTCTACAGAAAGTGATATCCTTGGACTGGAGTAACTGTCATTTTTTCCCTCTACACCCTGAAGAACTTAGTTTAGTTTTGAAGAAATGGATGCATTTTAGAAAAAAATTAATGAAAAATTTTTTTTAAAAAACTGTACTTGTAATGTCCATGAATAAAATTTTAACTTTTAAAAGCATGAAAGGCAAGATGTACGTGTAGAATAGTAATTTAATATACTATCTTCTTATTACAATTTCTCACTGAAAGTTTAATAGGAAAAAGAAAACTACTCATGATAAAAATAGTTTTTCCCACTAGTGCAGGCCTTTTTCTATTCATATCTGGGAGATTTTTAAAAGTACAAAGCAAATCAAATTGTGTTACAAACACGAAAAACTTCCAGAGAAGTACAGGTCCACAAGAAACGAATGCGAAACTCTTCCCATGATAAACACAGAAGTACATGGTTTAGTCCTGGATACCTTTCTGACTTCAACTCATATCATAGTCTTCTTTTCTCAGTGATCTGAAGCCATCTCTTGACCTTCATTCCATTCTGCAGACCTGCTCATTTTGCTCACCTTTAATACTTGCTGTTCTCTCTGCCCACAAAACTTTTCTTTCTAGTCTTCTCATAGTGTGTGTAATCTCTCCATTCTGGTCTCCATTTCAGTTATGTCCCTGTTTGCCTTGACCAAAAGCAAGATCCCAATGTCTCCCTGACCCTAAATTTTCATTGCATTAGCTCTTTCTGAAATGATTCTGTTTGTTTATTTGTTTACAAGTGTTATGATGAAGTCAGTAATATTGTCTTTCTTTTTCAAAGCCTGACACATAACAGATGCTCAATAAATATTCGCTGAGTTGACGGATGAATGTTGACCATCATATGAGAATATTTTTAAAATACCTACATTTGCTCACATTAATTATTCATTCAGGTTTTTTTCACATTACTTTCTCATACCTCAATAAAAAATATAAAAAAATCAATCAAAACTGCTTATATGTAGAAATCGCACCAGGCTTCTATATGAGAAGGAAGCAGAGGGAAGATTAAATGGGTCTTCTTAAGAGTGCTTTAAAAAACACAGATGTGGGGCACCTGGGTGGCTCAGTCGGTAAAGGGTCCAATTCCGCTCAGGTCATGATCTCACGGTCCGTGAGTACGAGCCCCGTGTCGGGCTTTGTGCTGACAGCTCAGAGCCTGGAGCCTGCTTCAGATTCTGCGTCTCCCTCTCTCTCTGACCCTCCCCCGTTCATGCTCTGTCTCTCTCTGTCTCAAAAATAAACATTAAAAAAAATAAAAAACACAGGTGTGAGTTATTTTTAGAATTCATCTAATATTATTCATGTTGAAATGATCAGACTTTTTTTTTCTGTGCTTTTGCTCACTCTTTTACTTATATATTCCTTTATTTAACAAATATTTGGTGAGCCCCTGCTATTATAAGGTACTATTTATAGTGCTTAAGATTGTTCAGACAAGAATAAACCCTGATCCTGTAGAACTTAGGGTTTAGTGGGAATGAAAAATTAATGTGGTAAATAGGGGCACCTGGGTGGCTCAGTCAGTTGAGCGTGCGACTTCGGCTCAGGTCATGATCTCAGAGTTTGTGAGTTCAAGCCCTGCATCGGGCTCTGTGCTGACAGCTCAGAGCCTGGAGCCTGCTTTAGCTTCTGTGTCTTCCTCTCTCCCTGCCCCTCCCCTGCTCACACTCTGTCTCTCTCTCAAAAATAAATAAGGTTTAAAAAAAATTAAAAAAAAAAAAGAAAAATAAATGTGGTAAATAAAAAATATATCCAGAAATGCAGAAGTTGGGTAAAACTCTAGAGAAACACAGCAGGTAGAGGATCAGAGAGGCCAGAAGGCTACTCTTGCTAATTATTGACTATTGTAAAAGCACAGTATTGGTCACATGATGTGTACTTTGCTACATGCTGCTCGAAATCAGTACTATTTTCAAAAGATTCATCCCATAGTCATGTGCCAAATTTGCCATTTTCTTTACATATTTAATTCTTTTTATTACTACCACTTCAGTTTTGTTGTAGTGAAATTTTTTTTGGCTAGTATTATCAATACTTACCTACCTTCTTCACTTTTCAAACATAATGGAGACAATGATATCCTCAAAAACAAGATCATACCCAGAAAACATACCATCACTGGACAAACAACACAGTGACCAAAAGGATGCCTACCACACCACCAATACTGTCATCTATTGTTATTCTGTGCTGTTCCCTGTGTCTGTCATAAAACATAGCAAGCCATCAGAATATTCTGTTTTTAACTACTTTTTTCTCTAAAAGCATATTTTTAGTTTCAGAAAACAGGTTCATTTTTTTAAAAATTTGCTTATTTGTTTTTATTTACCAGTGCCAAGCATTATCATGGGCAATTAAGCAGTTTTTGAAAAAAAAAATTAATGAGTGCATCTGTAAATGTTGTAATGTGCTATTATAATGTACCTAACCATTGTACTATAGAGGAACTAAAGTGTCCATTAACCTAAATGCAGATGATTTAGATAAAGAAACTAAATATTCAGCTTTGCAATATAAAATTGTGTACATTTGATGGAGGCTGAACTTTCTATGTATGCTGACTTTGTTGTTATTTTTTGACTAGATGAGAAGGCAGAAAGAGACAGATGGTAGAAATGTTTCTTGTCTTTAGAATACTTAGAACAGATTAGACTACATTAAACTGTATTGTTATATTACAGAGATCAGAATTTTTATTGAAAAGGACTCAAAGGAAAAGGCAGATTATGGGACCAAAAAAAAATGAGAATTGAAGAGCCTTAGTTGGGAGAGTTTTTCTCTGTGGGCCTCATAATAATTGAACCTAGAAGAGACTGCTCCACAGGTTTTCTGATGATGAGCGGTAAACTGCTCATTTGTAAGCAAATTGTCAGCTAGAGTGTTACACTGTTAGGGAATACTTGAGGGTAATCTTGGGCCAGTGAGCTTTGAAATAAACTACATGGATTAGCAGTTGCAAATAATTGCTGGTTGCAACTCCCTTGTTAACTATGGACCTTCAGTTAAATCTTTTTAAAAGTTGTGATTCCTGTAGAAGGAAATTTAGGGTAGGACCTATTTACCTCTGGTACCGAAATGGTAAAGTGAGGTCTGAGCCTTCCTGAGGAAAGCATCCCACATGCTGTCAAGTTCATAGCTGCAATGGGCTGAAGTACAGGGGATCCTGGAGAGGGAGCAGAAGGGTGAGGCAGTCATGCAGTCTGGTGTCCAACACTGCTAATCACAGCAATGGCAGCCATAGCAAAAAGCAAAAGAGTAAAACTATTAATGTCTATTGACTGTTTACTCTAATATAATGTACCAATTCATTTAATGACCCCAGTGCTATGAACTAGTACTGTTATTAACATGCCAATCAAGACTGGAGAGGGAAAAACACCAGAGCAGTTGCCACTCTAACTGTGGCTGAGTCATCACTCATTATTAATAAATAAAACACAATTAAGTTAATTCTCATTAGTTGATCATGATCATCACACTTCCTATTGGTGAGCATTCTTTAGGAGAGCTTACAGGCAAGGGTAGACTGGAAAAGAAAATCATGGAAAGAGCTGCTATCAATACTAAGTCTTGTGAATTATCTACTTGGATTAGAATATCAGTATTTCAAAGGGTTAACTTAGTCTTACAACTAAGACTTTACAACCCAGTATTAGTTGCAAAATACTCTGTACCTCCCATTCTCCCAGGAGCTTCTTTGTGAAATGCTCAGAAGAATAATTATCAATGCACAACTAATAACAATAATTAAATTATTGTGAAATTATTTGCACCAGCAAATTATTATCTATTAGTGCACAAGGCCTTCCTGGGAAGTATGTACCTTGCTGATCAATTCATCCTGAGTCTAAGAGGAAATAGGGGCTAGATTCACTGGTTATGCCATTTTCAGTCACTACCACATATCAAAACCAAAAAGAAGTTACTGAGGACACTTGAGCTTCAGGTGTTCCTCTGTATCCCCTTTTCTTTTTTCAATTGGTTTAAGAAAGAAGGAGGGAGAGAATATTTCACTTTTATGCTGAAACTCTAGTGTTAAAACTGGGTCACATAAATTTATTTTCTACAGAATATTTGTAGATAAAAGAGGAAGAATGAAAGAGAATGATAGTGACACAAAAGGTTCAGTACCTGGAACCATGACTGCTGGGGCTAGATAACTGAGCTAGGATACAATGGAGTTGGAGGCATGATTCTGTCTTTACTATTGACTTCAATTGTTATTGTCAATGGATTTGGCAGTGATCTCTACTGATTATTAAGGTGGCTTTGTATACAAAATCCACTAAGCTTTAGTGATGTTTTGGTATACATCCATAAATCCATCTATTTATTTTCATTTTCTTGGTATTTTATGAGGAAAAAATGTGTTTATTTTCTGCATGTGGTGAACTACTTTAACCCCTTCATAAGCGATTTCAAAATAAAAGTATTTGTTTCTGAAAGGTATAACTATCAACCAGCAGGCACTAAAATTGGAATCTCAAGGGACCTTCTAAGGTTATTGGAGTGAAGACTTAATGGAGCAGAGAATGCATAAGTATCCCAGGATAAAATATGAAATGCAAGGCTCAAGTTGACATATCTGTTGTGAAGCATTTTATTTTGAACTCAATTCTCTAAACAAATATAAAATATTATGGAGATTTTTAAGGATATATGATACATGCACATTGAGAACAACACCACCAAGTTGCATCTAATTTTAGGTTTTAATCTTGATAGACTTTTTTCATCAGGTTGTTCACTGTTCTGTTTTTTTCTCTCAGGTGTCCTGAGCCCCGAAAGCCAAACCTATTCAAGGTCCAACTCTATATTCCCATGAAGATCCTGATATCACATCTACAAGCATAACACACAGTGAGCTTAAATATGTTTCATAGGTTATTCCTTATTTCTTTTGGTAGCATATGCTGTGCTTTTAGTGTTACTATGTTTAAGGAAAATAAATATGTAGAAAATAGATAACAACAGCTGGGCAGTGCTAAGAACTGTGGACTACAGAAATGAATACTTATGTTGATATCCTCTATCATGAACCTAAGTTTCCTACCTGGAAATGAAATTTTAAAAAGAAGAGAAGGCAAAAAAAAATCTTAAAAGGCAGGCGGTGTGGGGGAGGTAGGAAATGCACACACCCACATTAATTAAAAATATTAACCCAGTCAATATTTTCAAAAAGGATCCCTTCTACAATAACTATTATAGATGTTATGAGTCTAGTAGCTCCTATGGAATAGGTCATCAAAGCTCTCTCCTTAGGAGACCTGAGTACAGGAGGGGAGATTCTCTGCAGTGCTGACATTTTCCCTGCCTACTGTTATGGACCTCAGGAGAAAGGCCATCATTCTTTAGCCTTTGTTAGGGGAACCTGTGAGATTCCAGACCTTATGAACTTCCTTCTCAGAATCCTTAATTTCCTCCTAATGATTAAATGCACATTACATCTGATTTTACTGCAAACTCTTTGAGACTCATTGCATCTTCTACTTCGTTGTATATACTATAAAACAATTGAGATTTTTACAACTAGCCAATAAACCCATATTAATTGTTGATTCAAACTCATGTCTCATAAAAGTATAAAGGGGAATTTTTTATTTGTGTAATTTTATTTATACAGCTTGGACAAATAGTTCACATTTCAAATGCCTTTGAATGTGTTTTTCAGTCAATCAATAAATATTTACTGAAAGGTTTCTGTATACTCAGTAAGGCACTGGATGAATGATAATAGGGTTGAGCAAATCCTTGGAATCTAGTTTTATCCCAGTTCTATAGAAAACATTTTCTGTCTATATTTATTCCAATCTCTAGATGACTCTCTTCTTGCATCAAATGTGATTATTTTTGTAATGTGGTTAGAGAAAATCATTTATTATTTTACCATTTAAAAAATAAACTAAAACATTAAATAACTTTTGAAAGCAAAAATAATGAATAGTGCTTTGTCTTATACTAAAATAGATATGTAAAGTTGAGATGTTATACACTACAGTGAATTATTTCATTTGGTTACTAAGCGAATAGCAAGTGAAAATTTAATGACCAATACAATATGTATTTTAACAAATAAGAAGTACTATTATAAAAGTTAATGGATATATCAATGAAGCAGGGCAAAATGCCTAGATACAGGTGTGTGTGTGCATGCGTGTGTATTGGTGTGTGTGATGCGCTGAGTTAATAAATGTTCATATATTCTTACATGCATAAACATGTATCTTGGCAATAAGAATATTAAACCTTAAAAACGTACATATTCTTTAACATGTTTTTTTAAATATTTATTTTTGAGAGGGAGAGATAGAGCATGAGCAGGGGAGGGGCAGAGAGAGAAGGAGACACAGAATCTGAAGCAGGCTCCAGGCTTTGAGCTGTCAGCACAGAGCCCAGTGCAGGGCTCGAACACACAAACTGTGAGATCATGACCTGAGCCAAAGTCAGACGCTTAACTGACTGAGGCACACAGGCACCTCAAAAATGTACATATTCTTTAAATCAGAAATTTCAATTTCTGAGAATCAAGTTTTCAAAAAATAATCAGAGGAATGCACAAAATGCCTCTCTCAGGTGTTCAAGAACCCTTAGTCATAGTAGTCATATTTTAGAACCAACCTGGAATGTCCTCCATATGGGATGGTTAAATGCAGCCTCTAAACATCACAGTATTAGTGTGTATTTATTGCTTTGGAAACTGGCTTGCAATATAATATTAAGTGAAAAACAAAACAAACTTTGGTAAAGAATGGTCTCAGGTTCTAATAAGTGCTCATTTGGATCATTGATTCCAGGGTGACATTTAGATTCTCCCAAGATGGAGGGGCCTTGTTAAACTCTAAGCACTGCAGCTGAGACCTAACAGTAAGACCCTGTGGCAGTGGTATGGCCATAGGACTATGGTCTAAGATTAGGGACAAATTTAAATAGCATCTTAGAAATAGTTTTCATGGATGATAGTGACTTAGAACCTTCAAGAAGGAGGAAGTTGGATTGAGGAAATTGATGGGATTGACTGAATCAAATCTCAAAATTGATTTTCCTAATAGTAGGAACATTCAAGTTTCATTAAAACAAAAACAAAAACAAAAACAAAAACAAAAACAAAAACACAGTATTTTTATCTATCTCTGAAGTTTGTACTCTGAATCTTGGGATGAAATCTTGGAAGGATTTCCTTGAAGAACTAGTATATTGTTCTTAATGAATTTACTCAATACTGTTTTCTGAATTTGAGGTATGTATTAGTTAGTGTTTACCAGAGAAACAAAACCAATAGAATGTGTATGTACAGAAGATTTATTATAAAGATCTGGCTTACATGGTTATGGAAGCTGACAAGGCCAAAACTACTGTATAGGCCAGTAGTCTGGAGCCCCAGGAAAGGTGATGCAGCAGGTAACTCTGAGGATAGTCAGCTGTAGAATTCTCTCTTGCTGGGGAGGGCAATCTTTTTGTTCTATTCAGACCTTCACTTGACTGAATGAGGTCTACCCACATTATGGAGAGCAATTAGCTTTACTCAAAATTCACCAAGTTGAATGTTAATCTCATCTCAAAATACCCTCCATGTTGACACAAAATTAACCATCACAAGGTATAATATGAATAAAATGCAAAGATGTTAAATGTTTAATGCAATGAATTTTGACAAGTATATGCTCCTGGGTAATCACACCACCATTGAAAGTATTTCCATCACCACAGGAATGTTTTCTCATGCACCTTCCATTCAATCTCTTCCCATGCCAGGCAATCATTGATCTGAGTTCTATTACCAGTTTTTCCTGGTCTGTAGCTCTATGTAAATAGAACTTTAAATAACTGGGTGGTTTTTTGTTTGTTTGTTTTTTGTTTTTTTCCCCAATATGATTTCTGTGAGACTCCTTCATGCTCTTGCATGCCTTGATTGTGCTTTCATTTAAATTTCTGAGCAGGGTTCCCTATATAAATATCCACAGTGTTCATTCATATTTTACTTTGTTTCCAATTTTTAGAATTAGAAATTAAACTGTATAAAGCATTCTTGTATGAGTATTTTGGGGAGCATAGCTTTTGATTTTTCTTGGGAAGATATTTAGGAGTGAATTTGCTGGATCACTACACTTTATAGTGAACTGCCAAATAGTTTTTCTTTTCTTTAAAAATTTTTAAAGATGTTTATTTATTTTTGAGAGAGAGACAGAGATAGAGTGTGCGTGGGAAAGGGTCAGAGAGAGAAACACACACAGAATCTGAAGCAGGCTCCAGGCTCTGAGCTGTCACAGCACAGAGTCTGACGCGGGGATCGAACTCAGGAATGGAGAGATCAGACCTGAGCTGAAGTGGGACGCTTAACTGAGTCACCAAGGTGTCCCATGCCAAACAGATTTTCAAGTGATGGTACCAGTTCCCTTTTTCCAGCAATATATGGAAGTTCCAGTGGTACCACATGCCTGCTGATACTTGGTATCCTCATTCTTTTTAGTTTTTGTCATTCTAGTGAAGTAATTTTTTTTTTTTTTGATTTAAGTTTATTTATTTATTTTGACAGGGAGAGAATGTGTGCTCACTCTGCCAGCGCAGAACCCTGTGCCACTGGCTCAAACTCACAAACCGTGAGATCATGACCTGAGCAGAAATCAAGAGGCAGACGCTTAACCCACTGAGGGATGCAGGTGACCCTAGTTAAATGATTTCTTGATGTGGTTTTACTTGCATTTCCATGATGAATAATAACATTGAACACCTTTTATGTGTTTATAATTTGATATTCTTTTTGCCCATTTTTTTGTGTATTTGTCTTTATATTACTGAGTTAGGAATTTTTAAAATCTATATTCTAGAAACAAGTTGTTCATCATATATATGCATTGTAAATACAAATATCCAAGTTTGTGGTTTACTTTTTTTATTTTCTTAATGATCCCTTTTGATGAGCAGACATTATTTTGTCACTGTTGGTCTTACTGATTCTTTTCTGTTATTGTTAGAACTCTGTGTCTGTGGTCTGTAGAAATATTTGTTTACTCCACATTACAAAGATGTTCTTCTCTTTTATGCTACAAGTTTAATATTTTTAACTTTTACATTTCTTTCCATCATTCACCCCGCACTATTTTCTTCAGAGCTTTATTGAAGCATAATTGGCATACATTAACTGCACATATCATGGAAGAAGCCACGTATGGCATCTCAAGGGAGTCTAGCACTTCAGTCTAATGGAATTTATGTTATTTCATTTTCTCAGAGTTCTAAGCACACATTTTCAACATGTACCTGCCATGCCCTTTTTTAATCCCACCAGTATGATGTATACTTTCAAGTCTTAAAGCATCATTTTATGTGGTCCTTTATCCAAAGCCTATGAGTGAGGCAAAGTGGTTTCATCCCATTGTACTTATTAAGCCACAAATAAGTTAGGACCAGAGGTTGCTATGAGGGCCACACTGCTTTTCAAAGATTCTATTACTTTTTCTTTATAATTGTGGTTTTAAAACACACACACACACACACACACACACACACACACACACACACAAAACATAAAATTGATCATTCACTGTGACCATTTTTAAGGGAACAGTTTATTGGCATTAACTACATTCACACTGTTGTGCAATCACTACTACCCATCTCCAGAATTTTTCATCACCCCAAACGGAAAGTCCATACCCATTAAATAATAACTCATCATTCCTTTTTCCTTGATAACCACTGTCCTATTTTCTGTCTCTAAGAATTTACCTATTGAATTATGTTTTATGTATGATGTGAGATAGAAGACAGGGTTTGGTTTTTTTCCCCATATGAATAGTTAGTTATTTGAGCACCTTCCACCTTGCCAATTTTTACTAAAAGGTGCCTGTTGGGATTTTTGGCTGAAATGGCATTGAATCTATAGACCAATTTGAGGATAATTGAAAAGCATTGAGACTTCCAATCTATAAACAGGGTAAATCTCTTACTGAGGTCGTCTCTAATTTTTCTCTGTAAATTTTTGCATTTTTGCATAGATGTAGAGAATATGCACATTTCTCACTAAATGTATTTTTTATTTTTGTTCTCTGAAGGTATTGTAAATGGCATTTTTTAAACTTCATTTTTGATTGCTTATTTCTAGGCAATTTTAAATCTTCAAATAAGCCTCAACTGTGCACAAGGTAAAGCCCAGTTGCAGATACTGAGAAAACCATGTCTTATATACATGCCTGGTACTTGAAAATCATTTTCTGAAGTAGCTATAATATGTTGTCATTGCTGTTGTTGTTGTTGTTGTCTTAATGTGGAACAAGAGGATGGAGAAGTTAGATGGTATTTCTGGAGTAATGTGTTAAGTTAGCAACAGGGCCAAAAAGAATCCAGAGTTGCTGGTACCCAGTCCAGGGTTCTCATGGGGGGCACTTATAAAAACATCACTTGAGTAATACTAATAAATCTGCCAACAGAGACATGGTGTTTATTTGCAGATGGAAAGAACTGAAGTCTTTTCAATTATACTTAGGAAGAAGTATAACATTTCCTATTATAAATATTCATAATATTCAAAGGTCATTCTGACACAAGGTTCTTGGTTAAACACAGAAATGCATTCACAGTCCCATTATCACCAGGAGCTCTATTATCAGTGACTTCGTGTTCAAGGGAACATTTTGAAAGCTCTTTTACAAGGATTATAAAAATATGGAATTGATGAATTGTATACTACTTGACCTTATTCATATTGCTATTTCTGAAATTCTATGTCAAAAAGTAAGTAATTTAAGTGTCTTGAATGATTTATCAGCAAGCTCTTATTTATTAAATGAATCATAGTATTTTATAAGTGATGATTAATGTTGTACAATCATAAAGAAATTCATCTTCCACCATCTCCATATATATTCCATAGGTGCTAGATTATCAATCCGAGATTTTGGCCAGTTTCAATATGTTTCTATACAATATAAATAGTTTGTTGGCTTCTTTGAATGAAAACAACACCATCTCAACTAAGAAAGTAGTCCAATTCTATTTAACAATGGAAACTGACTTTAATTACATAAGATCTTTTCCCACCATCCTGGCTGAGATCTATTTCAGCAGAAAGACACAATAGGAAAGAGGGTGTGGCTAGCTTCACCATCTGGCCCTTTCACATCCTCCCTTCCTGAGCTGGCTAAAAGTGGTTTCTGATGCTTGAGGGAGCAAGGAGGGGAGGAAGACATATGTGGACTGTGGACGGAATGGAGAAAAGGGAAGCAGGGAAGTTCTTACTACTCAATACTCTTATAAGTGGCATCTCACTTTCTGAGACTTGCATATATTTAACACTGCCTTACTCTTCTTAATGTGTTTGTGTCTTTTTTCTGAGAATCATGCAATCTCCTTTGATATGGGTGACTGCGTCTCCATGTAGATTAATATGAAGACCTTCAATACCTATTCTTTAGTTTCCCTCTGCTCCACTCCATTACTTTCTAGGCTGCCCTCTATAGGATCTAAGTCAGTCTCACTGTAAGGAAACACATTTACAGATTGCAGGAATTAAAGACAAGGGCATCCTTGAGGGGCCATTATTCAGTTTACCACACATATCAAATTTGTTTTAAGACAACTGCAGAGCTATTAAGTGAATATTTTATAGGCACATATGCCTTCTATTTTTTCTGATTAATTATTTTTCTGATACTTATGTTAATACTGCTGTTTATTTATCAAAAATATTTACTTAGTATTTATTACAGGCAAATGTTATAATCTAAAGGTAAAGGTATGAATATGTTCGGCAGCTTCTTTGAATAAACTTACACTCAAATATGTTTGGCTAGCATGAAAGGTTGTAAGACAGATGGATAGTAATTTATAAAACAACCCATCTGGGTCAAAGAAATCACCTATACTAAAAGTTTTGAGCCAAAATATGTTGTATTAAAGATACGATGTGCTATTTTACTTAGAATAACAAAGGGAGATATATTGACAGTCTCCTTATTCAACTCGGAGATCTGTTTATTGTAGTAGCTAGTATATCTTGGTATTTTCTCAATTATAGATCAGTTTAAATCTTCTCAAGTGAGATGTTTGAGGCTTAGGACTATTAGTTTTTATCAGCCACATTCCATCGTAATAAAAAGTTTTCTATAACTGACAAAGCTGTATCATGTAAGACAATTAATTATTACATAGTAGTTCTTTATACTGCCATGTCAAGAGCTGGGATCTAGAATTGGAACGACCTGTGTTTAAACTTCTTTAATACGAGGTGAGTCTCTTTATCTCTTGTGAGATAATAGAAGATATATAATAAATGATAATATGAACACTACAAGTATCTCTTGTGAGCAGTGTTAGCAAATTATTCGAACCCAAGGAGGGGGGGTCATAGGAACATCTAACTTGTAGCCAAATCTGACAGAACTGGGAACTACTACTTGCAATTGGCATCTGAAGAGTGTGGGGATCAGTTTTATGGGTCTTACGCTATCTCCAGATCCATAGTGTCAGACCTACATTAAATTGTAGGAGACCCAGTGAGTGTCATGGAGAATTGTTTGGTGTGTGGAAAAACTTACACACATTTGGTGACAAGAAGTGTCAGTAGTAAAGTGTTCTGTGTAAAAGTAAAGGAGAAACACACAGGATAAGAACTGCAGGTTTTTACAATTCACCTCTCCATATTGTCTTTCCTAGACTCTAAAATATTACCTACTTTGTGGGCTTGTTTTGAGATTAAATGAGGTAATAGGTGTAGACTACTGAGTGCTTTAATTATGCATAGTCACACTAGTGCTTAGTAACAAATAGTTAGGACATAAAAATGTTAGTTGTTGTTAGTATTATTATTACTATGGCCAGAATAGTTTAGATCTAGAGAGAGACAGGAAAGAGAGCATTTAACTTTTGTTAAATCATTTAGATGATGCTTAGACTATTAATATTCATCTCAGAAGAAGTGATCTTAGATCTTGAGATGATGCTAGATTTTGAAAATTCCAGAGATTAATTTAGGCCTTCTTTAATGTTTCCTCTGCATTAGATTGTTCAATCAGGAACCAAATTATGAGAAATAGTTGGTTGACAATTTAAAAATGTGATCAATTCTATAACTGTGATTAGGTTCATATCCACAAATGAAATATATCCAGTATTTATTGTATTAAAAAAAAAAGCAAGAAAAACAAACTTCAAAGACTAAATTTCTCTAAATCTCCATATGTGCATATTATTTACTCACCGATTTTTGCAAAATCATTTAGCTTAAGGTCAAATGTGTACTAAAAACACAAAAAACATATAAAATTATTAACAATTATTCCATAAATGGATGATACAGAGATCTAAATCTAAATAAAAAAGTTAAACAGCAATTTGGTCAAATTAAATTTTTTTAGAAAATAGATTAGTAATTTTCATAATTTAATAACTAAAACACATAATCCAAATTTAAGCAAAAGGCAAAACTGTAAAGCAGTAAAAAACTCTGAGAGATTATAATAGAAACATATAACCACAGCAATTCAAAAGAAAACAGAGTAATTTAAGTTTCAGTAAGTATGATATAAAAATTACTTTCAAAATTCTTCTAAAGCCATCACCAAATTGTTCCATGTCATAGAACATATGACATTAAAATTTCTCTTAAACTATGTCAGGATGTGATGGGAAACAAGGGAAACCAGAGAATAAAGAAAAGATCAAGTCTGATTTTCTTAACCCTTGCCTTATCTTTTAGATTGAAAACACCTCTCCCTGGTGTCACAGACTCACCCCCAAATAAACACAACTGTTGAACACCTGTCTATGAGAATACAGGGTAAGGATCATTCTATCTTTAGTCTCATTCTCAATGATACATTGTGTTTTCACAGTACTTGTTATTTTGCTCAGAGATCTTTCCAAATATCTACTATTTCCTTTCATTCCACAAATATTTATTGAAAACTTCCTGTATTTCAGACACTTCCTAGGAGACAAAGGCATAGCAGTAAAGAAGCCTGACCAGTATTTTGCCCTTATTAGAGATTATACTTTTGAGAAGAAGGACCATAAAAAATACAGTAATAATATAAAATGCTAATGAAATAATGCAGAAGCAGGTGACAGAGAGTGACTAGGATGCTATTTTACGTGTGGTAGTCAGAGAAACAACTTGACATGCAGTGTCTATTTAACTGTAATAATTTTTATTTTTCTATCATCAAAGCAACAAATGGACACATTTTTTTTTTCTAAAAGGATCATCTTAGTTCTGGTCCCTGAAGAGGTAACTTCACCAACTTAACAGTTGATGATATATTTGAGCTTTTATAGATACATAAGTTGGAAGTTGTTATTGAGCTACACTGAGATATTCTTGGTAAAAGGATTACTATAAATATGTGGCATGTGGATTACTGTTTTGTATACAAGGAGCTAGGCCAAAAAAAAAAACTTTTGGTGTTCTAAGTGAATTGGCACAATTACTTTTAAGAGATCATTTATTTCCTAACCAATTGCTTCCATTTTTGCCATAGTAACTGGTAAAATAAAGCAAAATTTTATATTTACCACCTTATGTCTCCCAGCAAGTTAGTGTCATAACTAGACCTCTTGATTTCCTGCTATAGCATAGTTTCTAAAGCTAACTTGATCTTACTTCTCATAAAAAGCCATCACTGTATTTCCTTGACTTTAAGGTATCATTGAGTGTAATAAGATGCACTGTTATCTTGAAAAAGAAAATGTCAATTAAACTATAACTGAATGGTTATGGTCACTTAGACTCATATTTTTACTTTAACCTGAAAGAGCTCTTTTAGACTTAAGTAGACATAGAGTTTTATCTATTATCAATCTAATGCATTCATATAAGGAAAGAACATTCAAAGTAAATTGTTTCTGAAAACTTTACACAGACTACAAGTTTTCTGAGAAATTTTTCAATTCAGCCATTAATATCATCTTCAAAGGTACTGAGGAGATAGCATTCCTTAAAATCTTACACAGAATAATTAAACTTCTTTAGTAATGGGCTCTGAGCCAACTTCACATTATGAAAATCTGGCTTAATTTAGAAAACCATGTCAGGAATTTTTGTTAAACGGTGTCTTTTCTGATGGTGTCGAAGAGTTTCCGAAAAACACTTTCTGTATTACCTCTGGACTCTCATACAAGCTACTGCCACCTTCCTGCAATTTTTCCTCTGGTATTGTGATGGTTGTCCATGCACAGCTAATGGCAATGATGCCAAAGCTGCAGCCAGGGTGATGGCTGCTTTGAGACATTATTTATTTCAATACACATCCATTAAAGATGTTAACATGTGGGAGGAATATCAGTGTGTCGTGACTGATGAAACAGAGTAGTCTAGTGAGCGTATTCAAGTATCACTGGTTGAAAAGGAACAAAGTAAAAATTTCAGTATGCTCGTTTTCCCTCTTGTTTCGTAAGTTAAATTAACCTAATGCTTATCTCTAAAATAGCAAATTGTTGATTTGTCCTAATACACTCACATTCCCTGAATAAACTCAACTTGTGAAATCTACATCTTCCCTATCCCTTTTTTCTTTTTTGCAAGATCTGTGAAAACTCTAGAAAACAAAATTCTCAGTAGCAACTGTGATAGCTAACTACATTTCAATCTGAGATGAGCTTCCTTGGAAAAATAAACTTTGTCTAGCTTGTTTTTTGCTTAAAGCTTTTGAAGCAGGAAAAGATAAAGAAGTGTTCTAGGGTGAATGGAAATTAAACTGAAGGCAACAGAATTTGATTAAACTACTCCCTTGTGCTTCAACCCTTAGGGAGATGTAGGTGAAAAGTGGTTAACCACAGTCAAATCCAAGTTCAAACACACAGTTCCTTTTTTGCTACTTGCCTCTTCCTGCTTAGTACATCTAAATAAATATCTTTGAAAGGTACAGTCCATGCCTTCCCCTGCCCACCCCCCTTTCTCTTCCAAGCTAAATAGTAGATTAGGTGTGTCAAGTCACAGTTACACATTTTGTTTTGTTTTTCCCTCGTCATTGTCTTGATGTTTGAAAGCAGGTAGATACTGAAGCATAGGTGTCCCTAGAAAACGTTACATGGTAGACTGGCTTTCTGGCTGCCAAGAGATTCTCCTCAGAATCCAGTCTTTTTCTCTTCATTATAATTTACATTCATGATCATACCTGTGCATTGATAGTTGTGCAATCTTACAGCGAAAGAGATACCAACCACACTCAGAAGCAAAGATATAATAACCAGATTTTTTGTTATTAATTTACAAGGAGAAGTAGTCATATGTTAAGATATGTATAACTCAGTTTTATCATGTTCAACATAGCTCCTTTTTATCCATCCAAATTTGCTCCTTCTACAGACCCACCAACTTAATTGTCACTGGATTTTTATAACTTAAACCAAAAACTTTGGACTCGTCTCTGACTTCCTCATTCCGTAAGCCTTTACAACCATCCTATAACAAATCCTGTAGACTTTATAGTCAAAACACATCTACCATTTGGCCATTTCTTTCCATTTCCCTGTTACCACACCAGTCCAGATCACCATCTTCTCTTGCCTGGATTATTGTAGTAACCTACTAAAAAGTCTTATTATTTCACCCCTTGCTGTGTGCTAGTGTATTCTTAACACAGCACCAAGACAGATCCTAATAAAATCTCCTTTGGTTAAAACTCACCAACTTTTTCTAACAGAGTGAGATTCAAAATCTTGAGGATAACCTACAGCAACTTAATGATCCTATTGCCCACCTCTCATTCCCAATTAATCCCTCCTCAAATTTTGTGGCTTACTCTTTGCTTTATTTTTCTCCACATAATTTACTACCATCTAACATGTTTGTATATAACACTACTAAATAAACTCCACAACACAAGGATTGTGGCTTATTTTGTTGACCATTATGGACCGTTATGCAGAACAATGACTAGTGCATGGTAGACATCCAAAACTCAGTGAACAAAGGAATTTATTGTCAAGTGAAGTATATTCTTTGCTTTGAGATAATTATCAAAACTGTAAGGTACTAGGTGAATACAGACTCAAAGGAAGAACAATTATTTGAATGTTTCATGTTACGATTTCCATGGAGATATAATATGTATTATATTTAGAGTCCAGGTTGAGTGTGTTATTCAGACTTCCACTTCCCTGAAAGTACATCTTTTATCTTATTTAATTTCATTTTTGCTTAAAAAATTTTAACTATGCAAGTAACATATTATTGCATTAGTCTCTTCATATGAGTGTATAAATATTCCATTTGAAGCTTCAATCTCTTTTTTTAAGTTTACTTACTTATTTTGAGAGGGGGGGAGAGGAGAGTGAAAGAGACAGAGAGAGAGAGAGAGAGAGAGAGAGAGAGAGAGAAAATCTCAAGCAGGTTCCACACTGTCAGTGCAGAGCTCAAACTCACAAACTGTGAGATCATGGCCTGAGCCAAAATCAAGAGTTGGACACTTAACTGACTAAGCCACCCAGGTGCCCCAAGCTTAAATCTCTTTTGATCACCATCCTTCTTCCTCCCCCTCCTTACTGGAATTTGGTGTATCCTTCCAGCAGAAACTTAAAAGACTGTTTATACATTCAAATACATTAGAAAAAAACATATAAATTTTTTCGTGTAGGTTTTTAGTTTTACATGAACAATACCACAGTGTACACATTTTGCAATTTGCTTTTGTCATTCAAATATGTTTTCAGCTTGTCTGTGCTAACTCATGTATGTCTAGTTGAGTCCTTACAGCTGCTATACATTATTCCATCAAATGAACAAACTAGACCTAACTATTTTCCTATTTGGAGAACTGTAGTTATTTTAGGTTTTAATTTGGGGAAACAGTTCTTCATAAAGCACTTTAGTTCATCTCCATATGCATATGTGAATTTGCTTTTTCTGAGATATTTAAAATTAGAATTGCTGAGTCACAGTGTAAGTTTGTTTTCAGTGTTAGCAGATATTGCCAAATTCTTCTCCAAAGTTGCTTTACTGCTTCACTCTCCCATCAGGAATGAAAACAACACTATTTCCTCACAACTTTTCAATGCATTATTAGCATGTTAATAGTATTTTTTCATTTTTCCTAATCTACTGAGTAATAAAATAATTATTCTGTAAATTTAAATTGCTATGATTACAACTGAGAATTAATATATTTATATATATGTCATTTTACTTTCCTCTTCTGTACACTGATTATTCATATTCTTTTCTGATTTTGCATTTCACTTTTATTTTCATGTTTTATCAATTATATATAGATAATATGCTTCATCCTCTATAGTGTATTTTTCAGGATTATTTTTCCACCATTTTTAAATCAAAACATTTGAATTCTGATGCTATATTTTTAGTGTTTTGGCGCATGCATATGTGGTTAAACCTAGTTTATAATGCAATAAATTATGATAAAAAGTCAGGATAGGCATAAAATCAAGTAGGGAACACCTGGGTATAAAATGTTCTGGCGTGCCTGGGTGGCTCAGTTGGTTAAACGTCTGACTTCAGCTCAGGTCATGATCTCATGGCTTGTGAGTTTGATCCCCGCATTGGGCTCTATGCCCACAGCTCAGACCCTGGAGCCTGCTTCAGATTCTGTGTGTCTCTCACTCTTTCTCTGCCCCTCCCCACTCATGCTCTCTCTCTGTCTCTCAAAAATAAATAAACATTAAAAATTTTTTTAAATGTTCTAGTTATTATCTTGATGGAATCAGGAGTTGATTCTTAATGCATGTTCTGTGTATGTGTATTAAACATTATATAGTATTTTTTAAAAAACTCACTGTCTTGACACTCTTGCACTTCATTTCAGTTTTCACTTTTTCAAGTGCCTTCTAAATCTCACTGTTTTCTTTATGTACCTTAACGCCAGCATTAAGATAATGTCAAAGGTCTTCTTGATATTTTTATTCCTGTCTCTACTATGAGAACATTCTTATCTCTTTGTTGACTTCTGTGCAACACTGGCAGTAATGTGTTTTATTTGCCTCTATTTTTCACAGAAAAAAAATATTTTTGTCTCGCTTCCTATGATTTCTTTTAGCAGTTGATAGTTGAGAAAAAAAAAAATAACAGAGAAGCAAAGGTAAGTAAACTGCAGTGAAAAGATTTTGAACAGGAATCAAGTAAGTTACTTTGTGCCTTATGAGTATTTAACACAGGTGAAAAGATCAATTGTTCCCACCCTTAGAATCTTTGCATTTCCATTGACATAAAATGAGTCTTGTCTCTCCCATTTCTGTTTTATCCCCATAGTAACTGCCTGGGAACTGTATGTGTGACTTCTGCTTTGCCCTAGGTCACTTAAATCAGTTTCTTTAAGGAAAAATAAATGTTCTCAGACTGTAATCTCTTGAAGGACAAAGGGCAGATCTTGTAGTTTTCTTTGTTCAGTGCCTGGGACAACATTATGGTGGTGGAAATTTTCTTTGATTCCTACCACTTCAGAGTAAATAGTGGTTATTAAGTCACCGGAATTTTCTCCTCTCCTTCTATTGTGAGGTACCCAAATACAAAGGCGTCTATTCATACTTTTACTGGAAAATAGTCTGAACAAGTAATGCTTTTAAATCTCATTGCTTCCTTTATGAATTTAATACTAACAGCATGTAAGGGTGTCAGAGAAAAGACTTTATGAATGTCAAATAGCTTTATCCAATATTTATGAACTATATTGTGTTAGAATTCCTATGGAGTTATTTAGCCATCAAACTGCCCTAAAAACAATATTTATACTATTTTAAAATCCAAAACTCAATATAGAAGAAATTCAAATGCTCTGCTTTTTATGAGAAGCTTTATATAAATAAAACTCTTTCTATGTCCTTGAAACTGATCCATATGAGAAAAAAAATTAAAAGTATGTTTTTTGTGTGTTCTAACTTATGACTTTTCTGGATTAGTCTTATAAATAAAATTATGTACACAATTTATATATATATATATATATACACACACACACACACACACACACACTAGTAAAGCAGGCATAATCTCTACTAGTGTTTACTTATAGTTGTCAGAAGACCAAATGTCTTCACAGGACACCCTACCTAAGATAGCTCATGGCAGTATATTATAAATTTGTTTCTTCATATTTTGGAGTCTGTCTTTACCTTTAGAAAGACAACAAGGACTTTGATTTGGTTTGCTGACATATTACCCATACCTGAAGCAGTTATAAATGAATGAGTGAATAAATAAAGGATAACAAATTTTTAGTTTAGGCACAGTATATTATCTTTTTTTAAAGAAATGTTACCTTAAAAATGTTGGCTAAGGCCATTAGTTGTTTTTAGTGTTATTCAAGTCCTGAAAAATTAATCACATTTTCATTTTCTCAGGGCTTTATGTGAAACCACCAGATGTTATACAGCAGGTCATAACAGGTCAGAATGGTCAGGTCAGGGTTACACAGATATTGATTGCAGGGATTATCTATGTCAGCAATTAGATAGAAGTCAACAAGGTAGGACAAGCTAAAATATGGTAGAGGGGTGCCTGGGTGGCTCAATCTGTTAAGTGTCTGATTTTGGCTCATGTCATGATCTCAGAGCTTGTGGGTTAGAGTCCCACGTTGGGCTCTGTGCTGGCAGCTGGGAGCCTGGAGCCTGCTTTGGATTCCATGTATCCCACTCTTTCTGCCCTCCCCCCACTCAAACTCTGCCTCTCTCTCTCTCTCAAAAATAAGTAAACATTAAAAAAAAAAAATATATATATATATATATATATATATATATATATATATATAGTGGAAATCTATGGCATTAACAGCACTGTCTGCACATATCAATCAATTGCAAAATCTCACTGGCAAATGACAGCTTTTACTCTCATGCTCACAATCCTGTGGGTTGACAAAGACATAACCTCATGCTACAGATCCACGTGTGTTGGCATGGTTCTGCTCCATGCATGTTCATTCTGTGACCAGAGAAGCAGAAGCCAACTGGGGCATGATGCTTTTCTGGTAGTAGTCAGAGGCTCCCCAATGGGCCGACGGAAATGTGTGGATGCCCCACAAGGCCTAGGCTCACTACTTCAATGCTGTTACTTGTGTCACGTCTCATAGGTCAAAAGAAATCACATGGCCATACTCAACTTCTATGGAGCAGAGAAATATATTCCTTCTGCAGGGAGGTCAGGAAGAATAAGTTTTGCTGAAAAACATCCCAATCTACTTCAAGAATCTTTGGCAACAAACGCATTGCTACTAATAAACCAAAGGCAAACATTTTCTTCTGTTACTTTCACAGACTAAACCAGAGCTGGAACCCAGATTCTTCTGGGAAGTGTTGTTCAGTGATGTCTCCATCACCAATTACATTACACAATTAACATGTATAGGACTATATTAGTCAGGATTCAGTTAGGGATATAGATCGATTGCAGTTATTCAGAAGAGAATTTAATCTGGAGCATTTATTATACAAGCATTGGAAGGTTATGAAACATAAAAGAGACACAGGGTAGTTTTATATTGAGAAGTTTTTTTAAAAAAGGTATGATACTCAAAGATCAAAAACACAAAAGTCCTTGTGCTGGAGTCCATGAGCTATGCCTGCTGTTCAGCTAGAACCTGTTGTAGTTGTTGTCTTACCTACCAAAGTTTCAACTAGACCAAGACTGACACTGAAGAGGCAGCTGCCTTTGCCAGATTGCTTAAGTCCAATATCACAGCTCTTTTCTATGTGTCTAGCAATTTTCAACATCTACTAAATCAAAAGTGCCAGAAGCAAGAAGCTTTCTCCCACTTTCTGATTTCCTGTTTGAGCTCCCAGTGATAAGGATGCCCCAAAAAGCTAGATGTCAAAGGGACCTGAGAAACATAATGTGCTGACCTCCGGATCCCTAAAATATATAACAGATCCAAGAAAGATGGAATTTGGAGACTGTTCCCTTTTGTTTGGAGGAAAATGGAACATTTCTCTGGAACTTCAGGAGAGGAGGGAGAAGTGAAAAAATAGGAAAATGATGGGACAACATTTGGTGCCCTACCAGTCAGCTGGACAAGATGTTGATTTCTGTTTAAAAACACAAAACAAATAAAAAATGCTGCCTTAAGCTAGAAGTTGAAAGAATTCAGTTCATGCAGTGCACTATGAGACCCCAAGAATGAGCTTTGGAGTTTCAGGGGCCACATCATACTGTGCATGAAATACAGCACTTACAGAGATTTCAAACTCTGGCAATGAGTCCCAGGATAGATATGGCTCAACACCTAGAAAAGAGTGCCAGAGCAGAAAAGATTACACTAGAAAAGTCATGACCCAAGCAAAATAACAGCAAACTTTATCTTCTCTACGGTAACAGATTGAGAAAACAGGGATTTTAGAAGGGATGAATTTCTTGCTTAAATTGATGAAAGTTTAAAGACAATGGGATTAATACTTAATGTGGTATATAGTGTTGCTATAGCCTGATGAAATCAGAGACAATTTACAAAACTACAAACCTTAAGAAATGGAATGAAACTAGTGCATTTATTCTAAACTTTATTTATTATGACCCACAAATGGAAACATAATTTATGGTGGGTTATATATACACAAATACACACACACAACATAAATAAAGTGTCACAAAACAACACTTACCCTATGTAATACACTTTGATATTTTCTATTTATCTATTTAATACTATTTCAATATATAAAACAGTGCTGGCTGTGATCCATTTAACTGATTTCGTGACTACTAATGGGGGTATAACAGTCCCTTTAAAGTTTGAAAGACACTGATCATATTTAATTATCACCTTTTAGTTAAGAAAACTCAGACTCAGTTTGATGGATAACACTACCAATTTCCTAATGCTCCTTACCCACATAGTTGCATCATATTGTTTTCAGTCACAAAGTCCTTAAGAACTGAGGCGATAGTTGGTTAAATTGTATTCAACCACACAAGATTTTTCATCTGTGTTCTTAGCAAATGTTTCACAATGATTATAATAATGTATTTGAACCACGCTCCTTCCTGGGTTTATCTTATCTCCCTAATGAAGTTGTTAGCTCTTTGAGGAAAGAACCATCTCCAATAATTATCTTTATCTCCTACAGCAATAACATGATTCAAAGCAAAGAATTCTAGGACTCAATAAAGGCATATTTAATTGGGTAATAGAAGAAGAATTACAAAAGCAAGTTTTAAATTCATATGCTTCTAGTTGATAGCTGACAGGTGATAGTTGTGTCACCCTGCCAAAAATAAAAATATACATCATTTAGAGTTTTCTCAATAACATGCAAAACTTAACATTTCATTTCCCTGTTCAATATAAAGTTTTGGTGCAGTGTCTCAAAATATTCTGAGTTTGAAGCCCATTAACATTAACAAAAAGCTTTTTTAGATTTATAAGAACAGATTTGGAATAGGCAAATCTTGAGATAGAATAACCAGCTCACATTTTCTCAGATTGGTAGAGTGCTGGTATACCTTAAGAGCTTAATAGCTATCCAATATTCGTGTTTTGCTAAAGTGTTTGGATTCCATGAAAAAAACAAACAGGTAGGCTTATCTTATATGAAAAGGGAAGAAAACAATCTCCACAGAGACTTTCAATTCTGCCTTTCTATCAAATAGAATTTTTATGGCTTTGGCATAAACCCTTGAAAAGCTGGAATTTTAATAGAAATGCCTATATAGTTTTAAATATAGCACCCCTGGGCTATCCTTGTATTACAGGGAAATTCAATGTCCTTCATAACAACCAAATATTGGAAATATCGATGGTGGTATTCCATTCAATGTTTAGCTATTTGACAATCTCTCTTTCGATAGGAAATGTGTTTGTCACAGTTTGCATTTGTCAAGTACTGAATAATTTAAAAACCTGCTATAATCATTTCAAGCCTGTGTGCTTAAAACTACTGCTTATGCAAATGTAAGTTTTAAAGTGCATAAATACGGTGAGATATACTTATTACCTATCAACAGTAATTTTTCATGTACTGTCAGCATAATATAATACAAAGAATACTACACTGTGAGAAAGAAAACATCATTGTTAGAACTAAATTTGACATTTGTTATATGTGAGATATTGGTAAGTCACTTCATTAGTTTGGGTCTCAGTATTCTATTAAGAAAATGGGAACAGAAATGACATTCTTAACTGGTTATTGTGAAAGTCAAATAAGACATAAGTGAGAAGTGATTTTTAAACATAGAAAATGGCTTAACAGGGGCGCCTGGGTGGCTCAGTTGGTTAGGTGACCGACTTCGGCTCAGGTCATGATCTCGCAGCTCATGAGCTGGAGCCCCGCGTTGGGCTCTGTGCTGACAGTTCAGAGCCTGGAGCCTCCTTTGGATTTTGTGTCTCCCCCTTCTCTTTACCCCTCCCTGCTCACCCTCTGTGTCTCTCTGTCTCTCAATAATAAATAAATATTAAAAAAATTTTAAGAAAATGGCTTAACAATGTAAAGTCTATATATTTTTACATGTATATCCTTACTGTAAAATGTACAATCACTGTATATATTAATATTACAATATAATATAAAACCTAAGACATAAAAATTATAGGGATTACTATGAAAAACATCTATAAATTCTCTAAATATTATTTCATTTTTATATAATAATTCTTTTTCTAGATATGTAAATAACATCTTTTTTGTTATTAGCATAAATAACTGTAAATAAGTACATATGTGTGTATGTGTGTGTGCGCATATATGTGTGTGCATACACACAGACTACACACATAATTATTTCTTTAAGAAAATACTTGAAGTAAATTTACCATCCTCTTAGTGAAAACATTTGCAGTCATTTGTCCTCTGCAACTTTGTGCCAACTTTTGATCCCATAAATAGTAAATCACAAGTATTATATATTTGCCACTTTTTAGAAAATCTTTGATAATTCATATTTAAAAAATAATACTGATCTTTCAGTAAGATCATTTGCTTACTAGGATAATTAAGTATTTAAAATAGTTATTAGGCATTTTGTTAATTTTTTCTTAATTTTTCTGTTGGAATTAGTCTCTCTCTCTCTTTTTTTTTTATTAATTTGCATGAGTTCATTGTTTCCTAAGCCTCAGTTTTCTTATCTGGGATATGGGAAAGATAATACTTCATAGAATTTTTTATTGTGATAATTAAATGAGATAATATAAGCTACAGTGTGGATAAAATTATTAGTAGAATTTTAAAGGTACTGTAGTTAAAAAGAAATAGGGGGGCGCCTGGGTGGCTGAGTTGGTTAAGCTTCTGACTTCAGCTCAGGTCACGATCTTGTGACTTATGAGTTCGAGCCCTGAGTCGGGCTCTGTGCTGACAACTCAGAGCCTGGAGCCTGCTTCAGATTCTGTGTCTCACTCTCTCTCTGACCCTCCCCTGCTTGCATTCTGTCTCTCTTTATCTCCCTCAAAAATAAATAAACATTAAAAAATTTTAAACAAAAAGAGACAGAATTGGAAGTTTAATTATTAGGTTGCATGGCCCATGCTCCTTTCAAAATAGAGCTTTGTAAAAACAAAATTATGACAACAGTCATTATACATCATTTCTTGAAATGAACTGATATAATTTTTCCATTTTTCTTTTCTGGATATCTACTCAACCAGAACATATTTATTAATAACCTAATGGGCCTAGTCATCCTGCTAAAAAGTGATGCTTTAAGGGAGCACATGCAATCTTATAATTTTGAAACATATACACATAACTTGTATGTCACTTTATTATTGTCAAATGTCAATTATTAAATATTCTCCTATGATGGAAAGTATACACAAGTTGTGATGCATCCATACAAGAGAATACTACTGAGCAATAAAAAAAACAAAGTATTGGGATGTGCAACAACTTGTTGCTGAGTAGGAAAAGCCAATTTCAAAAGGTTACATGTTGCATGACCCCACTCCTGTAATATTCTGAAAATCATAAAATTATGTTGATGAGGAACAGATCAGTGATCGTCAAGAGTTAAGTCGTGGGGAAGATGTGACATTAGGAGTACAGCAAGAGGAATTTTGTGTGGAGTGAGAGAATGCTGTGGCATTCTGATTGTGTTGGTTATGGATCTAAACGTGATAAAATTGTATAGAGCTACACACACACACACACACACACACACACACAATGAGTATAAAACCTAAAGAAATCTAAATAAGGTCTGTAGTTTAGTTAATAGTGTCATGCCAATGTCAATTTCCTGTGTTTTTTTTTTTATTGAGGTATGATTGATACATAGCATTGTATTAGTTTCAGGTGTATTGAATAATGATTCACTATTTGTACATACTGTATTGGGAAGTGATCACCGCAATCTAGTTAGCATGTGTCACCATACAAAGTTACAATTTTTGGTGTGTGATGAGAATTCTTAAAGCCCACTCTTTTATCAACCTTCAACTATGCAATATCATTATCTGTAGTTGCTGCACTACATATTATGTCTCCATGACTTATTTATTTTATACCTGGAAGTTTGTACCTTTTGAACCCTTTACTCATTCTGCTCCCCTCCCCTCCCCCTCATCTCTGAGAACCACCATTCTCTTCTCTGCATCTATGAGCTTTTATGTAGTTGCTGTTTTGTTGGCTTTGACATCATACGGTATTTGTCTTTCTCTATTTAATTTAACATAATGATCCCAAGATCCATCCATGTTGTTGCAAATGACAAGATTTCATCCTTTCTTATGTCTGAATAATATTCCACTGTGAGGTGTATGTTTATGTAAACACACAAAGGAATATTATATTTATGATATATACATAAATATACATACATACATATATGTATATATACATACATACATATATATGTATATATATACATGTATATATCATATATGTCATATATCCATTTTCTTTATCCATTTATCCATTGATGGGCACTTAGGTTGTTTTCATTTCTTAGCTATTGTAAACGATGCTGCAATAAGCTGGGAGGGTACATATATCTTTTCAAGTTAGTGTTTTTATTTTCTTCAGAAAAATACCCAGAAGTGGAATTGCTGGATAATATGATATTTCTATTTTAATTTTTTTGTGGATCCCCCATACTGTCTTCCATAGTGGTCATACCAATTTACATTCCCACCAACACTGCACAAGAGCTCCCTTTTCTCCACATCCTTGCCAGCACTTGTTATCTCTTGTGTTTGATAATAGAGATTCCAACAGGTATGAGGTCATATCTCATTGTGGTTTTGATTTGCATTTCCCTGATGATTAGTGATGCTGGGCACTTTTTTATGTCCTGTTGTCCATTTCTATGTCTTCTTTGGAGAAATGTCTATTCAGAATCTCTACTCATTTTTAACGATATTGTTTAATTTTTGTAGAGTTGTATGAGCTTTTTATATATTTTGGATGTTAACCCTTTGTCAGATACATGATTTGCAATATTTTCTCCAATTCTGTAGGTTGCCTTTTCATTCTGTTAACGGTTTCCTTTGCTCTGCACAAGCTTTTTAGTTTGTTATAGTCCCATTTGTTGAATTTTGCATTTGTTGACTTTGTTTTTGGTTGTCAAATAAAAAAAAAATCAGTGTCAAGACTGATGTCAAAGAGATTTCCACCTATTTTTTATGAGATTTATGGTTTCAAGTCATATATTCAAGTTTTTATTTTGAATAAATTTTTGTGTATAGTGTAAGATAGCAGTCCAGTTTCATTCTTTTGCATGTGGCTGTCCATTTTTCCCAATCAATTATGTGTTGAAGAGACTGTCCTTTCCTCATTATATATTTTTGGCTGCTTTTTTATAAATTAATTGACAATATATGTGTGGACTTATTTCTGGGCTGTCTATTCTGTTCCACTGATTTATGTGTCTGTTTTTATCCCAATACCATACTGTTTTGATTACTACAGCTTTGTAATATAGTTTGAAATCAGGGAGCATGATGCCTCCAGCTTTGTTTCTCTTTCATAAGATTGCTTTAGGTATTCAGATATTTTTGTGATTCCATACAAATTTTAGGATTGTTTGTTCTATTTCTGCAAAAAATGCCATTGAAATTTTGATAAAGATTTCATTGAAACTATAGATTGCTTGGATAGTATGGATATTTTAATAATATTTATTCTTCCAATCCATGAACACTAAATATCTTTCCATTTATTTGTGTCTATTTCAGTTTCTTACATCACTGTCTTACAATTTTTAGGGTATAGGTCTTTCACCTCTTTGGTAAAATTTATTCCTGGGTATTTTATTCAAATCTGTGGTTTTTACAATTATACTTTGGTTATGTAAAATATTATACTTGAAGGCAGCTGGGCGAAGGACGCAAGAGAATACTATACATTATATTTGAAAATTTTATGTAAATAATTTATTTAAAAAGTCAATAATTAAATAATTCATAATCATTGTTCCATGTACTTGTACAACACTGAAGAATATTATAATTTATGATGATTGATAGTAGTTAATTTCAACAAGCCAGGAATCATGAGCAATTTTTTTTCCCACTCTATCTCCAATACTTAGGAGTTTCTTGAATAGAGTAAGCACCCAATAAATGCTTGCTAAATGCATAAATTAACGCAAAAATTTCAAGTAGGTGCATCTGAAATAAGCAGGCTGATTGCACAATACTGGAATTTTAGATGGTTTCTAACATCTACCTATATAAATATTGTCACTGCAAAGAGCACCTTCATCCTGTACAGTTGATCTCCCATCCCTTATGATTTTTATATATTTTCCGTAAGAATCAATTCTCAATAATGAGATGATTGCATTAAAAATATGTAACTTCAGCTGAGCTTAAAGTTGATGAATTTTGTTCTAAAATTCTATCAATTTATTTTCCTTAAATTTTACAGGCTACTATAACAATTTTACTGAAACTGCCTTATTCCCCACTTCATCCTTGAATTCATATTCCATACATGAGCCTTACTTTATATCTGCTAAATAACAATTCCCTCAAATCCCTAACAAAACCTGACTCTGATTTCAGCACTATACATCATGGTCAAAGATGCAACAAGGCGCTCTGTCATGAAAATTACTTTGTTAAATGTGTGTGACTTATGCATATCACATATGCGGCATAAATTAGGCACATAATGGTGAAATGCCCTTATGAAGTCAACTTTAGGAATGTTTCCATTGAACTATGTGTTAACAAACTCACTTTGTGTGTTCAACTACTTAGTGCTGTTAACACACAAATTCAAATTAAAAATCCTGAGTGAGCTTGAGGATGAACACTATTAATGCCATTAATTGAAAGACAGTGACATTTTATTTTTTAGATAATTCACTAATTAAGTGTCATCCAGATTAAGGTAATAGTGCTTTTTTCAATATTTGGTCAATTTTCTACATTGTCTAACTTTAGAAATTAGATTTTACACCTTTGCCAAAGAAACTACTATATAAATCATTGCCTTAACATTTTTGGCAACTTCAGAAAGGAATTGGTGTGTATTTGAAAATGTTTAATTTTAAAATCAGCTCATAATTTTTTAAAAGCAGTTATACTAACTTTCACTTTCTATTAAAACCACTCTTAATTGAATATGACTTTTACCCAATCACAAAAACTTCTAATTATTGAGACTTCATTAATTTCAGGGGAAAAATTTACTGGAAATAGTATTTAGCTTTTCTGTGTCATGACCCTGCAGTATCTAAGGTGACTCTTTGTGGCCAGGACATTTCAATTAGGAGCTTAAAGTGATATATGTGCATACCAAAATGAATTTCCTAGTAATATATATTAATCTAGAATGCGTGTAAGAGTTAAAGTTGATTCATTTTCTGGTAAAATTGTGTAAGAATCTACCTTTACAAAAATTCATTACTACTTCATTTTAATGGTATTTTATAAAAAGTAAATTTGAAAGTGTGTTTAGTTTCTTGAATAGTCTATAGAAAATATACCATTTCTCTTTTTTGTTTAAAAGATATTTAAGGACTACTTGACTATTTGGACAGTAGTCATGAAATAGTTGAAAATTAAGCTCATTAAACCATAGCACCTGATTTAGTGGTAATCTACACAGCCAGGATACACTAATTCAATGATGATACTGTTCCTAGTGTAAATTTACTAGCTGTAATCCCAATGTGTGTTCAGTGTTTAATATTACAAAATGAGACAAACACTCATAAATTACCATGAGAAGTCCTGGTAATCATCTGCTCATTTTTAGCAGAGCGGTGATTGTCAATCCATTAATTAATGAATTGTCTCAACTGGTTAACATAGATAATTTCTTTTCACAGACTATTGCCAACTCAGAAAACTGATATCAAAGTATGCATTATTACTCCAAAGAAATACTAAGCTGGAATGGGTGGATAAACTTAATAAATCAATATTAAATCTATAATTCCCTATTATTAATATTATTATTAAAACAGTATCTCAAAACTTTGTTCTATTTGATGACATTATGTTGTCTTTTTTTTCTAATGGAAAATGTCATTAATTTTCTTTTTTTAAATATTTATTTACTTTTGAGAGAGCAAAACTCAGGGAAAGGCAGAGAGAGGGGGACAGAGGATCTAAAGTGGGCTCTGTGCTGACAGCAGACAGCTGGATGCAGGGCTCAAACTCACAAATTGTGAGACCATGACCTGAATCAATGTCGGATACTCAACTTAATGAGCCACCCGGGTGCCCCCGTTAATTAAATCTTAGCAGGATGATAATATGGTTTGAAAACAGGTTAACAAGAATACACAAATATAAATATATGTTAGCACATAAGTTTTTTCCTTCTCAGATTTAGCACTGCAGAATTAAAAAAAAAGTGCCTAAAGACTTAAGCATTTAGTTGCTCTTTGATTTGAACTTTAAAGCAGCTCAGGACCAAGGTGTCTCCCTGCCAAGCTATATTTAGTCTATTCGGGGTGAATAGTTTCATATTTTTAGATAAATGAGATTGTACGAATTTTAAATTGCTCTTGCCTTATGTAAAATATGAATAATGCTCCTTATAATCTGAATACTTTAGAAAGATATTATGAGGAAAATTGATGAGTTGCTTGCAAGGGGTTCCAAGCTTCTTGGAACAAAAACTTCACATACATTTGGGTAATATAAAAATAGCTGAGCATCAATTGTGGCATAAAAGATGTGGTATTGTTAGATTATTATCATGTTAAACTCTATATACTTCTAATCTGATTTAAAGATTTTGCCTATCTCTTTTTCCCATAAGAATTCCAGGTCATTTAACAAACATTGCCAGTCACTGCATTATGGTTAACTATAAGCTAGTCTCCATTCTATAGGCAAATTTGGGGTATCATTTTTTGCAGCTGTTGGAAGTAACAATGAATAAGCATGGAAAACCTGGCTTCAATAGAAGGAATTTTCTGACTTGCACAATTAGAAAACTTGATGTAGCATTGTTTTCAGATAATACAAGCCTTTGATGCTATGGCAGTTATCTTAAGATTTTTTTCCTCTTCCTGATGTAAAGTCTTCTCACAGCTCAAAGGACTGTATGCTTCCTTCTTCATATCTTAGCCTTAAAATTCTTGGGAAACTCCAGGGATTCAATTTTATTGAATCATCTTGGAGTAAGTGGCAATCCCCAATCCTATTATCTTAGTGAATAGAATGTACTGACTGTCTTAAAGTAGGTCACATGTTTTACCCCAGCACCATGGTGTCATAGATCATGGGAAACATAGATCCCCAATTAGAAATCAGGGCCTGTTGTGAAGGTTGATTTCAACTTTTGAAGTGGAAAAAAAATATATATGTATATAGAATATATACATATTCTATTATGTATATATATAGAATATACATAATATAGAATATATTAGAATATAGAATATGGAATGTACATAATATAGAATATGTACATAATATAGAATATAGAATATGTACATAATATAGAATATATATATATAGGTATAATCAAATATGTACATATTCTATAATTCTGAACATTAATGTTTATTTTTTATTTTATTGTTTTGTTTAATATTTAATTGTTGATATTACTTGTGTGTTTACTTTTAAACTGATGATTCTATATTTTATTGATCTTTTCACATTGGAATCTGAGTATTATGAGAGACATTGTCTCATTCATCAAGACTGTTTTGCTCACCAATTCATTCCCTGCATCCAGAATAGTTTCTGGTATATAGCAGGTATGACCAACATATGCAGAATGAGCAATTAAGTATGTTGTCTCTGAATGTGTTTTTTTTCTTTCTTGTCCTTTATCTAAAGCAAGAGTATGAACTTTCCCTTAATCTTCCACTGAAGATGCTGAAAGTTAAAATATAATAGAAACAAAGCTTACATGTAATTCATAATTGCCATTAGATATGTTAGCTCAAAGGTATGACCTAAACTAGCCATCCTTACTGTTAAGACCTTCCTAACAAAATGGCTTCTGTTTACCTTCTAGCCTGAATCTTTGTGGTGATGGCCAATTTCCTTCCTTCCCAATTCCTCTGTCCCCCATACACTTAAAGGAATGTTCTTGAGCATGATGATCCTACTACCCAGAGTAGGACAAACAATGTCTTTTATTTTTTTCTAATCTAAAATCTACCAAGTTGAATTTCTGTTCCCAGTTTCACCTCTTCCCACAGTGGTTATCATGAACATTTCTACATCCTTCAATTTTTTTTTAATGTTTATTTAGTTTTGAGAGAGAGAGAGAGAGAGAGAGAGAGTAGGAGAGAGCCAGAGAGAGAAGGAGACACAGAATCCAAAGCCGACTCCAGGCTCCAAGCTGTCAGCACAGAGCTTAAGCAGGGCTCGAACTCACAAACCTGGAGATCATAACCTGAGCTGAAGCCGGACCCTTAACTGACTGAACCCCCCAGGCGCCCCCTCCACATTCTTTAAGGAAGATTTTACCTCCAACCACAGAGGTGTAGTCTAGCTGGATACCTTCAAAAGAATATTTTATTGGAAACAACAGTTGTGCATCAGCCTCTTTCCTCTCAAATTATTTGTCTTGAGTAATTATAGTGTGGGGCATCAGCAGTTCAGTGCAATAGTCCATTGTTTAGCCTAGCCCAATTCATTTCCAACATACAGCCCAAGTTAATTGGGCTTTCCTGTCTTTAAGTCCTCTGTGGTCTCTATTGCTCATGTCTTGTGGCCATTGTTTTCATAAGGATTTCCCCTAAAGACTTGCTATAATTGTCAGAGACAGCACATTCTAAATCCATACTTGGAAAAAAAAATCCTCTAAGGGAAGCATAATCTGCAGATATGCAAGTCTACTTGCAACATAGCCAACCTCTACATTTTCTTACAGAGCAATTGAATCCCTTGGAGTCACATCCCTGGTTTACATCTTCAAAATGATAAAGCACATTTTCAGTGCATGATTTTCCTGGGACAATATAACAGCCTCTCTGAAAGTAGAATATAAGTCTCTAACAATTGGAAAGCAGAAAATATCCCAACTGCTTCAAAAGCAGATTTTTGTTTAGCTTAGGTTTTTTTTTTTTTTTTAAATCTGTTTGCTCCTTGGGTCTCTCAACTTTATATATGCCAGCTTCAGATTTCAAAAGATACTAGCATGAAGTTTCCATCTAAGCTGGAGCGAAATAGCTGGTCCGCCCAATCTCCACAGACATCTCTACCAGGAGAAGATCTACCTCAGCACTTGTTAAGCCTTTCCAGGGATCACACTGCCTTTTCTATCCCCTAAACTGTTCTTATGTTGTAATCAGCTAGTTATGACACCTGAAGAGGGAGTGTGGGAAGACCACTATCTTTGGCACTATCATGCCAAAGTGAGATTCTCAAATATAATACAGGTCCGAGCAAAACTGTTTAATTTTTTAAAATATTTATTTATTTGTTTATTTGAGGGAGAGAGAGAGAGAGACAGAGTGCTAGCAGAGGAGGGGCAGAGAGAGGGAGCTGTCAGCACAGAGCCCGCTGAGGGGCTCAAACCCACAAGCTGTGAGATCATGACCTGAGCCAAAGGCAGACACTCAACCGACTGAGCCACCCAGGCGCCCCTAAGCAAAACCGTTTAATAAAAGTTTTACAAAATCACAGAATCAGTCTTCCTTTTCTTCAATAGGATAAACAGCATCATAGTTTTAGCTTTCATTACCTTCTTCCAAATTTATAGGTTAAAGACATTTGAAAGAGTGACAAGGATTATGGCATTCTTATAATCAGGAAGAAAGAGTATCTCATCCATCTCAAAAGGATTTTGGAAACTGGTTGGTCTATGGTGAAGGATTTATACAGACAATCAAGAGTTGCTGCTTGTACTCAGTGATAAACTTCAGTTTCTCTAGAGGAAATTCAAATGTTTCTCCACATGTAAATTCTGAGGACAGCATTCCTCTAGGGAATATAGAGTTGTTAATGCTGGACCTGATATAATTTGGAGGTTACACATGGAGACAATTTAAGAATAGCTTTTTTTCAGGCTTTTAATGATAAAGGCCAAATACTTGAACTTCAGGTTTGCTAACCTTTAAGATCAAAGGTCTTGAGAGAGAAGAACCCATATTAATGGCTTAATGGAGAACAGTGGAGACATCTGACAAAAAGGAATTCGTTTTAGTAGCACTTTAATGAAGTGAGAATCTGGCAAAATGAACTGAAAGGCTGACAAGTCAAAGGTTGAGGTGGTAATGGACTGGATGTCTCTTGAATTATTGGGACTTCAGTTTGGATAATTTAGTAAAAGATATACTTAAGGCCATTATGGATAGAGCACTCAACGGTGTCATTATTTCAATCCTCTTAACTCAACTACTTCAATACTTTTTGAAATTGTTACTTCCTTTGACTTCTTATTGCCTTTGCCCTGACTACTTACTTGCATAGACTATTACTCTATTAGCTTCTGAATTAGCATCCCACATATCACTGTTCCTTCCCATGGTCCAACTTAACACGGAATTATTTTCCTAAAACACAAATGCTTAAAGTCATATATGGCTGATGAGAACGTAAATTGCTTGCACTTAATGGACAACTATGAAGCAATATCAATCAAAATTAAAAATCCACATAACACTTAACTAAGCAATTTCACTTTTAAGAATTCATCTTATAGCTACCTTCACCCATGTAAAATGATGAATGCATAAAAATATACATTGAATTCAGTAGAGGCAGAAAAGATTTGGGAAAAGCTAAATATCTGTCAGTAAAGGACTAGTTAAATCAATTTTGTTACATTAATGCAATGGAATTTATGTAGCCATTAAAATGAAAGAAACAGGTCTGTATGTACAAAATGTACTGACTGCTAGATTTACTCATTTTGGGGGAAAATAAGTAAGGTGTAGAATACCGTACAGGGAACAATAAATACAAAAAATGGAAAAATAAACAAGAAAGTATTCACAGAAATTACTTCCCAGGAGGGAGTCTAGAAGGAAAAAGTAGAAGAAAGACTTACTTGTCATTATAAACATTTTGCTTTTTCAGAAATTAAACTTTGTACTGTAATGCTCATTAAAACAATTGATTTTTTTTTATTATTATTATTTATTTTTGAGACAGTGAGAGACAGAGCATGAACAGGGTAGGGTCAGAGAGAGGGAGGCACAGAATCTGAAACAGGCTCCAGGCTCTGAGCTGTCAGCACAGAGCCCGACACGGGGCTCGAACTCATGGACCGAGAGATCATGACCTAAACTGAAGCCGGCCGCTTAACCGACTGAGCCACCCAGGCGCCCCAACAATTGATTTTTTTAAAAGTACACAATGGTTTTCAATAATCTCTTGGATAATCTTCAAAATCACCAGTATTTTTTATGTATATTGCTGTACCTAATACAATGAAATTAGTATTATTACATATAATGTCATATATATTTATAATACCACATGTAACTATAATGTCCTATATATATATCACAATAGTATATTGTTATGTCCTATATATGTCAAATATCGTATAGATATAAATATGGTATTGTGGTGTATATATTTTGTTTATCTATTTATCCATCTGGTCACAGTGGTGTGTAGGAACATTTATGTCACTAGTTACCACTGGGAAAAAAAAAAAAAAAAACATATGTCCAAAATCCACCAACAGGGCTTTCTTAATTTCCTACAGGTCAC
This sequence comes from Acinonyx jubatus, assembly GCF_027475565.1. Taxonomy (NCBI): domain Eukaryota; kingdom Metazoa; phylum Chordata; class Mammalia; order Carnivora; family Felidae; genus Acinonyx; species Acinonyx jubatus. Next base: position 131,712,743 of record NC_069381.1, on the reverse strand, counting down.
ATAGTTGGGAAGTTTGGTGGTCTTTGTTATAAATTAGTTCTGTATGATTCTGAAGATTCACTTCAAGTGGAACTTCTTTAGTAAAACATTTTCTACATGGGGTTCAGGGATGGATGATGGGTGTTAAGAAGGGCACTTATTGTGATGAGCACTGGGTGTTATATGTAAGTGATGAATCACTAAATTCTACTCCTGAAACAAATACTACACTATATGTTAACTAACTTGAATTTAAGTGAAATCTTGGAAGAAAACAAAACAAAACAAAACATTTTCTACATGGAACTAGCAGCCAAACACATAATGTAGCTTTAAAAACAAATAGTTGTAATATAATATACATACAGAAAACTGACCAAGCCATGAATACAGAGCTAAATAAATTCCATTTAACCACATACACATACACACACAATTAAAGACCAAACATAACTGGAACAAAGAAGGTCGCCTTGTGCCACTCTTCTTAGTCATTACAGTGTTGAAAGGGAACTAACTTCTTCGACTTCTAACACCATAAATTAGCTTTGCCTGTTTTAAAAATTTGTATAACAGAATTATACAGTACGTTTTTTGTTTCCACATTTCATTCAACATATATTGGTTAAGATTCATCCATTTAGTTACATGTAGCAGTGGTTCATTGATTCTCATTAATGCTTAGCCTTTCATTGTACAACTATAGTACACTTCATTTATTTATTTTACTATTAACAGACATTTGACCCATTTTAGGTTGGGGGCTGTAGGGAATAGTCCTGCTATGAATATTTTAGTATATTTCCTTTGGTGCATATATGTAAGCATTTCAATTGGACATATATATATATATATATATATATATATGAAATATGCATATGAAACATGTATATGAAATATATATATGAAATATATGTGAAATATATATGAAATATGTATATATGTATACATATATATGAAATACATATATATGTATATATACACATATGTATGTATATGTGTGTATACTGCCCCCCCCATATATATATAGCCCAAACTACTGGGTCATAGAATAAACATATTCAGCTTTAGTACTTTCAGTTTTTTGTAGTAGTAGTATGAATTTATGTCCTACTAACGGACTATGAGAATTACTATTACTCTTTGCTCTCATCAACAGTTGGTACTGTCAGTCTTTTAATTGGTATTCATTCTGGTGTGTGTGTGTGTGTGTGTGTGTGTGTGTGTGTGTGAAAGAGAAATACAGAGAGAGAGGAAGAGAAAAAGAAAATAGTGGATCCTTTAATTTCTCTGATGATTAATGATGGAAATATTTTTATGTTGATTGGGCATTTGATATTTTTTTGAGAAGTGTCCATTCAAGTCTTTCTTATTTTTCCATTTGATTGACTGTCTTTTTCATATTGATTTATAGGATTCTTTACATATATACTCTTTAAATATAACTTAATTGTCAGATACATTTAAAATATCTTTTCATGCTTGGTGAATTCCCTTTTTCACTCTCTTAAGGACATCTTTTGATCAATAGAAGTTCTTAATTTTAAGGCTTTTCAAGGTATCATTGTAATTGCCTTTATAGTTAACATTTTGTATTTGCATTTGAGAGCTCTATGTTATCCCAAGTTATGAGGATATTATTTTATGTTATCTTTTAGAACCAAGCTAACAAACAGAGCTTTCCATGATGATAGAAATGTTCTAGATCTGTGCTAATACAGTAGTTCCTAACCACATGTGAATATCCAGCTCCTAAAATGTAGTTATTACTAGTCTTAAACTGAAATTTTAATTAAAATTTAGATAACCACATTTGGCTAGTGGTTATTCTAATGAATAACACAGTTTATTTATTTTAAAAAATTCAGTGCAAAATTTATAATACATCTAGAAGGGATTTTTTATATATGGAGATTCAATCAACCCAGCACTATATTTTGGATAGTGCACCTGTCCTAAGTGGATGGCAGTCATATTTTTGTAGCTATATATGTGTGGGTGTTTTTCTTGACCTGTTCTATTCCACTGGTCTATTATTTATCAATCCTATTAAAGTCTCTTAGTTCTTATACAATATTTTTGATTTGTGATAGTGGAAGTCCAACATTTTTTCTTTCTTTTTCAGATTTTATTTTGCCTGTTTGTGGCCCTTCCTAATTCTATATGAATTTTCAAATCAACTTGTTGATACTAAACACACAAACAAACAAAAAACCAAAAAGACTTACTGGGAATTTGGGAGCATGTTAAATCTAAGGATATTTTGGAGATATTATATATATATATATGTATATATATATATATATATATATATATGAAATGTGTAAATACATATGCACATTAGATCTGGCTATTATTCATAGTTTTAAAATATTCTATATACTTAGAGATTTTTGGTTTTATTCTATCATTGAATAGAAGTTTGATAAATTGTTGCACTATGTTTGTGGTTTTGTTATTTCGTCTCTTACTTTGTGACTCTGATTATATATGCAATAATTTAGAATGTTATATCTTCTTGAGATTTATTTTCATTGTGGCATGTACTTTTTTCCTAATGATTGTTAAAAAGAAAATCCCAGATGTAATCACTTATGTAAAGGCCCCACAGCAGCAAACCAAGACTTAATACCTAACCTCACTGAAGTTTTAACCCCTCTAGGAATGTGACCTTTAACCAGCCTGGAGTTTCCTGGTTAGCACTAGAAGGTAACTAGTGATAGACCCCATCCTTTCTCCTTAAGAGGGCAACCTTGCCTAATACAGTGCATTCTTTGCTAACAAGTTCCTTCTTTCCATTCCCTCCCTGCCTTTCAAAACTTTTTCTTCCCTGCAGTTCAACTGAGCTTTCTATTTGCTGGATGGGATGCTGATCAATTCATGAATCATTGAATAAAGTCAATTTGATCTTTAATATTTACTTGGATGATGACTTAAAATGTACTTTCTATGATATTAACTATTAGTTTACTTTTGGCTAACTTTTTTTTTTTTTGAGACACGAGAGACAGAGAGAGAGAGAGAGAGAGAGAGAGAGAGAGAGAGAGGCAGGCGTGAGCAGGGGAGGGGCAGAGAGAGGGGGACACAGAATCTGAAGCAGGCTCCAGGCTCCAGGCTCCGAGATCCCGGTGCTGGGCTCAAACTCACAGACCCGAGATCATGACCTGAGCCCAACCAGCTGAGCCACTCAGGTGCCCCAACTTTTGGCAAATGTTTTAATATATGTTTATATCTTTTTATATTCAATTTTCCTGTGTCTTTAATTTATCTTTTATAAACAGTACTGAGTTAGTTTTATGTGTGTTTTTTTTCCATTTAGGTTGATACTCAGTTTTTCATTGAGTATTTAGACTGTTGACATGCAATGCAATTCTGATAAATGCAGGTTTAAATGTACAAACATACTATGTTTTCTATTTGCCCAAATGTTTTCCCCCCATCTTACTTTTATTTAGATTAGTAATCGTTGCTGATTTAAGGCTTCACCTTTGTATTTGGTCAGTAGTTTGATTATGATATGCCTAGATGTGGTATTTTTTTCTTTTTTTTTTTTTCTGCTTGTGGTTTGTTAAGATTCTGAGGGTTTGTGTTTCTCATCATATTTGGGATGTTATCAAGCGTTATTTATTCATTTGTTTTTATACACTATATGATTTTCAAAATGAATAATCGTCCTATCATTCCATAATATTTATTTTAATATTTAATGGAACTTTCATACCACCTGTTATTAAAAGTGTTATTAAACACTTATAATTTAATATCCATTAATTCGCAAAAAATAATTATAAAAGGGAAAGTCATTCCTATTTATTCTATGTATATTTATTGAGTATGTACTATTTGCAATATTGTGCTAGGTCTCAATTTTAAATATAAGCAAAAGATTTGAATAGATATTCCTCCAAAGAACATACACAAATGGCAAATAAGTTAGTGAAAGATATCAAACATCATTAGTTCTAGGGGAATAAGATCAAAACCACAATGAGATACCTATTCACAACACTAGGATGGCTAAAATAAGATAAATAAGCAATGTGGAGAAATAGGAAAACTCATACATTGCTGACTGTATTTTAAAATGTTACAGCCTCTTTGGAAGACAGTTTGGGAATTTGCTGAAATGTTAAGCATAAAGTTAGTGTATGACTCAGCAATTCCACTCCTGGATATATTCCCAAAAGAATTAAAAACAGGTGTTCAAACAATTCCACTCCTAGGTATATTCCCAAGAGAATTAAAAAACAGGTGTTCAAACAAGAAACTGTACACAAATGTCCATATCCAAATTATTCATAATAACAAAAAGTAGTAGCAACCTGAATGCCTATCAACTGACAAATCTGATTTAAAACAAATTGAGCCCTAGGGGACTCAGTTGCTTAAGAGTCTGACTCTTGATCTTGATTCAGGTCATCTTACAGTTCATGGGATACAGCCCCGAGCTGGGCTCTGCGTTGACATCATGGAAGGAACCTGTTTGAGATTCTCTCTCTCCCTTTCTATCTCTGCCCCTCCTCTGCTTTCATGTGCTACCCCTCTGTCAAATAAATAAACTTTAAAAAAATAAATTAAAAAATAAAAACAAACATGGTATATTCACACAAAGGAATATTACTCATCTATCTTAAAAAAAAATGAAGCACTAGTTTGTGCAACAGTATTGTTGAAACTTGAAAACATTAGCTTTTGTTTATATGGCAACAAACAATGAAATTATATGATTCCATATCTTTCACAACTACAGAATAGACAAGTCTATAGAAAAGAAGGTAGGGCTATGTTCTTGTGTGTGGGTTGGAGCCCAAGGGGAGAGTTGTTGAATAGGGAGTTACCACTAATGGGTACTGATTTTCTTTTCGGGTTAAAAAAAAGTGTTTTAAAATTAGATTGTGCTATATGTCACACAACTTTGAATATACTAAACGCTACTTTGTTATACACTTTTAATACATCAAATTCTTGGTATATGAATTATCTCAGTAAAGTTGTTAAAAGACAAAGAAAAATAAAATAAGGGTAATAATGACAAGATTACACTTATTAATATTTTAAAGAAATTTAAACACACTTGTTTTCTTAAAATATTTCCATTAATTAATTGCTCTTCTGACTTCTTTTGCTAATATCTTCTGTAGTCTATAAGTTTGAAACCAGCCTCCATTTGATGTAACCAATTTTTAATTAATTGAAAAAAAACCAGATAACTAGAAAGAGCATTTTCCTCTTCTTACTGTTATTTTTCAAAGATTAACAAACTCATTCAAATTGCACATCTTGAAGAAAAATATAGTGTGATTTGTTATAACTTTGAGAAAGCTTTGAAAAAATATGTATTATTTTTTATTTAGCATTTTAATGACTTGTATATGAGAAGTCACGCAAGAGAGGTCACAGAACACATCATATTTATTGGGAACGATTTAGAAATATATTTTCTATGATAATTAGTGAAGTACTCATACTTGTGAAGTGCAATGTGTTGACTCCATGAAGTAGTCTTAAACATAATTAGATATTATTTTTTTTGTTTTTTTGTAATTGTTAGAACAATATTTACATTTAATTTTGCCTTTATCATAGATTACAGGAAGATGCTTATGAAACAAATACAACTTTTGTTCCAGTTCGTGTCTTTACATGATGGATGTATAAGTATAAAACAACTGTACAAAAACACCCCCTGTAAGAAATCGGGCAAATTTCACCATAAGTAATACACCATTTCAAGTCTTCCAGACAGTTTTCTAGCTGCAGCAGCCCTGAGGTAAAGTTTTACACCAAGAAAAAAAAAAAAAAAAAAGAACTTCACAATTATTTTTTGCTGCAACACACAGCAAAAAACAAAAACAAGAAGCAAAGTATAAACTTGATGGAATCACATGGTCAATATCATTTAAGGGAAAATAAAGTCATAATACAACCTAGGGTGCTTAAAGCTGAAAAACCGAGCTCTGTAGTCTACTGGCCCTGTGAATGCCTGAGATGTAAGGGGCGTCAAGAAGGAGCCTCACACTCCCAGCAAAGGTGCCATTCCCAGCATGATGAAAACTCAGGGCGTGCACATGCGCTTAACGTGGCAATAAGGTGTTTTATTTTTACAGTGCAGATGGAGCACCACGGCCTAGGCACACTCAGCAAGAATTAAGGGGCAACAGTGAACTCTGAATTAAAACCAGACAATAAAAACAAAATCCTAAAGGGTAAAGAAAGACTCTGTGGCAGCACACTGGTATGAAAACACACCAGTTCTTCCGAAGATCTTGAGGAAAACAGGCTTTGCTTGCCTATCAGAGAGGGGCACATGGAGTTCAACAGTGTACTAACATTTTCTTGGGAAGAGGCCAAAAAAGAAACGTTCACGTTAAAAGCTGTCTTTCCAGAAACAAGTTCTCCTGACGCTAACCGTGAGGGCGAGGCTGTGGTGGGGTCATCGGTCTCACAAATTTATGTTTCATGTTAATGGGAGTGTATTTGGTGACATATTTGGGTTGACCATGATTTTTTTTCTCTCAAAATTATAATCAGGATTTTGGGTTTTTTGTTTTTTGTTTTTTATTTCCATGTAAAAGTGATGCCATGAAGTATTTGTCTTTGTCTGGTTTATTCCACTTAGCATAACTGCCCTAAGTTCCATTCCTGCTGTTACAAGCAGCAGTATTTACTTCTTTCTCATGGATGAATAATTTTCCATTTGCGTATTGCATCACTGAAATCTTGTTAGAAAGTAGAGCTTAAGTGTCCCCCCCAAAAAAAATAAGTAAAATATGTGAGGTGACAGATATGTTAATTAACTAAAAGGAATGCTTTTGCGATGTGTGTGTATATCAAATCACCATGATATATACTTTAAATATCTTACAATTTTATTTATCAGTTATACTTCAATAAATTTTCAAAAAGTATGTACTAGTCAATCCGTTAGTCTTGTATCTCTAGATATTACTTACCTGTTATAATACTTTCTCAATAAGCCCATCAATTTTTTGCCCTTCCACTTCTCTGCACAACTTCCTTTGATTCCATGACCCCCACCAATGTCACCACCTGACATGTACACAAAACTACAATTTTATGTTTCTTTTTCTGTCTTGGAATACAATTGCTCAGAAATAGGATAAATATTTTACAAATTAATATAAACAACTAAAAGAAGATAGTCTCAAAATGTAGCATAGAAGAAAAAAGAAGAAAAAAGAAACAAGGGAAATTGTGTGAATGTAACATGTTTTTAAGAAATTGTTGGATAAATTAAACTATTTGAAATGTTTAGTTTTCCCCTAAAATTAAAAAAGGGAAAGTAATTATGATATTTTCATAATGATTTCTACTAAAATAAGGATTAAATTAATGGGTGATGAAAACAGGCAAATACTAAGGATATTAGAGAGGAAAAAAACTGATTAAATAAAGTATATGACACTGTTGAAGGTTTGTAAGGTTATGTCATATTTCAAAACTGGTTGTCTCCTATAATTGCAACATGCAGGGTATATTAGTTTCAACAAATATGACAGTGATCAAAAATCACTTTCACAAGCACATGCAAGACACATAAATATTGTAAATTGTTATCAAAGTGTTTGATGTCAATACAAAAGACCACCCACTTATAAAGCTCTCTGATCTACTGACAACTCTTTCAGAAATTTAGTGATCTACTCCATTCCTAGTGGCATGAAATTCTATTGTAACCTGATTTCTTATCACAATATATGTATTGCCTACTCTTATCTGCAACTATTTGAAAAACGGTCATATTGTTACAGACATTGATGGTTACAGCAAAAGAAATTATCTGTGTATTATTACTCATAAGCTAACAATTGGTTAGCAAACATTTATATGATTTTTAAAAAATATTTAATGTGTTTAAGTCTAAAATCTTTTGTAATTGCCATAAATTTTTTGAAATGACTAAAATAACTCAAGAAGACTAAAATCTACTTTGAATTATTAGGTCTAACAAAATAAAGCTAGTATCCATTTCAACAAACTATATATGAGAGTCTTATGACAAATATTTGTTGAATCCACAATATTCTAATGGCTTATTTGTTGACATAATGGGTGTATTTTTCACAATTGTCATTTTTCACTGTTAAGGTACAAAAGCAAAGTGAGTAGAAGGTGTAATGTAGAATATTGGTAAATTCATTTAAATTTAATCACAAAAATTTATATGAAAACATGTAAATATGGTTGGATTAGGTGCTATAGCCTACATCATAATTGGTCTCAGTTAAGAGACCTATCTAATCCACTTTTGACTTGTCCTCATTTACTGTAAATGTTGGGAAACTAAAAATTAAATTTCCTGTCCACTACCTCGGAATAGACAAGCTATGCCTGTGCTGAATTCACTAGCATGAAGATGAGTGCCACAAAGCAGAGGAAGTGTGGGGAAGAGAGGATCCACATCAATCCTGGCATATTAAGCTTCTCCGGCTCTAAGCTGCCTCCTAAAATTTCATGTTATGTGAAACAATCTCTAATTTTACAAATGTCCTTTGTCATGTTTTTGTCCTATATAATGCCCTATGGAATAGTAAGTGCTACTATGTATTTTTTAATAATATATAGTGATTTAAGTATTTTAAAATGTATCCTTTTTCATGCATTTGTCACTGATATGAAATTGCAAATTTGAAGAAATCTCTGAAACAGAAATGACACATGAATAAAAGCAAGATCTCCATCTTTTATACTTCATGTATAAAAATTATGTTCTCTTTTCTTGGAGTCTTTTACTTTCAGTAATACATATATATATATAATTATAAACAACTACTATATTTACTATCTACAATATACAAAGTACTGTCCTAGGTTTTTTACATGCATTATTTGTTTTTTTTGCCTCTTCACAACAACTCTACAATGGAGGTAAATATACATTTATTTTACAAATGATAAATTGGGATCAGAGTGGTTAAGCAATCTGCCTAAATTCATGTGGCCAGAAAATGACAGGCTGGATTTCTACTCACGATTGTGAAGGATAGTCCTTGTTCTTTCTATGGCATTCCCACTCGCTCTGAATCTTGTTCATTTGGTTTTGAAACTGAACAGTTTTGAAAATTGCTGTTTTCCTCTATTTCCGCCAGTAGCCAAAATATTCTTTTAATATATACTTACTTGTCTGTTTTTTATGCTTTACACTCTCATTTTGAAAAGGAAAAAAAACCCACATTTTTCCATACATAATTATATTTTAGTGTGTTAGCTTCCCACACTAATCTATCCTATGAAGATTGATGGTGGGATGAATGTAGCAGTAGAGGGAAAATACATATCATGACATAAGCTCAAAGAGAAGTCTCTGGCGAGTGCCATTTCTTCTACGATATAGATTTCCACCTTGACATGTTTTACCAAATATTCCCTCATGCTATGCCTATTTGGTGAGCACTGGTAATGTGTCAGATGTTGTGCTGCATCCTAGGGATACACATAAAGCAGAGACTCCTCCCTTAAGGTGCTTATAGTTTACCTTGGGACATGCCTTTTTACTGTTCAAATAAATGGCACTATGAAAGGGTCAGAACATCGAGAAAAATTTTTATATATGTGCTCTTACAGTGGCTTCTGGTGGAGCATTGAGCAGTAGGTAAAATTTAAGCCAATTTTTCCCTCCCAGCTGTCCATGGAGGCTGTGTCTAATCAAAGGAAGACGTGCCTGTTAGAAAGATGTTGCCAAGCCATATTGTGCCTGCCTGTATTCTACTGGAAGAAATGCCTTTCCTTAATTCATAAAAAGACCAAGAAAGTGATAGGATCCTTGGCATATCAGCACATGAAAGGAACCCCTATCTTGTTCGGGATGGTCAAGGAGGCTTACCTCAAGTAATGGTTAAGAATCTCATCTTTGCAGACAGAGTTCTTTTGTCAAAAGGATAAAGAGCTTTCCAGAATAATACATATATATGTGGGAAGTCAATAAAATGTGCACAAGCAAGGTGAATTCAGGAAACTGAGTATAAGATACAGAATTGAAAAGGTTGCAAATATATGCAGGGAATCAGACCTTGAAGGCCTCATGGCCCACAGCTAGAATGTTATGAGTGTACATTTTATACTGAAATATCTCTATCCACGAAAGGATAGATAACCATATCGTAAGTTAGTCATTTACTCATAAAGGGCATGACCTTACGTTTTTTTAACTTACTGAATCTTAATTATCACCAAAAAGAGAAAGAAAGCAATAGTGACACTGAGAAGAAATCTCTGTTTCCAAGATGAAGCTGGAATTTGTCATTTTGATATTGTAAAACAAAATGGGTCATAATTTGGAAAGAACTGCAGAGCTCAAATAATCAATAATTTTTCAAATTTATACTATATGACACACATTCATGCATGGGTAAAATCTATTCAATGTGCAATGTAGTCCAATAAATTTTAAAGTAACAGAACATATAAAGTTTATTGATAAAATTTGAAATTTGACAACGCAACTCACCTTTAAGAAATTACCACTTGTTGAGTTTTGGTGTACCGTCAAAGAATATCCAAGGTTATCGGAAAAGGCTACTAAAATACTCCTCTCGTTTCTGATTATGCATCTGTGTGAGACAGTATTTTCGATCAATACAACATTTAGTAATAGATTGAGAGTCAAAACATAGGCAAGTCCAGTTGTCTTCTATTATCAGATGTAAAATGAGAGTTGCAAAAAATGTTAAATGCTATCTCTATTTTCACTAACTCTTTTTGTATCTTGGAAAATAGTTGTTTTCATAAAAAATGTTATGTTAGCATATAGTGAAATTATCATTGTTTTTAAATGAATAAACAAATATTTTTAAATTTTTTCAGTTTTAATGACCTATTCAGTAATACTGATAGATACAATCAACACAAACAAAGGCCTTGAGTCTCTTAACTTATTTTAACAGCTGTATGGAGGTATTACTGGTATATAATGATCTGCCCATATAAATAAGTACAATTTGAGGAATCTGGCATGAGAATACACATATGAATCCATCACCACAGTTAAGGTAATACACATATCCATCATCATAAAAGACTCCTCATGCCCCTTGGTAATCCTTTCATCCCTTTCCAGGTCTGCTTTTTGTCCAACCATCAGTTCTGTCTGTTTTATGCTGTGGATTAGACTAGCATCAGAGATACTGTAAACATCAGATGAGGCAATATTATTTCTATTTTAATCTCTTGATAACTGGGAACCCTCACTAATTGTTATTGTCAAATATTCAGACGGCGCATACATGGATGGGATTTAGAATTAGGGAAGTACAGAATTGTTGTATCGTGAAGGTCTGTTAACTCTGGACTATACAGATTACCTTGTCCATTCTGCTTTCTTTTGATACTATAGATAAAACTAAACCATTTTTCAGTTGTAAGATTTAAGGATCTCAGTATTTCAAATTACTGTTATAAAAACCAGTAAGAGAATCAAATCAATATTGTGAAGTTTAAAAGGAAAAAAATGCTAGTATCTGTCTTTACCAGATAGGATAAAGATCAGGAAAAATTGATATATAGCATCTTTGAATAGAAAATTCTTGTGTTTTTGTTGATAATGACAAGCTCAGCATGACTCAATACTCTGATCACGTCTCTGAAAATATTATCATAACATAGTATTAAATTGTGTTAATCAAAATCTCATCTCCAGATAAAGTTATTCATCCCATCTACTATGGAGTTCATACTTGGAATAATTTCTCTAATAGTGTACATCACAATGTAAAACAGAGTTTGGTGAATTAGCATATGTTCAGAACAGTGAGGTGTCTGAAATCTCTGACACATTAAGGAAGATGAAAGGAACTGGGGGATTTTAGTCTAGGGATAAGAAAAAAAAAGCCTTAAGGGAACCACAATAAATGCTTTTAAATATTTGAGTAGCTATTCTATTGGAGAAAGAATAAATTTTATGTATTTTATTTATCTTTCAGACATCATTGATATCCATTCATTAAAGTTTTAGGGAAGCAGTTGCAACTTCTTACAAAGGAAGATCCTTGGAACAATGAATGATCTGCAATGATAGACTAGGCAGACAAATTGCATAGTAAGATCACCTTCATTTGTAGGCTTTGAGTAGCAGCTAACTTATTGTCTGTATTGAATGTTTGGTTAGCACATGGGTTTGACAGTATCTGTAATTTTGAAAGGAAATTTTGAAAAAAATGAAAATGAAAATGATAAAGTAGTTATATGTTAAAATTGCATAAGCAACTGTCCTTTAATATTATATGAAGAAATATGGGGACACACAGTCTTAATCAAAGCAGGAATGTAATGTGATTCTTACTAAAGAATCTAAACAAATCTGAGACCTCTGCTCAATATAGCCTCCATATAGGGTGCTACCTAATTTACTGGATTACAGCATTTTGCAAGGCTTTGAATATAAAGTTAGGTAAATAACTTTAGATTAAGAGTTAGCAGGGAATAAATCATTTAAGGAAGATGCAGACATGGAAAGAAAGAGACAAACACCCATGGAAAGGAGGTAATAGGAAAAGCTGAGTCCTAAGAATGGCAAAGGAAATGAGGTGCAGACCCCTATATATGAGAGCATTAAAAAACTAGGTCACCAGATCTTCTATTATATCACTACATTGATGTTAGACATGATGTCCTAAAAAATGATTTGCAATTTCAATTTTCAATAGCAGCTGTGCAGCCATTGAAATGTTTTTCTTGGCTTTAATCCTCCCCAGTCACTTGATACTAATTCTAAGGTGATTTGAGGTTATCTCTATTACTTGTGATCTAAGAAATCCCTTAGTATATACCTTTATATACAAATGTTTAAATTGAAATAGGTGGAGTGGGGTTAGCAAGGGGTCTAAGACAAGGAGATGGAAGATCCAGGCTTTAATGGATGCATGAAATTAATACCTACTGAACATTCTCTAACTCCATCACTTCCCACCCAATACTTCTTTCTCAACAAGTAGTTTTGTTACGGACGTCATGTGAACATTTCTCCTTAACAATATATTTACAAATGTGGCTCATGGACTACTTATATTAGAATCACCAAGATTATTTAATAAAAATACATATTCCTATGCCTAATACCACTGAATCAGATTCTACTGAATCATGATGATCTCTGGACGTGAGTTCTAGGAGTCTGCATTTTAAGCAATATAACTTTTATGCACATGAAATTTGAGAAGTAATGCCTTATATAGACAATGTGCTGACCAGTCAGTGTGAATATACCCTAGCTTCTATCAAATAACATTGGTCCCTGAACCCTAGTAAAACCACCACCTCACTTTGTCCCTAAAGTCTGGTGGTGGAAAACGTGGTGGCTTCTTACTGTGAATATCTGGACTCCCTGTCGCCTGGTTGTTGTTATTGTTGTTGTTTTGGAGTATTTCATCATTTGTGTAGCCAATTGCTTGCATTTCAGTCCTTCTGGTTTATATATTCAGAATGGTTTCATTTTTTCCTGTTTGTGTCTTGACACTACCTGGAGGATGGCCAGTGTTCCCAGAAGTCACAGGCATCTGACCTCTTTTTAATCAAAAAGATATTTGCTTGAGTAAAAGAAGCATTAGGGTCAATTTTTAACTTTAGGCTTCTAGAAAGTTCTGTATAGTTTTTAATTGTTAGCCACTGAACAAAGCTATGCAAGAAAGAAAAAAGATAAAGCCAAAATTCATGTGGCTTTTTGACTTGGCGGTATACAACCCAAATCAGAGATTTGCAGCTTTCAACAGGGGTAGATGTAACATTTTTCCTCTAGGTTCAGCATCTAGCTCTTTAACATAATTATATAAGTTATCACTGATGTAGAAGGCTCTGTTTTCCATTGAAAATGAGAGAGGTACTTCATGAACATGAATGATAAATGGAAACATTTCAAAGTCATGAATAACTAATCAAAGTGGAGGCTATCTTGACATTTCATAAATCCTACAGAATGTCAAAGAACATTTAGTTTTCAAGTTAGATCTCAGAGTAGGTTGGGAGAGTTACTTATTTCCCATAAGTGTTATCATGTTTAAAGATTTTACGGTTATTTCTTTTAACTGAGGGATGAAAAATATGAAAAATTTATTCTCAGATCATCTTTAGTTCATCAAGTTAAAGCAAACATACTGTGAGAAATGTAAAACATTATTATTTATAGGTTACATTCCTGATTGTCCTGAGAAGGAGTAGGACCTATAGTGAAGACTTCTTTAGGGCAATCAAATGACCTCCTTTGCTAAGAGTATATTCATTGTTGGGGTGCTTGGGTGGCACAGTCGGTTAAGTGTCCGACTTTGGTTCAGGCCATGATCTCATGGCTTGTGATTTCGAGCCCCATGTCAGGCTCTGTGCTGACAGCTCAGAGCCTGGAGCCTGCTTCGGATTCTGTGTCTCCCTCTCTCTTTGCTCCTCCCCCACTCATGCTGTCTCTCTGTCTCTCCCTCTCTCAAAAATAAATAAACATTTTAAAAAAGAGTATATTCATTCTTTGAAAACAAATAATTTTTATTTTTTGTCTTTTATTTCTACAGTGTGTTCAATGGTAAAGTCACAAAAATGAGTATGACATGTTTCTTATCCTGAGCAATTGACCAGTAATTGAAAGTATTAAGAAAGCCAACAGTGAATAAATGAAAGGATTAAGGTTCTTGTTTTTGTTTCTTTTGTTCTGTTCTTTTTAGTTCTATGGGGAATGGAGAAGAGAAGGAAACCAGAGGAATGAGACCTACCAGTTGGAAAAAGGAGGTAGTTTTTGCTGGGTACTCCACAGACTGTTTAGGTAGTACTATTTTTATCTTTCATTCCCCAGCCATCTCAAGAAGTAGGTATCAACACCCTTACTTTACAGATGAGTGAACAAGTTTGGAGAGATTAAGTCATTTGCCAAAGTTAATTTCAAGCTCCCAGTGTAAGTCCCATGCCATTTCTTTGATTTCTAAATACTGGAATGCTTCAAAGCTGAGTCCTCCACCTCTCTCTTCTCCATTTATACTTACTCCTTACGTCAGCCTTTCTCACTTCTCCTGGATTTAAATATCATGCCACCACTGTGCTAACTACTGTCTTCTCTACACTCCATACTCACGTATCCAACTGCCTAAATGACATTTACACTTGGGTGTATAACAGGCACTTAAACTTAATATATTCAGAATTGAACTTCCGATATCTCTCATCTCTCAAACCACCTCCGTCTGTCTCTATTTGATTAAATAGTAACTCCAGCTTTCTCTTTTTTCAGCCCAGAAACTTTGAGTAGCTTTTGATTTCTTATTTTCATAAAGCCCATATCCACACTCCTTTGTCTCAAAATGTATCCCGATTTTGAACACTTCTACATGACTTTTTTCTCTGAGATTTTTTTTTCCTTTTTAAAGAGGGATTCCCTAGGGTCAATTGATCTATCTACCTATCTACCTACCTATCTATCATATATCTATCTACCTATCAACTATCATCTATCATCTATCTATGTAATCAGGGTTGGCTTCCTGCATATGTGACCTGTACAATTTCAAATGGTCCCAAGTTCAGAAAGACCTGTTTTTGTTTTAATGTTCTGCTGCCATGATATTGAAATTCTTCAAAATTTTATCTTTGAACTTGTGTTTTGTAAATGAAGCCCAGTGGGAAAACGAAACATATGTATCAGGAGAGGAGACAAGCACTAGATGTGTGTTTGCTGCTATTCCTTGTCACTCCATTTAAAACAGTTTTTTTGATGTCCCATGGGCATAGAATTCTGGTGGAAGGAATCACAATGCATGGAAGTTCAGTTAAGACTTAAAGTACAAGGGAAGACTTTAAGTGTAAGGGAAGCATGTTAAACTTATAACAAGTGGGAGTGCTAATAGCCTTGAGAGGCCATGCTTTCATTTAAACTAGAATTTATTTTTACTACAGAACAAAGGTAATAGTGTTCTAAGAAATACAGACAACTAAAGAATCCTAACGTATCTTTTGTCTTGTTACTTCCTTCTATTAGCCAACCACTTATGAAAATGATGACACTGAATGGGAAAGAATTGAAAAGATTGGGCAATACATAATTTTTTTTTCCTTTTAACAGTGCCTTATTAATCACTAAACTGAATTTAGAGAGCATTGGTTGAATATACCTGTATCAAGAAGTAAAATAAAGCCAATTGAGTTAGTGTGTGACCTTTCCACCATTCTGGTAAGAACAAAACACAAATGCATGAAATATGAACTATGTAATTTCAGTGATTCCACAAATACATTAAATGTTGCTATTTGGATTTAAAACTGGCTTTGTGCAACACAAAGATGAACAGTAATGGCGCTGTTTTCCTTGCTTTTTGAATGAATCCCCACATTTCCATTTTGCACTAGACCTTACAAATATGTACCTGGAAATGATAAATGTATGTCATGTGTGTGTTTGTATATATGTTATAATATATAAATAAGGTACTTAATTAAAATTATAATAAATAAAATTCAATATACATGAATGTAATATATACTACTATATGGTACATAGTGTGTACACACTATGAGGTGTGTGTGTATATATATATATGTGTGTGTGTGTGTGTGTGTGTGTATACCTGCTTTGCCTCGCCCTAGTCCTGACCCTGCATTGTGTGAATATACTTCAGCACATATATCCATTCCTCTTGCTGATGGACATATGGGCTGTTTATGTTTCTTACTATAATGCAGAAGGCCTCTATAACACTATTGTATCTTCTTTTGGTAAGTATATATATATATATATATATATATATATATATATATATATATATTTTCTTTGATAAAAATCTGGTAGTTGAATTGTTCAGACATAGGGTAGATACATGTTTACATTTATAATAAGCTCTCAAACAGGTCTCTAAAGCAGTAGTATGATTTTACACTCCCATGAGCAATGTATGGGATGCTCAGTTGCTCCATATGTTTGCAAGCATTTAGTAGTATCAGTATTTTATATGCTAACTATTTTAGTGGTTAACAAATGTCATATCTTTGTGGCTAAATGTGCATTTTCCAGATGTCTGTGGAGTCTACTGGCATTTGTAAATCTTTTATACAGTGTATCTTTATAAATTTCACCATTTTTTATTTGGTTGTTTTCTTATTGGTATAGATTTGTAAAAGTTCTTCACATATTCTGTGTAAAAACTATTGGTCAGATGTATTTATTAGGAATATTTTCTTTCAGTCTGGCTTATTTATGGAGTGCTGGCTCAGTGAAAGGTCTTTAAGCATGGTGAAATAAACTACCCAATATTTTTTTCCCTCAGCAAGCATACAATCATGGGTGCTAAAGAGGAGCCATGCTAAACATTTTTTAGAGAAATTAGTAAATACTTTTTTATTTGTTTAGGAGATTGGATATCTTTTCAAGGCTGTCTTTCAAGTTCTGTGTTGACAACTCTTGATTATGTTTAATGCTTGCAGCTTGTGACCTTCTGACTTTGGATTTTCATATGTTGCTATCTTGGATTCACATAAAAAATTATACTTCTTATCTTATAATAAAATTTGTATCCATTACATATGATATTTTTGCAGTTTTTTTCATTTATTTGCATAGTGATGAACCTAAATAAATTGAAATCTCCTGACATTTGCCAAGGACAAGTGTATTCTGGTCTTTATACTTAGGATTTTAAACTACAACAAATAAAATTTTACATTAACTTTATTTATTTACCTCAGAGATGACAGATTAGGTGAGGATCACAGGTACTGAAGTCTAGCCACCAATGAAAGAATACTTCACGGTTACTCATGACACTCTATTTCTTCTTCCCTGGGAATTGTGTGCTTTTAACTGACAGTATTACTTAGAAGATGCATTGCTTCCCAGGATAGATATCTGCATAATAGAAAAAATATATTTTGCTTCAGAAATCCCCTATAAAAAATGACGGTAGTTGTTCCATTCAAACTGGTTATTAAGCAAGATTTTGAAAGCGATAATCAATAGCCCTCATAGGGACAAAAGCATTTTCTTTTAACCACAGGGGAAATGTGCAATAAATAAATTATGCCATTCAGTGAAGTGTGAACCCGGAATGTAATTATTAGCATTACCATTTAGATGGCAACTTTGTTGGGTATTTTACTGGAAATTTGTCTTCACAAAAATAGTCAACATGACTTCTGATTATAGGTTATTAAATGTGTCTATTACACCTGGGTGCTTATTTTCATTAAATAATTCACACAACTTCTAATTTTGTATCTGTGAAAAGTCTGGAAATGGATGCTTATATGTTTTATATTTGAGGTGTCTAAGATATTTTTATTTCCCTCAGAAATCACATTTCATCTCTATTGTTAACCTATTTATTGTTTTACCATAGTTTCATTTTGAGAAACTCTATGCATTTTGTTCAATACTTTGTGTTAGGATATCATAGTGAAAAGCTTGAGCTCTAGATTCAAACATTGGGCTCAAATCTTGACTTTGTCACCTCCTGGCTTTATACCCTGAGCAAGTTATTTAACTTCTCTATGCCTCAGTTTCCTCATCTCTAAAGCAGGAATATTCAATATACTTATCTTGTAGGATGTCTGAGGTCAAATAAGTCAATTTTAAATGCACACACACACACAATTTGTGTGTGGGTTTATGTGTGTGTGTGCTTATAATTAACTTTAAAAAGGTTTAAAAATCCATTCACTGGAATTGAAAAAAATTACTGAATACCCGTGGGCAAGAGAAGAAATTGGAACTGATATTATCTTAGAATAGAACTTAGAATGTATACTTAGAATACAATGAAAATATGTATTGTGTAAACAAGGGGAAAAGGTAAACTTGATTGGAGGTCTGGTAAAGAAGATGAACAGATGATTCACAAAGAACTGCCATTGACTTAAAAGAATATGATAATGCCCTCAAACTCACAATTAGTCAGAGAAAGCCAAACATTAATGAAACATCTCTTTACATTCTTAATAGGTAAAAACTAGAAAAATTAAAAAAAAAACAACATTGACAAAGGTATGAGTAAATGAGAAGTTTTATAAATCTTTTAAATTATTATGATGGGAACATAAGTTGGTCCAACAATTTTGAACAGTAATCTGTCTGTACTTAATGAGCCTAGATATGTGTTTTCTCATGCCCCTGGAATAAGCTGTAAGTATATATTCTAAAGAAATTATTGTATAGTACACAGAAGTGCCCTTGTTGAAAATAATGTAGGGAAAATGAATAAATAAGATGTTATTATGGGCCCTACGAAATATTATATATTAGTGAAAAACAACAAAAGTTATGCATACAATATCCAATGCTTTTAGGACATTTTGATAGCCAGAGTTGCCTTGACTGAGGTCCCTGTTAGGGAAAGACTTATGAACTCCCAAAGAGGAAGCCTCTTCACAAGTAAAGGGGGTGAAGATGATCCAGTAGTCTGGTACAGCTGTGCTTAAATGTGATAGACACTGAATATGGAGTTACTTTTCATCACTGGATATTTTTACCACTGGATAAGGGCTAATTTTATTGAGTCCTCTCTTTGCTTTGAAAAAAAATGGATAAACATTCCTGTGCAATTAAAATCTGAAGCTCCACTAGGAGTACAAATATGAAGCAACCTTGGCGGAATTTTACCCTGAAAGAGTGAAAATCCAACTTGACTAACAAGGTTATAATCTCTGCAGTGGCCAAGATGCATCCTGGAGGATCTTGGACTGAATCAACTCTAGGAATATTGAAGAATGGTTGGGTTTGAGTACACCAACCAATACTACAGGGCACAGTAATGCTTGCATTTTTTCCTTTTTTGAAAATAAAATTAAAAAAAAGATAAACACTTTTATATACCTTAAGCAGATGTTGCCAATAACATCAGATCCTAGCAATTAAATAAGCCATAGATACTTTTCCTCTCCACCTACCTTTGAACTTTTTAAAAATATTTTATTCGTTTTTTTTTCTTTGTGTTTTTTTTTTTGAGAGAGGAAGAAAGTGAGTAGGGGAGGGGCAGAGATGGGGTGGGGGGGGAAACAGAGGATCTGAAACAGGCTTGACTTGACCTTGACAGCAGCAAGCCCAATGGGGGGTTCAAACTGGGAACCACAAGATCAAGACCTGAGCTGGTCAGCCGCCCAACTGACTGAGCCACTCAGGCTTTGAATTTTTTAACTATGTTTTGTTTTACAATGACAGAACTAAATTTATGGGTCATTTACTGCCAATATATAGGTCACTTTTGTGCATTATTTTCACTTATTTTTGACATTATTTTATCTAATTATTTTAGAATATCTTCCTTCCCAGATTTATAAAAAAAATCCACTTCAAAATTCTGATATCTTCTCACATCACTTTCCCCAAAACTGTCTTAAGCCTTGTTTGGAATAAAGCAGAGCATAATTAAACAAATAAATAAACAAGAACACAAATAATCCAATTATGATATAAATAAGAAAATTTAACACTACTTTAAAATTACAGGCTACCATCTATAGAATGAATATGTCATGAGATGAAAAGTACAACATAAGAAATATGGTTAATAGTATTGTGATAGTGTTACATAGTGAAAAACGCTAACTACATTTGCAGTGAGCATAGCATGAGGTATAGAGTTATTGAATCACATTTGTATGCCTGCAACTAATGTAACACTGTGCATCAACTGGACTTCAATTAAAAAAAAATTACAACAGAGAGGATTTAATCTAAGGAATTGGTTGTATGGGTCGTGGGGATGCAGATAGAATGATGAGGTAACAGATACCAGCAATAGTAGGAAGTCGTTACCACCTGTAGGCTGTTGAGACAAAGGGAGGAGGGCAATGTTAGAGTGTAGAGGCCAGTACTGTCTGACAGAGACTTCAATCCATTGGGCCTTTCTGGTGGGAGCTGGAGCCATGGGGCAGAAGGGAGCTATTGGAGTACTTAGGCAGGGGGAGTGGAGATATACTCTGGCCTCTCCTGATCTTCCATTAATGGAAGCCAGTGAATCCTAGGAAATGCAGCCTGCAAGCCTTGACCTGTGAGCATAGCAGAAGTCAAGAAGGGCAAGAAATGGATGTGAGGGCAGTTCCGCTAGAGTCACATGAAATGGGGGAAATGTACTTCCTCAATGCAAAGTGGGAGGGGAAGAACTCTTACCAGAGGGAAGAGTATTGGGTGTACATACACAAACTGTCTCAACCATTTGATAAATAACCCCTTCAATATTTCTAGGAATTATTCTTTTTGCATTGGTGTCTTACATAGAAGAAAACCAATAGCAATGAAAAAAAGGTCCCTGACATTTGATATATGCCATAAGGAGTTCCCTCCATATTTTACCTAGTATCTATAGACTGCCTTCACTGAGGAAAAATAAATCATGCATGTAGTCAGAGAGACTGAGAGAGAGAGGGGAGGGGAGAAAGATTCTTTGGTGCTTCTTGTCTAAAAACATCAGTCCTATTGGATTAGGGCCCCACTCTTACGACTTCATTTATCTTAATTACCTCATTAGAGGCCTCATCTCCACTCCAAATACTGTCAAATTAGTGGTTAGGGCTTCAACTTATGAATATTGGGGGAACACAATTCAGTCCATAATAGCATCCAAATTACTGTGACTTAGCAATGACTGTAGGCACTCTGGTAAAGAATCTATGCCAAGGGAGAGAGTGTGCATCAAATTAGGCTTCACTCAGCAACGGGATTGGAGAGTTGGAGAGGATGAATCATCCTGGTTATACAATGTTGGCTTCATTCACTCACCTCGATTAGCTAACAGCTAGCCCTGGGCATGTATCCTGGAGAAAGGAGCCAATGTATTTGTAAAATCAAACGAACTTTAACAGCTCCATGGCAAACTGATCTTACTGTGAAACATGTACAGAGGAGCCCACGTAGGGAAAGAGAAGTTATGTCTCTATCAGTGTGTAGGGCATCTCAGACAGTCTTGAACTGGGCACTCACAGGTGATGACATCAATGTTTTGGGTAGCAGTCTTCAAAAATCAATGTGAGAATGTCTTGGGAAAGGATAGCAAAAAGAGTAGCTGCATGAAAGTAGCTGTGACAGCAGACCTGGCACAGCAGCAGGGAGGTAGCTTGGGTAATATTTTTGGCCCAGTAGTTTGCAGATGATGTGAGCCTACTGAAGTCCCACAGATGTGAACTGAATTGATTGGTGGGTATAGTATTATCAAGAACCATTAAAAGGTCTGAAAGCTGATACTGCTTCTCAGTTAAGAAGTTAAGTGGCTACAATTTCGTGAATGCTGCAGAAGACCTGGGACTTGGCCCAAAACAAAAGGCTTGGTTACTCCTGCCACAGCAGTCATCATGAGCTTTGTGGTCACATCGTTTCCCTTTGCTCCCTAAATCCCACAGGTTGAAGTGGCCCAGGTGTGGAGGTGCAGGTGGTGGCTTCGTGTCACAGCTGAATACTCCTGGCTTAGCAACCCTGATCTTTTCAAGGGGGCCCCTAGCCAACCTTTCCAACCTTTTAACTGAAGGGACACATTATCTTGATTATCCTGGTCAGGAAACAAATTTGCAACTGCCCTAGAAGGAGACACTATCTTTATCTCCAATTCCCTTTGCTATACAAATATCCTTGATAAGACATTTGACAGCATAGAAGTCAAGGCCTTTTGCTCCAAAGACATGCACCATGGAGAATTGTCTCTCAAAAGGCACGACACATCAAGACTGGCTGAGTTAGGGTCAGGAAGGGCTGAGGATATTAGTACGTTCTCATTTGTATCCATAAGCTGAAGACTACTATCTAATACTTATAAAGGCAGCTATACAAAGCAGTTTTTAAATTTTTCATCTCTTTGGATTAACACTAATTTTTCTTCCTCTAACATAGAATCAGTTCTGAATATAAAATATAAAATAAATCTAAACAGTAATCTATGGAGGTAATTGAACAAATAAATGGATACATTAATACAGTGTGTTCTTTTTGCCCTTTGAACAATTAATATGCCTAGTAACTGAAGAGATTGGGCAATCAAAAATGAGTTTGTAAAGAAATTTCAAGTAGGAGATGAGGTTTCTAGCACTTAATCCTTTATTTTTCTGGAAAGTGCTGGTCAGGGAAGGAAAACGTCGGTATTGGCAGCAGAGTCCTTGTTAAAAAGGACTTTTTTTTTTTTTTATATCTGAAAAAAAGTACATCTGGGACTGAGGAGACTGGTGAGGAAAACTCTAACTGTAAAGCTTCCACGGTCCTTTGAGATGTCAAAGATGGACAGTAAATCCCCTGCTGAGATTGGTGGTTCTTGTATTTGTAAAAAAAAAAAAAAAAAAAAAAAAAAAGAGAGAGAGAGAGAGAGAGAAAAAAGAAGGAAAGAAAGAAAGAAAGAGAAAGAAAGAAAGAGAAGAAACACTTCAAATGTCTTTGGTTATAAACAGAAACAAATTATGAATTGGTTCAAATCAATGAGTGGCAAAAATGTCCATGCCTGCTAGTGATTTTTTTTTTTAAATAAATTGATTCATTTGGATATTTTGGAGGGATTAGGAAGACAAGAGTTTGGGGATCCTGGAAATGGGAAATGAGAGTAAGGGGAGCCAGAATTTCTGGTTTGAGAGTCAATCAGTAATCTGGGGCCATGTGGAAAGAGGACTTCTAAGAAGCCCTTTGAAGATGTA
The DNA here is from genome assembly GCF_027475565.1 of Acinonyx jubatus. Lineage (NCBI taxonomy): Eukaryota > Metazoa > Chordata > Mammalia > Carnivora > Felidae > Acinonyx > Acinonyx jubatus. The sequence continues at coordinate 131,689,184 of NC_069381.1, read as the reverse complement.
TGTAAGGGATAGGAAAAATAAGATAGCACAACATTCAGTTTTGTAAAGTGAGGTTTATTGAGGTATAATTTAGCAAACTACCCCCTTAGCAGTATAGTTGTATGGATTGTGATGAATGTCTACAGTCAAGTAAACATCACCACAACGTGCCTGGCACTTCACTCCATAAATTTTCATTTCCCTTTATGGCCTATTCCTTTACCCCACCCCGGTAACCACTGATCTGTTCCTGTCCCTATAGTCCTGTCTTTTCTACCTCTATTGAGTTTTCCTATAATATAGGAAATTTTGAGTCTGGCTTATCTTACTTGACATCATGCATTTGGAGTTCATCTATGTGGTTCTATCTGTTCATAGTGCATTACTCTTCGGGTAGAATCTACTATGGTTGTTTTCTATTTCATGCTATGGCTGCTGTCACCAACTTCCCACCTCATCTCCAAAATCTTAAATAAGTTTTATTAACTTATAAATTTCGTGTTAGCCTTATTATTGCTCTGCCTTGGAGAACTAGGCATGTTTTTTTTCATGTTTTCCAGTTATAGAACATAGCATAGTGGGAGATGGTCACTTAGTTGTTGGGGAGAGAGGTTTGCAGTAGGCGGGATTAAGAATGAGATCATCAATGTTCCTTTTGCTAGCTCATCATCATGAATTTTCAAGGCAGGATTCTAATTCCTGAAACAACCTAGGACCCAATTTGAGTCATTTTATATTTGACTTCAGAAATTCCTTTTTTTTTTACTTATATTTGAAAGTTTGACATCATTTTATGTCAGGCAAAAAAAATACATACATACATATATATATAATGAGCTATACATATATATGTATATATATATACACATATATATACATACATACATACATATACATATTATATATATATATAATGAGGTATAAAAATTAGGCCCTGATTATAGAGTTAATACTTAGTAAGTTACTTGAAATGAATAGGATTTTCCTACAATGGCAAATGTTTCTATGGTTTTAGAATATTCTATAAAAATAATATCATATTGTTGATAAAACTACCAGAAACAGAGAGTTAATTCTTTCATTGATGTGTGCCTTACAAAAATAAAATTACAGTAATCACTCATGGTAACATCGATCACTTAAAGTTGTAAAGGATCTTTGTTTTTATATTTACATTTGATTAAAAAATAAAATCCACTCCCCAGATGCCACTTTTTTTCCTTTTAAACCAGAATGACATATTGATTCAGGTGCTTAATTTTTAAAACATTTTCTTCTTGAGAAATGAGTCTTCTGTCAACTCCTTCACTGTACACAGTTGGAATTCATACTATTCCACCTAAGAGGCTTAGCTTTCGTCTTTTATTCTATGGTCTTCAGCTGTGAGAAAAGCTGCTGCTTGTTTTTCTTTGCAATCATTTCCTTCTAAGTAATCCTTTTTCCTTATCTCCCTAATACTGAGTAAGCATTATATTTCTACTGTATTTTTCAGACTATTTTATGTTTTGCTACATTTTTTTTTAAGGTCATATAATATGCTCATTTCCTATATGCTACTCTTTGTTCAATGGCAGGTTTAACCCAGTTTAGGTAGGGGACACACTGAGTTACTCTTTCAAAAGCAGGCCTGCATTTTCTTTGTTCCTGCTATACTGTTTTACCAAGGTTCCAAGAGATGATGATGAGTCATTTACTGGTTCTTCTGTTCTGGATTCAAAGTGTACATAGAAATGGAGGTAAATATCCAAAGGGGTCAAGACTTTGACCTTGTCATTATTTCTATCAATATATTTTTTTAAAGTTTTAACGTTTGTTCATTTTTTGAGAGACAGAATGCCAGTGGGGGAGTGGCAGAGAGAGAGGGAGACAGAATCCGATGCAGGCTCCAAGCTCTGAACTGACAGCACAGAGCCTGACATGGGGCTTGAACTCACGGACCATGAGATCTTGACCTGAGCTGAAGTTGGATACTTAATCCACTGAGCCACCCAGGCGCTCCTCTATCAATATTTTTAGGTAAGCATTGTTTGCAGATATTTATTAAAAAGTTGACGGCTTTTCAAAACATACTTTGCCAAGAAGATACTGGATTATTTTATACATATCATTGATTTAATCTATAAGTACCTCACTGATTATCACCAATTTAAAGATGAGCATACTAAACCTTAAAGAGGTTAATATCACCCCAAATTTGCATAGTTACGAAGTAGCAGATTCTGGATTCATCTGTGTCAGTTGATTTTGAGCCTGTATTTTTAAATGCTGGGCAACACTGATTCCTCAGAAGAGTAAATATGGAGAGTGAAGTTGGATCACTTTTCTATAAGATTCATTATGTAAAAAATGATAAAGGCAAACAACACACACTAATATTTTAACCAAAAAGGAAAAAGAAAAAGAAAAAGATTCCATTGTATAACTTTCTTTTTCTTTTTTTCATCTTTGACTTTTATTTTAAAACTTTGTGATTTTAGCCACCCGAAGCCCTGCTTTGTTTTATTTTAAGAAATTTTCTCTTTTATAATAAAAGAAAAAGTTTTAGGGGCGCCTGGATGTGTCTTGATCTCAGCTTAGGTCATGATCCCAGGGTTGTGGGATTGAGTCCAATGTCTGACTCCGGTTAAGATTCTCCTTCTCACTCCTTCTCTGCCCGTGTCCCCTACTTGCACATGCTCTCTCTCTCTCTAAAATAAAATTTTAAAAATTAAAATAAAATATAAAGTTTTAAAAAACAATTTCTTAGCCTTGAACTAAACAAGTGCATGCTACATGATATTGGAGGGAAAATGTGGTGAAAAGATTATTCCATTCTTACCAACCCAGATCATTTGCTCAGACCAGCTGTAGTATGTGCCCACAAACAAGGCACATAGATAAAAGATAGACCCAATGTGTATCTTAGTTTACTCATATGTGGCTAAATAATTTTATCCAAGTTATTACACTTGCTTAGCCTTTGGTGTGTCATTTGTTAAATGAGGCTAAAATTTCTTGTCACACAGAAGATTGAAGAAGACAGGGGTGCCTGGGTGGCTCAGTTTGGTTAAACGTCCGACTTTAGCTCAGGTCACGATCTCACAGTCTGTGAGTTCCAGCCCTGTGTCGGGCTCTGTGCTGATAGCTTACAGCCTGGAGCTTGCTTCAAATTCTATGTTTTCCTCTCTCTCTCTGCCCCTCCCCTGCTCGTGCTCTCTCTCCCTCTCTCTCTCTCAAAAATAATGAATAAACATTAAAAATATTTTTTTTAGAAGATTGAATAAGACATTATAGGAAAATCTCCTAAAAGGTATAGAAGCCCATTAGTTGCTAGTATGTGTCCCCTGGGACCTTGCACTTCCTGCTCCCTGTACCTCAAATGAGTCAGATGCCTTCACCATAATGCACCACACGATTGTCAGCCCAAGCAGCAAGTCATGAACCAGCCTTCCCTCCTCCAACCTCTCTACTTTCTGCAGACCTCCTTTCATTGCGATCTCATTTGGTTTGACTCTGTACTTCTGCTGACCTTGGTATTTTGACTTTTTTGGGTTACCATTTTTTATTTGCTGACTTTTCATAATTGAATTTGCAGTGACTGTATATCACCCCATGGGATTCCTCGGGGGAACTTCCTGTTTCTTTCATTTTTAATTTGTCCCTGTGGGTCCCAAATCTAACCCTAAACTCATGGGCCGCTCCCTAGTTAGGGTATCTCAGACTCTGTATTCATTGCTTGTCAGGGAAACATTGAAATACCCCTCCTTTTATGTCACCCTTTTGGTGTATTTTAACACTTGGAAAAGAAAAAAAAAAGCTTGTTTTGATTTATTTCTGGTGTTTTCAGTACATAGTTGTGTAGTTGCATATTTTCTTAGTGGTCACTCAAGTGTATATTAACACATTATGTGACTTAGAGTCTACTGGTATTGATGCTTTATCACTGCAAGTGAAGTGTAGAAATTTTATTTCACCTTAGAATCCTTTAAATTCCCTACTTGTACAATATATAGACTTATTTTTTCTACATATATTAAACACTACATCAGAGGATATAAATTTTCTTTTAATCATCAAATATATAGTAAGACTCATGAGAAGGATAGCCTGGTATATTCAGCCTTATTTTCACCCATTCCAAAGTGGGTTTTTTTTTCTTCTTTTCTTTAATAGTAAACCTTCTTCTATGATGATTTCCATACTGTTTATAGATATTCCTTTACCTATTTTTTAATGATAGATTTGCCAGTGAAAAATCTTCTTAGTTTTCCTTCATCTGTAAATGAAGGTATCCTGAAGGATATTTTCATCAGATGTAGAATTTGCAGTTATTTTTGTTCAGCATTTGAAAAATGTTGTGCCGCTTTTTTCTGGCCTTTATGGGTTTCGGATGAGAAATCCTCTGTCATTCGAATTGGTGTTCTCACATAAGCAATGCATCATTTCTCTCTGTTGCTTTCAAGATTTTTTTTTCTTGTCTTTTAGTTTTCAGAAGTTAGATTATGGTGTGTCTTGTCATGGATTTCTTTGGGTTTATCCTATTCAGGGTTTGCTCAACACACTACGCACAGAGATCAAACACACGTATACATATATGTGTACTCATATACCTCCTTGAAAAGGAAGAACATATCTCAAGAATATTGAGTTTGAAGACACTGTGGGTTTAATTTTCAATCTTTGTAAATTACACAGTTGAACAAACTCTAGTAAATTAATGGCCTTTAAATTTAAAACTAGTACAAGGTGAAAATAACAATTGCCTCTGTACTACTTCTGGATCACAAACGACTCTAAACATACAGTTATGCTCTAATATTGATTTCACAAATAAGTTATAGAGAAGTCGAGAAAATTAACCTGTGACTGACTATTTTATTTGAGACTAATGTTCAATTTTGAGACTTTTAAAAATAGTCTTTTAAAATATTTCAAATATTTTCAAATATTTTAAAATTATCTTTTAAAAATAATTTTATTCTTAACTCATGGCTTCTACTGTTTTCTGTATAAATATTTAATCAGTTCAGTAATTTCGACCTCCACCTTTCCTCCTATTTTTGCCAGATGGTAGTCTAAACTCAAGATCAGGTAATAAATGGCACACTGAAAGGAGTGAAGGAAGAGAATATGGGAATATTTACAGAGATGTGGGTAAGGTTAAGGGGCATCAATAAGAGATGATGAATCACTCAGGGATTCAGAGAGGGGGAAGTTGTCACTATCCCTATACCTAAAGGAACAACAGGAGAGGAAATATCTGGAACCCGGTGAAAATGAACAGTCACAGATCATGGAGAAGGAGGCAGTCAACTGCCAAAATTTGTCTTGTGAGGAACAGATGGAGTGAGGTAAGGTATGGAGGGAGTGGGTGGAGAATATAAGTCAATATGTTGATGTATTTATCCTCTCTCTCTCTTATCTCTTGCCAGTGCTTCTTATTGTCCTAATCCAATCATAATCCAAAAGGCAAGAGAGCCTACCCAAATGAGGGAGTCTATACGAGAAAGCCTCTAGGTCCAAAGCAACACTGAAACGAATAGATCTGGAGAGAAAAATGTGAACTATCAATCAAAAGCTCACATATCATTCTCATATTGAGGAAAAATATCTCATCCTTGCATCAACAAGAGTCTTCTTGGTTTCTACTGTGGTGTATAGTTCCCACTGATTTTTTAAAATGTTTATTTATTTTTGAGAGAGACAGAGAGACGGAGTGTGAGTAGGGGAGGGGCAGAATCGGAAACAGGCTCCAGGCTCCAGGCTCCAGGCTCCAAGCTGTCAGCACAGAGCCTGATGGGGGTTCGAACCTATGAACCGTGAGATCATGACCTGAGCTGAAGTCAGACGCTCAACCCGCTGAGCCACCCAGGCATCCCTGATTTTTAATCATGGACTTTTACTTCCATTGTTCAAGTTCTGGGTCCTGTGCCTTCTACCATTGTGAACATTTAGGCTTCCTGATCATTCCTCACCTCAGGTGTATGGCCCTTAGATGTCTCTGTGCTCTTCTTGGGGTGGAGGTGGAGGAACATTAAAATTCTTGTGATTCTCTGGGTACAAGAAAGTTTGGGGGGCAGTAGGGATCTCTTTCTGCCAGTTCATCCTCTGACATTCATTCTTGGAACTTGCGCCTTACAGGCTCCAGTATAAGAAAGTAAGATGTCAGTCGTTCTGCAATTAGTTCCTCACAAACTATTGGTCTTTGGTCAACTACTCCTGACATTAGCTTGGGAAGTGAAGACCAGTGGGGAAGGGTCAGGTCCTCCTTTGTGGACTTCAAAGTTATCTCATTTCCTTTCACAATTCTCTTTTCATTCCAAACCATGTATCTTTGTTTAGTTTGTAACAAGTAATTACTCTTATTGTATCATCTATTTTTTTCATGTTTATTTATGGTATTAACTATGTGCTTTGATTTTTGGAGAAAAAACAAAAGTAAAAAACTGTGTTAAAATATCAAAACTTTTTTTTCAAATAGGCCAGCTATTCAAATTCAAAAGTGCCTTATTTAAGACTATAGGATGACTTTGGTTACTATAGAGTTAACCTCCATTTTTTATTTGTTGTATGGTATGATCAACTAATTATTAATTCATGTCAGCCAGGATTCGTTGTGGTTTTATTTTGTGCCAAGTGCCTAGATTAAAAAGTTTGATAAACTGGGGCGCTTGGGCAGCTCTGCTGGTTAAGCAAATGGCTACTGATTTTGGCTCAGGTCATGACCTGACGGTTACGAGATCAAGCTCCACGTGGGGATCTGAGCTGGACTTGGAACCTGCTTAAGATTCTCTCTCTCCTTCTTCCTCTGTCCCTCTCCCACTCACACACTTGCACATGTTCTCATTTTTTCAGAAAAAAATAAATAAAAAGTTTGATAAACCAAAATAAAAAGACTATACAATGAACTATGAGTATTTAAAACAGTGTCCTAAGAAACTTGGTTGGTTACTTTGCTTTCACTTGTGTCCCCCACCTCCCAATCCCCATTTAAACAGGCAATGGATGCCACTAAGTTAATGGGTAGATCAAGGTGGCAAGAAAATAACCATGGAAAGAAAATCAAATCTGCTATCATTTCCCAATATTGTTGTGTCATATATAGTTGAGCAAATAGATTTGCTTTGGCAAGTTTTCCCCTTAGAATTGCAGAATGGCATACAGGTTAAAATCTACAGTGCAAAAGTGCTTACAGTTATGTGTCTATTTTCTAAGAAATAATTCTGTAATAATAGAAGCAATTTAAATACACCGTTATGTTACTTGTATACTGCACCTTCAAAAATGAATTAATAATAGTATCTGCATACACCTTCTGAATAAACATTACAAAAATATTCCTGTATCACATAAATCTTCTCAACACAATAGATTCAGTAGAAGCTTTGGAATACCACAAAAAAAATGTTCTTATAGTTTCAACTCTCTTGATATCAACTCTACATTTATCTTTGCTTTAAAGTGACTGTCCAGAGAAATAAGTCAGGGATTATGTATTATTTGACTGACCAGAGTCGTAGAAACATAACTTAACAACTATATTTGTGAAACTGTTCTCAGAGAATTCAAATGTTCTATTGAAATTAGATTTCTCAACAAGATAAAGAAAAGAAGGTCAAAGGATGTTTATATTCTGGAGCCCACAGAAGCACAACGGACACAGTATACTGTGGTAAACAGGGCCAGATAGGGCAAGGTTTCTTATAATTACACTATTCATTTTCTATTCTTTGTTACCTTGGCTACAGATCTTCTGAGAATAATTAATGGTTAATTACAAGTAAAAAGAATCTCCAAAAATTTAACAGGCCGACTGCCACTCTTTCAAATGCAAAAATTTAACTATTTAAGTCCTCTAAAGGTGTTTGTAAATGTTTGGCTGCTATAAATATAAACTATTACAAATATAATAGTTTAATAGTTAAGTATTTAAACTATGTGAATTATGAAATATATTAGTTCATTTAAATCATATCTGTGAAAGAATTTATCAGCTTTCTGTCAATCATTCAATAATATTCAGATAGCAGGGGGTTTCCTGTTAAACAGAAAATATTTTGGCTTTTTTATTGCTATAGTGTATGAAAATAATAGTCTCCTCTTTCATATTTGATATATCTTATGCAAACACAATTAAACAATTGATCTTTTTGGACAATAAGAGAGCTTCTCCAAACTGCTGCACTAAGCTATCCTTAGGTCAAACTCCAATTGCCTTCTCCCAAAACTAACCAACCAAGCAACCAACTAGGCAACAATTAGAACAAAACAAAGACAAAAATATCACTGGGTAAATAACCATCTAGAATAATAAATATGCAAATAAATAAGCAGTAATATCATGATATTCTCCAAACCTGTAAGTATGAACAATGCCATTCTTAAGCTAAGTCATTTGGAGAGATTTGATGTTTTAAAATATAGGCTCTGTATAGATATAGATGGTAGACAGACACAGAAATATATCTATATAGACAGATAACTATATATATATATATGCACATATTATATGTGAATTTGTGTGTATCTAACCTCAGAGAATTACACTAACCGATTTCATTTCCATGACAAGTTTGAAGCGACAAAGTTACAGTGATGGAAAACATAATAGTGAGTGCCAAACATCGGAGTTAGAATAAGATGGTATTGTATTCTTAAGAAATAAGATGGTAATATGAAGGAGGTTTTGTTTGTGTATGGTAATGGAACAGTCTGTATCCTGAATGTGGTTTTGTTACTCAAATACATGAATGTGACAAACTTTCTTAGAACCATTGTCTCTACTCAGTGAGCGCGCGCACGCACACACACACGCACGTACATGCAAAACATAAGACCTTTCAATAAAGGTTTGTAACTGAATTAAATAGTATTGTCCCAACATCAGTTCTCTTATTTTGACAATGTACTGTGTTTATGTAAGTTATTATCATTGAAGAAGTTAGAGGAAGAGTACATGGGGAATTTCTGCACTCTTTTTGCAACTCCTTGTGAGTCCAATTCTTTCAAAATGAAAAGTTAATTTGCAAAATTGACCAAAGACTGACAAAGATATTTGAATTAGCAGCAAAGGTCACATAAAAGGTATTAAAACAATATTTTATAAGTTTAAAAAGCTAAATAGAGAATGAGTAGAAGTAAAATTGACCCAAATCAAACTTCTAGAGAAATGTTTGGGATGAAAATGAAAGTGTCTGAGATTAAAAAATACATTGCATTTTATAATTGTACTGTGATTATGTAAGAGAGAGTATATTTTATGGAATTGCTTGTTTGATATTATTTGAAAACATTTATTTAAAAGAGAAAAAATAGGCTTAGAATTAGTACATGATTTATCCATGGTCTTATAGACATTGAATGTCAGAGGCTACCCAGTATTCTTGCCAGAACGATACACTGTCTTAAAGTGACTCCCTTTCTTTTTCCTTTTTTAAAATTTAATTAGGTTCCTTTTCTTACATTAGATGACTTACTTAAGCTCAGGCTATATTTTCACTGAGAAGACATGAATCCATATACAAATTGAAGTTCTTCAAGTTGTCAGCTCCCTCTTATACAAGATAAGTATAACTGAAGTATGCTGGCTTCATATATTCTATATGATTTATTGCAATGAATGATCTAAGAATTTTTAGTAAATTATTGTATTGTTGATCTCCTGCCAGGCTTGTCTGTTACTGTAAAATCTGAAAGTTATGTTTCTGAACTCTGAGTAGAAACCTTGTATTGATGGCAAGGAATTGTATGACTCCATGACAACACTATCCTAAAGATGTTAACAAATGTGCCCCACATGGTGGTATTTCTTCAACAGAAACCTCATGAGATGGTCATCTTTCAGTAGATTTGCTTTAAGGGCCATTAAATTCAAGATGTGGTTTCATTTTATGCCATAGTTGAATAAAAATATGTAATTTATGAGATTAAAAAAATCATGGCCATTAAAGGGAATTCAATTTGACTGTAAATAAAGCTCTTTTAATAATCACACACTGTGTTTCAGGCACTGTTCTAAACATTTTATGTTCATTATCTTATTTAATTGAATGACTTCTTTCAACAGTGATACTCTTGGCCATTATAAAGATAAAGAATCTCAGATTAGAAACACTAAAGTAATTTGGTCCAAATTACACAGCTAGTACATGGGAAAAGTGGGATTTAATCCATGCTCTGTCTGACAAGAAACTTTACCATTACTGCGTCCATCCATGCCTCTGTACTCTGCCTGAATGAACAATTCGTTTGGATGTTTCATAGACAACGCAGATTCAATCAGTAGTGAGAAAATCTGGTATTTTGTTTGTTTATTTTGTTGTTTTTTAAGGGTGTATCCTCATCTTCTTTTCTTCCTTTTTTTTATTTCAGGTTTTTATTTAAATTCTAGTTAGTTAACATATAGGGTAAAATAGGTTTCAGGTGTAGAACTTAGTGATCATCACTTACATATAACACCCAGTGTTCATCAAATATGCCACAATGATTTGTGACTCCTAGATTTTGCAGACACTATTTGTGCCTACCTAACCATAATTTCTGCCCTATCGCTCTGGCTAATGAGAGCCCAGTTTCCTTCAGGTAAAGTCAAAATTTGTATGTGTATACCCTGATGTTCTCATTCCCTTTGCTACTAAGTAATTTAAGGTAAGCATATAACCTAGTCTAGCCAATGAGATGTGAAGGATGTACTGGGTATATATGAGAAAAATTTTCCTGATCTTAAAGAAGCACTTTTTCTACTTTTAGATGACAAGGTGATGTCTGCAACAGCTTTGCCCATAAAAGGTGTGAGCCAAAGGATCAAGGTGACATTCTGAAGTTGGAGGAGCAGAAAGTTTCACAGAATCTGTGTCCTTGATGATATTGCTGAGCCACTGAATTAACAATCTTAGAGCCAAACTATTCCTAGACTCCTGGTATGAGATAACAGATACCTTCACTGTTTAAGCCATATTGTCTCTTACCAAAATGTTTTTTTACCACTTTCAGCCAAATCATCCTAACTAATAAAAATTCTCACTGATGTAAGATCAGGTCGCTATCCCAATAATTTCTACCGGAACCTCATCCTTTTTGTTGTGTCTTCAGAAATCCTCAAAAATGGCCAAAGCTGACATAAACATGTTTCCAAAGTGACTGTGAATTTTTGGTTTTGTCTTTATTTACCTATAAATCCCAGGGCATTAATATGTCTGCTAGTGATCCCATGCATTTATCTCTGGCTATATCAATCACCATTCAGACTTATAATTTTCTGTCTTATGATGAGAGCTTTTAAGATCAACTGCTTTAGCAACTTTCAAATATACAATACAGCATTATTAACTTCATTCACCATGCTGTACATTACATCCCCATAACATTTATTATAAAACTGGGAGTTTGAAAAGGCTTATTTCTTTAAGTGCTTGACTAATAAAAAAAAGTGCCTAGGTTTAGAAACTCTGAGATTCATACTGACATAATTATAAAGGGTTTTACTACATGGCACTCATCCTCACAGAGTGCATAGATACTTTGAGGGTGGGGCACTCAGCTAGATTTAGTGGACTCAGGCTTGGCTTCAGCATGCATCTCAACAAATAGCTAAGAGTTATTAGCCAACTCTTGTCCTTATTGTTGGATGTAGTCTACATTGATAACTTCATTCATTTCTTGGATATTTTCTTTTCTTTTTTTTTCTCCTTTTTAAAGTTTATTTATTTATTTGTGAGGGGGAGAAAAAGAGGGTGCTCAAGTAGGGGAAGGTAGAGAGAAAGGGAGAGAGAGAGAATCCAAAACAGGCTCTGCACTGTCAGTGTAGAGCCCGACGTGGGGCTCAAACCTACAAACTGTGAGATCATGACCTGAGCTGAAACCAAGAGTCAGATGCTTAACCTACTGAGCCACCTAAGCTCCCCATTTTCTTGGAGATTGTCTCTCAGGGCCTCAGTTTGTACTTCCTAAAATCAGGTTACTATGTTCTTCTTCTCCATCAGACATGTATGCATAGATATGGATTTCTACCAGGGTCCATGTTCAAGTTCTTTCCCGTAAAGGCTCTATGTCCCAGTATCTCGGGGTATGTGACTTGACTCCTGTTTGTGTGCTCAGGTGTTACTTGCCCAAGGGATATTTAATACCACTAACAGAGTTGCTATCTTTGTGAACAAGCAAGGAATTAGCCACACAATTAAAAGATTTAAACATCACTATAGTATCAGTGTATACAACAAAATAAATATAGAGAAAGACTGGAGGCAGAGTGATCGGTGGATTATTGTCATAATCCTGGCAAGAAATAATGATAGCTTGAACTAAAGCTAGGGCATTAAAAGACACAGCAGACAGAGCCAATCTGAGAGAGATTTTTATTATCAAATTAAATATGGGGCATGAGGACAAGGGAAAAATCTAGAATGCCCCCAGATTTCAGTCTGATTTATATAAATTCACTCTCTATTTACCTCTGGTCTCCAGAAAGTTATGTTTAATTAAGAGGTGGCAGTGGTTTAGGATACCTTATAGAGATCAAGATGACCTAAGTAGCCCAATGTACACTATGTAAGACCAAAAGAAATTATAGCCATGCTCAGGGGATTATCTTAGGACTCTAAACAAAATGATGCAATGAAACTAAATAAGTGTAATGCACTCTGCTTGTCCTTTCTACCCTGTTTGGCTCTTCAGGGGGATATTTATTTGTGAGGGAATGCTAACACATATTATGCTGAAAGTGTTTACTTCCAACACATACTTATGTCCTCTTTTTTTTTTTTTAACGTTTATTTTTGGGACAGAGAGAGACAGAGCATGAACAGGGGAGGGGCAGAGAGAGAGGGAGACACAGAATCTGAGATGGGCTCCAGGCTCTGAGCTGTCAGCACAGAGCCCGACGTGGGGCTCGAACTCACGGATCGTGAGATCATGACCTGAGCCCAAGTTGGCCGCTTAACCGACTGAGCCACCCAGGCGCCCCTATGTCCTCTTAATCTATAATGTAATGGAAGAAGAGAAAAGGTTGTGGAAGCAATGGAAATATACAGAATTTGTATTGAAGGTTCATCTGAATTTTATAAGCCAAATAGATTTTCTAGAGATATAAGGATCTTCTAAAACTATTTCAGTATGGGATAGTTTGGGGTTTCACAAACAAGCCAGGATACATTTTCACAAGTAAAGAGAGTCTCATTTTTTTCCTATGGTTGTGCACTAAAGTAAGCAGTTATGTCTATTCAAAAATACAAAGATACAGAAATTTCAGGCCTAACAGCTGCTCATAAAATTGAGTAGTATTTGTATGGTCATGTCCAGGTTCCTGTCTCAACAGTATTATAGCTAGTGCTTGGTCCCATGTCTTAAAGGAAGAAAAAGAATCTACTGACCCAAGTGTTGATGGTGTCTACTGTTTACAATTCCTCTTTCATCACCTAATCTTTAAAAAATAAATCATTGTGCTTTCCCACCTAAGAATGTGAGAAATACTTTTTGCCTAGTGAATGGAAATGAAGAGCTGGTTGAATTTTGATAATTACTCCCTCACTCTCAACCTGTGCCGATGGTAGCCTCCATAATGTGTGAAAAAGATTTTTTAGTTTCAAAGAAGATCATCTCATTCTTCCCTCAGGTCTGACAGGTTTACCAGTGAGCTTGTTATTACTTCTCTTTGCATCATGACACTTTGATTTAATCATCCCTAGAATGCAATTGTCTGAGATGAATCTGAAAGAGATTTGGTAAAATGTTCCTGAATTTGACTCTGGGGCTGGGAAGTTGTTTTGTCATTCTCGTTGTTCAGAAATGGATCAACCTCTTTGAAGGCAATGGTGCATGTGATGTACATGTACTCATTGTATTTGTGAGATTCATTAAAATCCCAATGGTGATATTTCCAAACACATGTAGTGTTCATATTTTATATTCAATAAGTTCTGTGATCTTTACCCCATATAATGCTATTATTTATGCACACTTTCCATTTTCAGAAATGTGCTATTCTTTTCCTTCCACATTGTTTGTCGGGATTTCAGAGGACAGTCAAGAATCTACCTGGACATATTCTGGTAATGACAAGGAAACTTCCCTAAAGGGAGACCTGAAGCTGTATACTCCATTGAATAAATCCCTGTGGAGTGAGAAACAGTGATTGGCAGCAGCTGACCAGGACACTTGCATTCTTTCGGTTATTGTTTCCTGAACACGCAAATTCCTTAGGTGAGTGCAAAACACTGAGTATTTCATAAATGCCAAAAGTGCCAGTCGTAGTGGGAATTGGCTTTTAAGAAATAGCTTACCCCTAGAGAATGCAACGAAAGCATCTCATGTGTTTACCACTTGTGAAAATGCACCTTTTGAATGATTTCTGTGTTGCCAGATTTATGCCACTGGACTTTTTGCTGGTAGCTGCCCTATTGCCCTTTAGTGTCCCAAGTGAGAGAAAAAGAAACTAAGATTTTCTCTCTTATTAGCACATTACGTATGTTCAGTGTTCTGCTGCTGGGTTTTGTAGCTGTCTCCTGAATCCACACATCTGCCTCCAGTGACTAGAACTAACAAAAGGAACCCCAGGATGGCTGTCAGGATCCTGCCTTCCTCTGCTACTCATGCTAGGAAGTGGCAGGCCAAAAATCATATCACATGGCAAGATTCTGCCTGAAACCTATCAGAAAAAGTGGTGTGATTCTCATCACCTTTCTAACCAAGGTTGAACCAATGACTCTGTATTTATTGTAGAAGTGCATTCATTCACCTTTGGTGGTGGTTCATAACTTCTGTGCACATGAATAAATGTTGTGCTCTTGGTTCAAAGAGTAACCAGGTCTTAAAGGTAAAGTATAAATTAAGATGTGTCATGAAGTATTGGAATTTTTCTGAAATCTAAATGAGATCATAAATAACAGATGAAATGCAATGGCTTAGAACTTAAGCGTAAATGACTGTATAGAGATCTGAATTTCCAATTAGATTCAGATAAGCATGACAAAATTTGGTCCATCAGTGTATTGAAAACTGTGGTCAGCCTGGCTCTGGGTCAATTCTATCATTTTAGTAACTCTCCATGGTGTGTGTGTGTGTGTGTGTGTGTGCATATGTGCGTATGCGTGTATTCCTGTATGCATGTATGTGTGTGTGAGTGTGTGTTTTAAGGATGAATTGCTGGCAGAAAGAATAACAGTCTGTTATGGACCAACTTGACAGCCTATAATCAGTTATGCTGATGCTATATCACATAACTGTGAGTTCTCCACACTTACATTCAGTTAAAATATGGGAAATAGAGATCTGAGATTCTCCTGTAGGAATTAACAGAAAAGCAGTGCATAATTAACCAAACTGTGGTGTGCAAAGCTTCAAAGTCAAATAATATCCAAGACATAAGAGCTGACTAAAGAAGCTGTTTAGGTACAAAATGACTGATCAGTACATTTCATAATAATAGCCTTGCCTATTGCTCATGATCTCCACTTTAGAAACAAATGCAAATAACTACACAAACACGATAGGTGGTAAGTAGAATAGTGACCCTTGCTTCACAAAGATGTTCACACTCTAATCCCTGGCACCTGTGAATCTGTTATTTTTCCATGGCAAACATAGTTTTAAGATTTGATTATGAATGCAGACCTTGACATTATCCTGAGATGGGGAGATTATTTTGTATTATTCAGTTGGTCCAATCATATCATGAATCTTTAAAAGTGGAGACCTATCCTGGCTGGGTTAGAAGATGAAAAGGAAAGAATGACAGATTTTTAGCATGGACAGGACTGGACCACGGCTGATGGGTTTGAAGATGGAAGAAGGGGCCACCAGCCAAGGAATCGAGGTGGAATCTAGAAGCTGGGACAGCTGTCAGTTGACAGCCAGCAAGCAAACTGGGATCTCAGTATTACAATTGCAAGAATTTGAATTGTGACAAGACCCAAATGATCAAAGAAATGGACTCAAAACCTGATGTCTTCAGAAAGAAACAGAGTCCTGCTGTCACCTTGATTTTAGTTTTGTGAGTTCCATGTGGACTTCTAGCCTGCAGAACTGTAAAACGATAAAGTTCTATTAAGTCACTTTGTTGCAGTTTGATAGTAGTGAAAGGAAACTCTTACACTGCTCTACAGACCAGACATCTACCTATCTCATCCCTCTATCTAAATATGTGTATCTATCATCTATCCATCACCTATCTTGCAGTGGTTTTGAAACCTCACAGTATGGCATCACATTTGTGCTTCAGACATTCCTTGAAGGAAAGGAGGGAGCAAGCAATTGGCCCTTCAGGTGCTCACTGCATTTCAAAAGCAGTCCTTCTCCTTTTCTACATAATTTGAATAATGGACCATGCTGGTCAAGAAAATCCTAAAAACTTATTTTTCCTTCCCTTCTCCTATGTTCATCTATTTTGTTTCTTAAATTCCACACATGAATGAAATCATGTGAATTTGTCTTTCTCTAACTGACTTATTTTGCTTAGTGTGATACACTCTAGTTCCATCCACATTGTTGCAAATGGCAAGATTCATTCTTTTTGATTGCCAAGTAATTTTCCATTGTATGTGTGTGTGTGTATATATATATATATATATATATATGCCACATCTTTTTAATGTTTATTTATTTTTGAGACAGAGAGAGACAGAGACAGAGACAGAATGCGAGCAGGGGAGAGACAGAGAGAGAGGGAGACATAGAATCCAAAGTAGGCTCCAGGCTGTGAGCTGTCAGCACAGAGCCCAATGTGGGGCTTGGACTCACGAGCTGTGAGATCATGACCTGAGTCGAAGTCAGATGCTCAACCAACTAAGCCACGCCGGTACCCTATATATCACATCTTCCTTCTCCGTTCAGCAGTTGATGGATATTTGGGCTCTTTCCATAATTTGGCTAATATTGATAGTGCTGCTATAAACATTGGGTACATGTACCCCTTTGAATCAGCATTTTTGTATCCTTTGAATAAATACCTAAACAGAGAGGGAGGCAAACTATAAGAGACTCTTAAATATAGAGAACAAACTGAGGGTTGCTGGAGGGGTGGTGGGTGGGGGTAATGGGTAAATGGGTGATGGGCATTAAGGAGGGCACTTGTTGGGATGAGCACTGGGTGTTATAGGTAAGTGATAAATCACTAGGTTCTACTCCTGAAACCAATACTACATTGTATGTTAACTAACTTGAATTTAAATAAATACATTTTAAATGGGAAAAACTTAGGGGTGCCTAGATGGCTCAGTCAGTCAAATGCCTGACTCTTGATTTCTGCTCATGTCATGATCTCATGGGTTCATGAGTTCAAGCCCCATGTCGGGCTCTGCGCTGGTCTGCTTGAGGTTCCCTCTTTCTCTCTCCTGCACTGCTTGCTCTCTCTTTCTCTCTCAAAATAAATAAATAAACTTTAAAGAAAAAAGGAAAAACTTAACTACACTGTTTTTTGCACTTTTTAAATCTTATTGAATGAGTTAAAAACAGCAAATGAAAGTATTGGTTTTAATGATGAGGACTACAGCTCTTATAACCTAGATACACTTGGGGTGAAAGTTGAAATTCATTAGGAGAATTGAAAGTGGAGAATATTTTGACCCAAATACATGTTCATTAGACTTAAGCCTGTCAACTGTGTGTTTAGTTGTGAAGAGCAAGAACAAAGTAAGAAATGTATGAAATGCTTGAAATATAGCAGGAAAGATCACATCTAAAATGTGATATGCAATTAGAGATTTTATAT
This sequence comes from Acinonyx jubatus, assembly GCF_027475565.1. NCBI lineage: Eukaryota > Metazoa > Chordata > Mammalia > Carnivora > Felidae > Acinonyx > Acinonyx jubatus. The sequence goes on along the minus strand of NC_069381.1, from coordinate 131,671,525 downwards.
TTTAAGCTTCTGGGAAGGGCTCCCCTTCTTTAAAACATGCAAGCCATATGACTTAGAAAGTTAAACCAAACACATTTTCAGCATACTAATACAAGAGATATCTAAAAAGAGGATGCTTCAATTGGAAGAGAGGTTTTCAGGAAAGCAGTAAAAAGGCAGCCAGTTAGAAAAACAAACAGTGGCAGTGTGCCTAAGCCTCAGGGAAGAGGGAATGTGCTCTGGGCCACAAGTAATCAGAGTCTGCAGCAAGTCTGTCTTACTTGGAAGAGATATAAATCAGGTCCTTATGGCTCAATGGTACTATTACTTTATACTGCAACAACGATCTTTCTGATAATAATCAGCCTTTATATGTAAGGTCTGCCTGAAGCGATTGAAAATGCTGATCAGTATGTGACAGACTGAGTGGTCATATCTCTCACTATAAATAGATAGCTTCTCTTTCTCTCTCTTTCTCTCAAGAGAAAAAGATAGATAGCTGGATACATTTTAGAGATACACAAATATATAGGATGTAGATAGATATAGATATGTACATAGTGAATTGTATAGATATGGACATAAATATATAGATAAATATAGATATATCCACAAATAAACATATATATCAGTCTCCAGGTCTTTCTCAACTGGAGTATCATGAGAGATTTAGGTCCTGTTGCCCTAAGGCATCCACTGAAGGTTATGACTTTATCTTTTCACTTGTGCATTTAAATGGTATGCACTGAAACAAGAAAACAGTCACTCAAAACATTTCCTACGTTCTGTTGTTCAAATGTGGAACCTTAGTTGAGAAACCTCAGTTAAGATGATTGATTAGCACAAATTACCTTGCCACCCAAATTCCTCAAATTTCCTGGTCTGCAAACCTGTGAGCCACCTCTGTATGTTGATTTATGTTATCTCTACCACTAAACATTACACCCCCAATGATCACATACTTTCTTTTCCCCAAGTTCTGTACATTTTTCTTCCTTTGTAAAACCTAAAAACCTAATGGACAAATATTACTAACTAGGCTAAATTATTCTTTGATTATCAAACCTCATTGGGTATGCCCAGTGTGCCTGACCTGGTGCTAGATGCTAGGTGGACAAAGACAAGTATCTTTATCCTCTTAAGAACTCATGGTCTACAGGTTTTTCTTGACCAATAATGGGATTACATCCTGACAAACCCTCATAAGTTCATGCTATTGTAAATCAAAAATGCACTTACTACACCTAACTTCCTGAATACTGTAGCTTAGCCCAGCCTACCTTAAATGTGCTCAGAAAACTTGCATTAGCCTACAGTTGGAAAAAACCATCTACCACAAAGTCTGTTTTATAATAATATGCTAATTCTCTCAAATGGTTTATCGAGTACTGTAATGAAAGTAAAAAACAGAATGATTTTCTGGGTACAGAATGGCTGCAGTGTATCGATTGTTCACCCTCATGATCTGGTGGCTGACTGGGAGCTGTGGCTCGCTGCCCTGCTCGACAACATGAGAAAGCATTGGAATGGGTATCACCATCTGGGAAGAGATAAAAATTCAGAATTCGAAGTACGATCTCTACTGAATGCATATAGCTTTCACACCATCATCAAAAAATCCTAAGTCAAAGCATCATAAACCAGGGACCATCTGTAGTGGGTTCAATAACTAATCCTGACATTACTGCTAATTTTCAATTTATCCACAGTGAATTTCACTAAAGGTTTCTTTCTTTTTGTAATAGAAAACAAAAACAAAAACATAGAATGCATTCTTAGCCATATGTTATTTGTCATATTATTATTAAAAGTTATTATAAAAACCATGTTGAACATGAAACTCAAGTGAAATTAAATTCCTTTAAGTTGTTTTGAATTTTGACTAATTTAATGGCTCTTTCATTTCCATATCAAACATGTACAGGGTGGATTTAATCATCCAATTTTTTCTCACCGAGACCTGATTGTCAAATGGAGTCAGTTCATAACATCTATTTTTATATTGTTTGCCCCAGAATCCTAAGCACGTTTAGACAGGTCATAACCGGCATATTTTAAGTCTCTAAGTAACTCCCTAGAAATGCCACAAACATCCTTAAAATTACACATGTAAGGGTCTTTTCCTCCTAGAACTTTGCATATAGAAAAATAATGGCTTATAAACCTAGGTACTAAAGTGCAAAACCACCTGAACATTGTTTTAATTCGCCAGAACTAATAAATCTTAACTTTTATTTCTTTTTTTTTTTAATTTTTTTTTCTACGTTTTTATTTTTATTTTTGGGACAGAGAGAGACAGAGCATGAATGGGGGAGGGGCAGAGAGAGAGGGAGACACAGAATCGGGAGACACAGAATCGGGAGACACAGAATCGGAAACAGGCTCCAGGCTCCGAGCCATCAGCCCAGAGCCTGACGCGGGGCTCGAACTCACGGACCGCGAGATCGTGACCTGGCTGAAGTCGAACGCTCAACCGACTGCGCCACCCATGCTCCCCTTTTATTTCTTATTTTAGCAGTTAAATAATGAAGCTGAAGACCACAAAAGAGCTTTGTTTGTTTAACTTTACAAAAAAGGGATTTTTGTTATGTTGACTTATTTTATGTGAGTGGATTATGGATTTTTTGGTTCAGTGCCTCAAGGGGAATATAGTATTTGAAGTTAAAATGCATTCTGAATGCACGTGGTAGCATGTTCAGAAACAGTGATCGAGATGTACAGGTAGTGATGTAGGTTGACCTTAAAAACATGGTACTGAGAGAAAAAAATTAAAAATGCACAAAAATATGTATTTTATAAGAATGTCTATAAATAAAAATATGTATTTTAAAAATAGTGATACTATAGCTCTGTTTTACTATCTATCTATCTATCAGTCTATCTATCTATTTACCTTACCAACTACCTGTCTATAACATGTTAAAATGGTTGCCTTTCTTGGTGGGTAGAGAAATGAGAGTAGGGAATTGGGACAAAAGAGAATCAAAATTAAAATAAAACAAAAGAGGAGACACCCAGATTGAAGCAAGTCAAAAAATTAGGTATATAATTAACATAACTCTCTGTTTCTCAGGTCCAGAAAGACAAATACATAAAAAAATAAATAAGTAAAACAGTAAGTCCCTAATTTAAAACAAAAATGTAAACTTTCACACAGTTAACTTTGGTGCATTATCTATGGCACAATTTTTGCGAATAGTGGCAACTGCAACATTGAAACACACCTCAGCCCCTTTTATATTTTTCTCAGAAATGCAATTATACTCAATATTTTATGGGGTCTGGGGACACAAATTTATCAGCAACCGCTAGAATAGATAAAGGAGTTCCAAGAACACATCTCACTTAAACTGTTAATTCTCCTCTTAAGTTGTGTCTGTGAATTTTTTCCTGCCAAAAGAAGACCTCCATCTTTCCATAGCCCAGATTTAGTGCTCAACCTCTATTCCACGGTTCCAAGCAGTTCAGCTTCTGGCAAAGAGGCAATGTGGTATGGGGGTAGAGGGGGTAAAGAGGGAATGGGGAGGCAGCGAAGATGGGCGGCAGAGGGGGGTAGTCAGGATAGTGCTTTAGAAAGTGTGCAGTACAGTCACATTGCCTCAGTTCAAATCTCAGGTCTGCTACTGACTACTTGTGTGTCCCTGGTAAAATTACTTAACTTCAGTGTGTCTGTAAAGTGAATGGAGTAATTTTACTTGTCTTACATTGTTATTTTGAGGTTTGAGTCATTTTTTTGCATAGAAAATAGTGCCTGACATAGAAAGTCTTCCATATATGTTAGTTACAATAATTACTCATTTAAATAATAAACTTGCATCTCATTTAACAAACCAAAAGCTTTGCAGTTAGTAATCCCGCCCTTTTTAGGAGACAGCAGAAAGATCAATTGCATTGCTACTCAAGTTGTGCTATTCAAGTTGTGTTGGTCTGCAAATTGGTTGTCATCAATCTGTGATAAGTACAGAAATTTAAAGCATTTAGAACCTTGTATAGCAATATAACATAATCTAATAAAAATATCACTTACATTTTACATGTCATATTATTTCATTTTTCTATTGATTTATTTTATTATTATTATTATTTTCAATAATTGGTCTACAGTGATTTAGGATTAAAAAGAAAACACTGGCCTTTTACCGCATATAGTTTAAGAAACACTGATCTGTAGTTATTCTTTTGTCTTATGAAAGTTTTATCAGATTCTTCCAAATACATACAACATTACAAATTAAATTACACAACATTCTGTAAATACAGAACTTACACTTTTCTCTGTGTTACTGCATATGAACATTGGTGTCTACAAAAGTGGATTTGGGGACTTTTATGAATTGTAATGAGTGAATGACATTTCATTATATGGAAACATTACTACTTAGTAATTCTTCCTTATTGAGTATTGAACTTCTTCATTTCATTCTTTATTATAAATACAAAAAAGGGAACATCCCTGGATATAATCTTTTTCACAAATCCATACTTGTTTCTTAGAAGTAAATTTCTAAAAGCAAAATTAGGTCTTTGGGAATCCAGATATTTCTCCCTGAAACAACTGTACAAGTTTATACTCTCTCGAGCAGTGCCTCATAGGCATGTCACTTTTCTCTCTTACTTGTCTGCTTTTTCCTGGCTACTCATATTTTGTTATATATGAATAAGCAGGTAAAACATTTAAAATCTGATGTCACACTGTTTTATCAATTGAGTCTTTGAATGCAATTTTAAGTATCTTCAAATGTTCATTAGTTTTTGTAATTTTCTTTTTTTGTTAACTAACTGAATTGCACATGTCAGTAAATGTATCTGCCCTGCTCAGAGTCCCTGTAAATAGCCGACAAATTGCATAACTATCTCCTGATACTAAACCTGCCCTGAGACCAGTCAAATAATTCATGGTTGATAAGAATCCTAACTGAGAACATAGATGTCTGAATAATAGAAAATAAAATCAACGTAGTAGCCCCTTGAGTGAAAAGGTGATGAGGTTTCACTGGAGGTGGCCATTTTGAGTGGCTTAAAAACACAAAGAACGTTAGAGGATTCTTGAGAAGAAAAACAAAATAGCCTGCATTCTTGACTTTCTGTCTCCAGGCTTTAATCCTCATGAAGACTCAATGAAATTCTTGCTCTTTACTTCCTTCCTTTTGCTTTGTGCAAGCTTAAGTGCATTTTTGTTCCTTGCAACCTGTTCTTCTTTTCTAGAGCTTATTTTCTTCTCTGATATTCTATTATCTCTTTGGGCATTTGTCAATTTTTTTTTTTTTTTGGTTTGAATTCCTTATCCTTAGCTATTAAGACTTTTATTCCATATTTTGTTATACATATGTATTTGAAGTGTGTTGTTTTAATTTTATGTCATTTTTGAAGAAGTTATCAACATTGTTAAAATGAATACACTTTCTATCTTCTCTGCCTTTCTTATAATACTTAAAGATGCTTTTCCATACATAACATGCATTTGTATTTTACCAATACTATATGCTTTCCTATTGGCTTACTGGCATACTTGTAGTATTGAACACAAGCAATCCTCTGACCATGAAAGCTGTAACTGTGTAAAGCAATTTCAATAATCAATGAGATTGTTGGGGGCTTTAAAATTTGTTGTCAAACACTAAAAATTGTCTTACTATTGGTTACAAATGTTTGGATATATGAAAAATTAATGAAACACTGTAATCTAGAACATTAGAGACCTTGAAAATTATAACGTTTTATTTGTTTATAAAAAAGTTTATCATGAGTAGTTTGAGCAGCACTTTTGTCTCTTCATGTTACCATATGAAGTGAACATCTTTTCTGTGCTCTCAGAATTATCTTATTCCTTTCAAAATTTGGATCCGTTTTCAACATTTTACTCTTTGTACTTTCAATGCTATGAAATATCTCTGAGAGTTCCTTTAATGTGAAGTTCTTGCTGGCATCACTTCCCCTGAGATGTCTTCATCCTTTCTATAACAACTGCTTTACTCATTTACGTTAACAAATTCACCCTCTGAATGGTGCCAGTGTCAACATTCCTACATTCAGCTATTTCTTCTATCCCTTTTCTTTCTTTTTCTTTTCTCTTTCGTTTCCTTCCTTCCTTCCTTCCTTCCTTCCTTCCTTCCTTCCTTCCTTTCCCTCCTTTCTCCTGCACTTTCATCTTTGTTAACCATGTCTTTCCTTCCAATTATCCATTTTGTAAAATATCATCTGGATTTACCACAGGGAGACAAGAAATCAATATAATTACATACCTTCCTGCTTGCATGCAGACTTGTTAACAGATGCTCAGAAATCAATCACCAACAGATTTTGAAGCAAGTGGCACAGTTGGTCACTGATTATGGTGCACATAGATTATTTATTTAGTGATCTGTGGGCTGAAGAGCTAATAGTGAAGTTTGTACTTGTATGTAATTACCCACAAGTCATATACCATAACTGAAATTTAAACTGTCTTATTGGGAGACTGGGGTTACTTAACTAAATCATTGTTACTGAATTTTATGCATTCAGAATCATGCAAGGACTGCCTGTAGTAATCCATTAAAACATCTTACCTTGGCCAGTGCTAAGTTCTAGGGATACTTTATGTGAATTAGAGAAGGTGCCATCAAATCTCTATAGATGCTATCCTGCCAGGCAATATGCTAGCAAAGAGCAGAGCGCCACCTACATAGCTGGAAGGTACAGAACCTGATGTGACTGTATTCATAACTACTTACTAAGAGACATCATTTCCATTCTATTAGTATTCCTTCATTTCTGTGCAGTGGGCAGGGGTCGGTGGCCTTCTCTTTACGTATATCCTTGCTAGGGTGCCCTATCCTCAAAAGCACGTGCCATGTGTATGTCAGCTCCATTGACTGATGCTGCCTATGGCTTTTTGCTTAACATGAAACATAAAATAGCTACTAGTCAAGGATTAAAATCTTGGAATCACTGTTCTTTAATATGAATGAAAGGCTCTGCAAAGAGAACTTTTATTTAAAGAAAAGAATATTGGAGGAGATGAAGTAAACTAGATCAGAGTAGAGCTATACACTTGGTCTCACTCAAGTCATATATACTTGGTCTCCCTCAAGTCCCCTTATCTACTTGTTTGTCCCGAATTGAATGGTGGTCTTTTTTTTTTCATTCATCCAGAAATCTGTTCATAGGAAAGAGTGCCAATGAACAAGATGCTTTATTGCTAAAAAAATATTGTTTGGATAACATGACATCCTTTTCTTGAGAATTCACAGAAGTAATTTTTCTCTGATATTAGTATCAGAGAGAATGATACTTCTTTTAAACAATTCTTTGTTTCTTCCTGCTGAATTATGTTATTCATCATATTTCTTATTTCTTCTGAGTTCCTGGACTTAATCCATATGAATTAATTAATTTGGGATCAAATTTGTATTCTTCAGCCAACAAATACATAGAACACGTTGGTGAGTTTTTCATACATTACAGCCATGTTTATTCGACCTCACTTTTCCTTGTGTTATTTCCTTTTGTCTTATTTTTCTTATTCATTAATATTGTTCGTATTTTTATCCAGCTACATACATATACACATGTATCTTAAAATCTTTCAGACAAGATGAGGTACAAATAAATGAAAGGATATAAATAAAGACTGATTTCATAAAATATATTAAGTCATCAAAAAAGGCATTTGTGCTTAAAACTTTCATATTCAGTTTTGTCATAGGTCCATTTGGTCAGCAAACTTTGTGAGGAATACGGGATTTAAAAATCTTGATAAATTTAGGATATAAAAATATTTATTGATTTGTTCATATAAATATCAGGAGTGACCAAACATGTGTTTGAAAGTCATTGATTTATGAAGTAAAAATGTAGTAAGTAATTTTACCAGATTATTTTGCAAAAAGTCACATTCTGTTTTCCAAACTAGTAACCTAGTTATTAGTTAGCCTTTATTTTCTCATACTGAGGTCACAATTAACCTGCAGAACATTCAAGAAACAATTCAAGGGCGTAATACAGTTTGTTTTATTTTGGTAACTAAAGACTATTGCAAACAACCTAACATCTGTAGTTTTATAAAGACTATGCAAGATGAATATTACATAACAGCAATTGCAGCATCAGAAACAGTTTCATGGGTAATTGCCAAGAGTGCCTAAGGAAGCAAAGCTAGAATTAATGGGAGTTGATTGGTTAGGACATCAGATTTGGACACCAGGACAATAATGAGAAGAATTAGAAATCCTTTTTCTTTCACCATCCACAATGGGATAAAGTACTTAAGGATACTTTGCAAGAAGCAATTCCATTCTGGAAAAGAAAAAAACACATGATGTGGGCCACAAGACCGTATCTTTTTGCAATCAATTAATATTACTCTTTCATATTATGGTATTTATTACACAAAATATATGCTCTAGAACGTTTGCTTTCAAAATAGCAGGTAGTATTTTACTTCTAATGTAAAGCCTTCAGAGACTTCTGTCCTTTCTTCTATGTTTTATGTTGAGGAAGTGACTGAAAAATGCCATGTAAAATTTTTCTTTATTTTAGGCCTATTTAAACTGCTTACTTAAACAGAAGTTCATTTTTTTTATAGCCAAATTGTTTTTTAAAAAGAAAAGGAACTTGAAAATAAATTTCTGCCATTTCATGTTAATTTCCCTTGTGAACTACTATTATAAACACTAACAGACAGCCATTTGCCTAGAACATCTTTTGCAGAACTTGACTACTTGTCCTTATCCTTCTGAATAGATTTTAAACTTATTTTAGGGACAGCTTTATGTAATGTAAAAAAAAAAAAGCTTATACAACATTAATTTCAGTAAAGAATAAAGGCTGATATTTTTCTGATATTTTTAAACATTTAGTTTAAGAATAGACTATATCTTATTTTGATCATTAAAGAGTTATGCATACCAATCTAGGAGAATTTATGACATACAAAGAAATTTGATGAAGGGGGTTACTGAAATTCCCATTACTCAAATAAAATGCTGATTATATTTTGCTAGATTTCCTTTCAGAGGGACTTAGAATAATATTTTTCTGATTTTAAAAGTTACATGGTTTTATAAATAGAAAAATACATAAAAATATAAATGAAAATATAAATCAGCATTCAGAATAACTGTACAGGTTTCTGGTGATTTGTCTCTTAGTGTTTTGATTTATAGTCCTGGTTCTTCTATTTATAAAATTTTAATCACAAGATCTATGAAATTTGATATACTGATATTAGGTAGCATGATTATAGCAAATACTATTTTTAGTTGCTAAATACTAATTCACTTTAGAGATAAATCATAATTATCACATCTAGTCCTTTTATTTAATATATGATGTGTTTCCATTTTTTCCTAGAGTTTAAAAAATGTTATAATCAGTATCCTTTTTTATAAAGTGTTCCCACCCCATAATTTATTGTGGAGGGGGAATCAGTGGTGGGCAAGGGAAAAGGGGTTGTATCTCCTTAAAATAAACTGCTGGGTAGAATTGTTAGGACAGAGGTTATTAATATTTTTAATATGTCAAGACAGATTTATAAATTGTTAAATTCCAAATATAACGTGTATATGAATAAAGTCTATGAAAAACTAACATTTTAAGGAAATCCATTTCCAGTAAAGGGTGAACTAGGTGATTCAGAGCACCTCTTGCCAAATTCACCTAATAAGTTTGACCTGAAAGCATCCTAATACACTGCTGAGGTCCTCCTATAATAATCAGGGAGAGAATGAGCTACTTCTTCCTTAGGGACATTTTCAATCCTACCAGACAGGTGAGAGGCAGCAGACAACAGGGGTCAGAGTCAGTGACCACCAGGAGCAGGGACCGTCTCTAAGAACTGAAACACCACTACCACCTTTGTACTTAAAAATTCTGCCAGTCCTGAGAAGACATGAGAGAAAAATCTATCACTCAGGAAAGTCATTGAGTTGGAAAGATGAAAGTTAATATTAAGTGATTGCTAAAGATAGTTACTCTAGTGCAACATCCCTTGCTCTGAGTTTGGTTGGCTAGCACATGCTTCTGCCTGGCAAAAGAAAAAAAAGTCACCTTCGAATGAATATAGAAACATCTTAGAACTCAAATTATTTCTGAATATAATTGTTTAAAGGAACAATCAGAGGGGCGCCTGGGTGGCTCAGTCAGTTGAGCGTCCGACTTCGGCTCAGGTCATAATCTCACAGTTTGTGAGTTCAAGCCCCGCATCGGGCTCTGTGCTGACAGCTCGGACCCTGGAGCCTGTTTCAGATTCTGTGTCTCCCTCTCTCTCTGCCCACTCATGCTCTCTCTCTGTCTTAAAAATAAATAAAATATTAAAAAAAAATAAAGGAACAATCAGAGACAGTAAAGCAAATAGCAGAATGAAAATACACAAACTAGAATTAGTAGAACAACATTGAACAGAAGTTTGTGAAGACAAAGTCTGGTTATGGGAATTGTTAGATATAAATTGTAACACATGCCCACTGTGTTCAGGGAAATAAAAATGAATTTGAAATTTAGAGAAAGGAACTGGAAACTATAAATAGTGATACTGCATATATGAATAGGAATCAACTGGAAATTATGGCACTGAAAAATATAATAACTAAAACCAAGAAGACAATGAATGATTTTAATAGTAAGTTAAATACAGCTGAGCTGGAAAGAAGCAAAGAAAGACAAAATATAGAAGTAAAGAAGAGGAGCAAGAGGATACAAGGAGAAGGTCGAATCCCCTTTATCTGAAATTTTAGAAAAAAAGAAGAGAAAAAAATGGGCCACAGAGAGATTTTTCATGAGGTAATCGCTGAGAACTTCCCATAACTGATGAAGAAAATAAAGCATAAATATTAAAAGTAGCCAGAGATTAACCTCAAAAGAATAACATTAGTGGCCAGAGGATGGTATAACATCCTCAAGTCGCTAAAGGATACAACTGACAAGCTTAACTTCTCCACCGTGGATATTTTTAAAAATGAAGGAAATATAAAATCATTTGCATACAAAGAGTAAAGAATCCACTACCTGTACACGAACACAAAAGGAAACTACAAGAACTCTTCTTTGGGTAGGAGATGAAGCAAGGAAAAAAAAAGGCAAATAATTTGAATTTGGGAATAAACTTAAATGAACCCTGATGATATAGAGCAATTATAAAAATATTCTGGGATTTAAAGTATGTAATATTAAGATCTATAAAATGTTAGTTAAGAAGTCAATAAATGGATTTACAATGTGCTAAAGTACACCCGTAGTGCAAGAAGAGGATAAATGTGTGCAGAAAAGTGCAGTCTTGGTGCTTACAAGGCAGATTAAGGCAGTATTTAAATAATATTTTTAATGTTTATTTATTTTGGGAGACAAAGAGACAGAGTGGGGCGGGGGCGGGCAGAGAGAGAGGGAGACATAGAGACTGAGGCAGGCTCCAGGCTCTGAGCTGTCAGCACAGAGCCCAATGTGGGGCTCAAACCCACGAAGCGTGGGATTATGACCCGGGCTGAAGTCGGACGCTCAACTGACTGAGCCACCAGTTAGTTTAATGTTATTTGAAATAACAAATACATTTAATGAAACTCATTTAGCTGGAGGTCTACCAGTTAAATGATTTGGTGTGAGAACGGAACAATACAAATTCGGTGATAAATGCAATGCAGGTTTCAACAGATGACGTTGGTTTTAACTACATGAAAGTGACCAGCACTTACTTCAATATCATGGAAAAAAAAAAGAGTTACATGAGTCCATTGAAAAAGCCAAATAAAGATCTTTCTTTCCATTAAAACAGAGTTTCACTGCTCACTATCACCATGGGACATGTAGGACCCAACTAGGTAGAAAAGTTATTTAAAAAAAAAAAAAAAAAAAAAAGGAAAAACAGGAATGGAATCACAATTTACTCCTATCTCTATCATGTTGTGTGAAATTAAGAAATGTGGAAAGGAGAAAAAATAAATCTGAAACCATAGCCATTATCTCATAAGGACTTTAGACAGATCTTTGACCTGATTATTCATACATCAGAAAAACAATGATGAAATTTAAAACTGTCTACAAGAGTAATATTGTCTTATGTCACAAGACTAATATTCTGTAAACAGAGGAATAAGAAGCCTAACACATTAAGTGTATGAAGAGAGCTAACATTCTTAACACACTCATAGAAGTATACAGAAGACCTATGAATAGGCAAAGAGGGTCAGAGAGATTTCAAATTAATTTATTTTTATGCCTTTTTCTTATTAATTTGCAAGAAAGAAACTTACACATTTGAATCAGGATTAGGTTAGAGATCATAACAACTCTTAAGTGCTGACTATTTTATTTTTATAAATGTGTAAAGCACTTAAAATATCAGAATCAAATGCTGCATATTTTAACAAGTAAAAAGAGAACTATCAATAGTTTATGATATTACGCTACATAATAAGAAATGAATGTTTTCATGTTCTTTAAATACATTTTCAAAAACATGAAATTGAATACCTTTTATCTCTGTGCTAAAAATTTTTGAATTCATTGGAAGGTTATTTGATTTGAATTTAGTAAAGTAAAATAGAAAAAAAATAATGAAAACACTTATAACACTATTTGGTCCAAAACTAGAAACTTTTTAACACTTAACAGATGTTAATTAATAGACTCTACTTAAAGGGGCATGGATAGTTTATATCTATTTGCTGTTTATATTTATCTCAAGAGCCTACTTGGAGCACATAGCATGCACCTAACATGTATTCCTAGCATATACGTGCTTGTTAAATAAATGAAAATGACTGAGTATAAGTAAAAACAAAGCATGATTTTTAAAAATCCTCATTAATCAATGAGGTCTTAACTTTATTTTTTGAAATCTGAGAGAATCTATGCATTTGTTTCATGGAAAACAGAAAATATGCAATTTCTATGTGAAAAATCTGTACATTTTAGATGCAGTTTTAAGAGGATAGCCCATAATGGGATAACTCTGGGCTTCATGGAATACATCAAATACCAAAAATCTTAGTGAAGCCACAAAAATACTAAAATCTCAAAAGTATTGGGGCCATATTTTCATGTATTTAAAGAAGTTAAATCTCATACTAGCTTTTTTCCTTTTTTTTTCTTTTTTGATATTTCTAATTAGCCTTTAGCTTTTGTTTGTTGAAAGTTTCAACTTTCACACTCCACACATATGATGGCAAATTATTGTCATCATCATATGAATGCCTATCATCATATTAGGTAAGTATACACACAAATTTTGAACATAAGCAGTTGTCCAAAATGATGGTGCCCTGGCTTAGGTAGGGATTAAATTCTATAGACAGTGAATAAGATAAAAAAATCACATTTGATCAAATAAACCACCCTTAAATGTCTAGGACTTTGACCTTTGGAAGGTTCAAGTAAAACAAAACAAAACAAAACAAAACAGAAAAACCCTCACTTTTGAACAAAGACTTATTTAACACTTATGCTTGGTGTCAGGTACAATTCAAGATTTGGAAATACAAAACAGCAAAAACTCCTAACCTCAGGAAGCTTACATTTTAACGTGTGACACAGGCAATAAATATGATAAATAAATTTTATGTATTTTCTATAATGATGTGTTAAAGAGAAAAAACAAAGCATTTTTTAATTATCTTTGCTTTTCAGCTTTCCCTATAACTGAGGAAAGGGCAAGAGGGTGAATAAAGGAAACTGTGTCTTTCTTTCCTTCTCTCTGCCTGTCAAATCCAAGTCATTTTCAACTCTGGAACTATATATTATTAGATATAACAGATCTTTTGATTTCTAGATTTTGGCAAACTCAAACTAACTTGAACATCCTTATTAAATGGATACATCTAATCTGCATGATGTTTGAGGCACAGGGTAACGGGTGGTATATTTTGAGACTATAGCAAAGAGAAATCCCTTAGCTAAATCAGTGAGTGTAGCAGATTGTATGCACATATCAGTGTAGTTTTAATCTATTTTATTTTATTTTATTTATTTTATTATTTCCACAATTGAGCTCCTTTTTCAGAATTTATTTTTTTGGATTTTATCCTCTATTTCTTTGTGGTATCATTTCATAGAGGTTTTGCATCTGCTTTAAAGATCTTCCATGCCTTGACTTCTGTATCATTGCCAAGTTTTTGATTCTGTCTTATTTTTTAATGCTTTACAGTCCAGCCTTTTCACTTCTCTGAACAGCAAACCATCTTTTTCCCAGTGTTCCATTCTTGAGCCTCTCCTATTTTCTCTAATATGTTTCCAGGCAATATCATGACTTCAATTTTTACTTCTCTGTCAGTGGGTATTATCTGAATCTTCAGTGATTCTCTCTCTCAAGACCCAGCACCGTAATTCCAACTATATTTTGGATACCTCTAGGTACAGGTATTCTGTGTACTTCAAATCCAAAGAATCTAAGTATGAACGCATAATTGTCCTTTCCACAGTTGTCACTTTTCCCATGTCCCTTTATGTTATTAGAATTAAAACTGTCTTTCAGAACTAAAGTTTTAGAATCATTCTCAATGTCTCCTTTCTAGTCTTCTGCATTAAGTCATTAATTACTATTGTTTGAAATCCATAAAATCTTTTTTGTTGTTATTAACATCAGAGCCATCATGCATGACTGCTCACCATGCACAGCACAATTCCAGGGCTTCCATTCACATATGTATCCTTGGAATGGCACGCGGAACAGGTGTGTAGGATCATCTCCTTAAAGCATTTCTCTAACCTGTCCTTTTGTTTCTAATCAAAGAACAGAATGTAAAAGACTAGAAAGTACACAGAGTATGGGATCTACTAATCCATGAAAAGTTTCCCTCTAGGGTGGTCTCTGCCAAGATGTTTAACATCTCTGGGACCCAAATTTTATCTTCTGTAAGAATAATGGCGAAGTATGCAATTTTTAAAAAGCATAGCTCTACCTTAAGAGGAAATGCTACTTGGGTGTTATAGTGGGGAATTCTGGGGTGTCACCGAGCAGAATGAAGGTCTCAGGCACTTGATAAGATAATAAACCATAGGAAATAAAGATGACATCAGAATATGAAAGGACGTCAAATGTGAATCTTTCCCACATCAAAACCAGGCAGCATTGGGCTGTATAATCCACTGAAATTGGAAAATAAATGTAAATATGTAAGATTAAAAGTATACCACCATTCCTCAACCTTGTTCACCTTGTAGTGAAAACTCAAAAGGGAACAAAGAAACTGGAAAGAAAACATGATCAATTTATTCCTCTCACATTATTTTTAACTCTTCTCCCAACCCACGTAATGAATAGGATCTCTGTTAAAATAGGTGGTATAGTGGAATTAATAGTGACAAGAGAATTTGGTGCTAAAGAATGGGTTTTGTAAGCTATCCATTCATCTAATCTTGTCACTGAAATTAGATAATTAATTTGCATGGAAAACAGTTAATTCAGTCAAAGTTAATAAAAGTTACAATGAAGAGGCTTTCTCAAGATCATGATCTTTCTCCAAGTAATTGAGGTAGCACTCAAAAGCCTCTTGTGATAATAAAAATGGTTTTTATAGATAAACTTGATCTTCAAAATCTCCCACATTTTCTTCCTCAATTTTATAATAGTTAAAATGTTTTTTCAGCAAAAATGCAACTAAATCAGTTGTTTAAGTAAGAAAATAAAGTAGAAGGTAAATATGTTATTTTAAAGATTGTGTCAGTTTCTTCAAGGATTTTGTTTTGATTAAAATGGATTTTTATTTGGAAAAAAATAACATCTCGAATAATTCAAAAAAAATTAATCACTTTCTTTTTTAGAATAACACAAATTAAAATGCATTTTTAAAATATTCATATTCCTGGAAACATATTAAGAGCTTAAAAAATATTTTTGTACTAAAAAAAGTGAATGAAGTTAAAATTTAACTTTAAACAAATATTTGCTCACTATTCTGCTTTCTCTGTCAACAATGAGATATATTTGAGCCAAGTGTTGCTTTTGATTTAGGGAGAAAATTGAAGAATGCTTTAATTTCTCATTAACTACATCATTAATCAGTGGTTAATTGTAATTATTTAGCCTGTAGAAAAAGTGAAAGTAGAATTAGAATCTGACTACAAGTCAAATAAACGTTGTCTTTCTTATTGATTTCAGCATTTTTTAAGACAGATATTCAATAACGTTTGCTTAGCAAAATTTTGGTAGTGGTTGGTCAATGTGTTGAATAATAATTTAAGAGAGTGACTATGTCAAACTCTGTATATCTTTCTTTGTCAACTTGCAAACATTAATAATACAGGACAGCATTAGTATGTTTTTTTCCAGTATCATTGTATAATTGCAATTAAGTAATCTGAGTAGTTATAAAAATAAATATATTCCCCTGTATTTTATTTAGAACAACTTAGAATGATATAAATTCTCTCAACAGGTTTCCCCGGGGGGGGGGGGGTATTCTGTCTTGCTAATTCTTCAATGTTAAGATACAAATACTGAATCTTACCCATTTCAACTTCTCTTTTGCATGTGCAAAGTACACTTTTGTTTATAATACAGGAGAGAAAATTGAAGACACAAACTTCAATTTTCAATAGAATGTCAGGAAATAGATAAAAACCCCATTTCAAAAATGTGAAAATGTTAATAATGTACCATGTCTAGTTTCTCAGTATAGGAAGGTGTAGTGGTTCCAGGGTATCATCCTTTTCCTAATAACTATACTCAGAGCCTCTTTACAGTCTTTTCTGAATAGAAATTGCTCATCGAAGAAGCAACACCTGAATTTGGCATTCTTTAACTTCCCTTTCATCAGTGTCTAAATTATCCACATTTTCTAAATCCTATGCTAACACGCCTCTGCAGGCTAGTGCTAAATGTTATTAACCTTCAACAAATTGGATTCCTGATGAGTCCATGTTCATTTTTGAAATAGTGTCATCAAGTCATCACAGGGCCCCAACTGGAGCCCCAAAAGTGGCTCTGAGAAAGGGCCCACACTACTTGGCCTACGCATTTGATGATATCCATGCCATCTTTTGGTGGTTTATAAAATAATTGCAAACATTAAAATGTAATTTTAGTTTCTATTTAATGGATAGTTATTTGGTATGAGTGGAGGTTGGTGCTATGTTTGGGTGTGTTTGCTCTAAAACAACAGATACATTCACAGTATTTCTCTTATTCATTCAGTACATTTAGGTAGGAGTGGTTTTATAGAAGTATATTCCACATTTTCGTACCTGCATCAAAGTAAGAGCACTAGACATAATTTGGCCTTTGTGTATCTTGAGTTAATAATGAGACAGTGAATTTTAACATAATCTATTAATCTGTATTTTATTTTTCAGATGTTTATTCCTACTTCCGTGTGTGTGTGTGTGTGTGTGCGTGTGTGTCTTTATTCTATGAGGTTATACACAGCTTTTAGATTGCAAGGCAAAAATGTTGCCATTTCCATGCATAGAAAGGACCTCCACTCAGCCTTTTGTTTTCCATAGCCTAGCCATATATTGGAAGTACATGGTTAAGAAAAGGTGGCAGCTCCAAGCTTTGAACTAATAACAATAAAGACCTACCTCTGCAATTTCTTACAAAGTACCAGATGCAGCCCTAAGCATCCTCAAATGCTAGGCTCATCTCTGTGATTTTTGCCTCTCAGTTTTCAGATTTCTAATTCTTCACTTCCTTATTAACTCTTTAATGTTTGTCTGATGATCTTTATTATGTTTCCCTATCTTCTAAGAGGTCCTAAGCAGGAACATTGGTCTGGATGCCTAATCAGCCATTCGCAGAGTTGAAGTCTGGTCCTGCCATTTTCAAGCCCTCCACTGAGTGCCTCCTCACACTCGCATGCCCTCTCTGAGCTTTATATTTGAAGAGTAACAATACCCCCCAATACTTCCACTCTAGCCATTTGTGTTTGTCACAGCACATTGATAATAAAGAGAGCAGGCCTCTTCAAACTTGTGATTTTCAGCAAAGTTTTTATCAAACTTTCAGTTTCTAATCATTTCTCTTTTTTTCTTTTTCTTTTCTTATTCTCTGCTTCTTCCATTGGTGGCATTTTAGCTTTCAAGTGTAGCACAGCATGGTATTATTGGTTAAAAGGTAATAGAATTGTTTTAACTGCAATGTCAGCTACAGGAGGAAGGAAAGGGAATAAGAAAGTTTAGAAAGGAAAAATAAGTTTGCAAAGTAAGCTACCTCAGAGAAAAATTACAAAGCATATAGCACCTTTAAAGACTTTCCAGAGGGGGAGTCCTAGGAGGGAATGGATTGAGGATCTATGGAAAGAAATATAAAGATATTTGAGAAATATAAGGCTCTCTAGGCATTAGGAATGGGTGGGATTAGGCATAGGATTCAGGAATTATGGCTTTTAGGAAGAAGAACTGAAATGTCTCACTTGTAAGGAATTTATAAGTCAGGGTTCAGATGAGAGTTGAGGACTAAACTGTACATATTTCCAAGGAAATTATCATGCAATACTATTTATACCAGTAGGAACAAAACTGTGAGAAAATTCAGTTTAATAATGAAAATCTATATTAGATACAATCATTTATTTAAATTACTTATTAGGTATTTTATTAGTTTTAGTAGGGATGCCACACAAATTTACCACAAACTGGGTACCTTAAAAAAACTCAGAAATTTATTCTCTCACACTTGGAGCCTGTAAGTCCAAAATCAATCCCTTTGAAAGTTGTAGGGAAGAATCCTTCAATTTCTTATTTCTACTTTCTGGAGGCATTCCATGCCTTACAGCTGCATCATTCCAATCTCTGCCTTCATCTTCAAATGGGCTTCTTCCCTCTATTTTGCTGTCATTGTCCTACTACAAGGACACTGCACATTGGATCTAGGGTCCAACCTAATCCAGTATGATCTCATTTTAGTTTAGTCACATCTGCAAATATGGTCATATGCTGAGGTTTCAGGTGGGTATACAGCTTTGAGGGACAACATTCAACCTATTGTGGGTACAAGTGTTATATCTGTATCAGTAGCTAAGTATGCAGAGTATTACATTTGCTGTACTGCTTTTGTTATTTTATTTTATTTATTTTATTTAATTTATTTTATTTTATTTTATTTATTTTATTTTGTTATAATTATCTCCTATATTCATATGCCTCGTCTTAGTTTATTTTATTTTCAGTTATGGATTGGATTCAATTACCCATTCAACAAGCATTTATTTTGTGTCTGGAAGGTGCTATACACTTTGCTAGACACTTAGGATATAACAATGAATAAAACATAATAGATGAAAAAAACAGAACATAATGGGATAATGAAGTTTCTAAATATGCAGCAATCATAAGTGGAGATTTTTAATGGCTATATTAGAAGTGATACTTTCCAAGTAGAGGAAACAGCTTGAGAGAAAATGACAGCTTTGAAATAGCATGGTGAGTTTTGAGAACAGCAAGCAGTTCTATGAGACAAAGCAATACAAGGAAGGTTTGGTGAGAAGTGAAGATAGGAAGGAATTTAAGAGCCAATCACACCAATCTTCTATAGCCTCCTATGCAAGCTGACTATAATTCTTTTGATACTAAAGACGCACTGAAGGGTTTTAAGCTGGTTGAGGAAGATACGATAAAATGATTCAACTGGTATTTCGATTTTTTCACTTGCTTCAGATTTCTATAAATTAGATTATTGTTGTCTATTAACTTTTAGGTTTGCACATTCTAATTTTAGGTGTTATTTTGTGTTGCTTCTGAATTTGGGGAGAATATTTCTAACAGTGTTGATGAGTTCGTCAACCACTACTCTCACCCTGTTGCTGACTATCCACCAGAGTAAATTGTGAAGATTTGATTACTACATGGGGCTTTGTAACTGGAAATACTTACTTAACATTGTGTTTGTGAGATTCAGTGTCCTATAGGCACCCTTCAGGGATGGCAGAAATCATGGGATTGTTTCTGATCCTTTATTCAAGGCTGTGGCAAGTGTAGCCATCCCCTCCCCACCTCCAAAATTGGTGCTGTTGGGGCAATTTTTAAGTGAAAATAGGAGATTTTTTTTTCTGATCTCATAATATGATAACTATCTTCTTCAAAATATCACACACACACACACACACACACACTATTCTTTAATCGCTGTTTTTTAACAGCCTTACCCTGGTAAACTTCTTTGAAGAAGCTGGCCTTAAGGAACAGAAGTATCTTTACTGTTGGCTAAAGATGATGAGCACGTAAGGTCAGTCATCCATGGGATGTTGTCAACAGATCCCCCAAACAGGGAATGAAGTGCTATATAAAGTATCAACCAAGAATTCATGTGAAGATACTCAGAAAGAGAAACACACAAAACAGGAAAGGCACAGAGATGATGGGGCGCCTGGGTGGTTCAGTCGGTTAAGTGTCCGACTTCGACTCAGTTCATGATCTCTTGGTTCATGAGTTTGAACCCCGTGTCAGGCTCTGGGCTGACAGCTCAGAACCTGGAGCTTGCTTCGGATTCTGTGTCTCCCTCTTTCTCGGCCCCTCCCCTGCTCATTTTCTGTATGTCTGTCTCTCTCAAAAATAAACATTAAAAATTTTTTTAAAAAAGGCACAGAGGGGGCGGCTGGGTGGCGCAGTCGGTTAAGCGTCCGACTTCAGCCAGGTCACGATCTCGCGGTCCGTGAGTTCGAGCCCCGTGTCAAGCTCTGGGCTGATGGCTCGGAGCCTGGAGCCTGTTTCCGATTCTGTGTCTCCCTCTCTCTCTGCCCCTCCCCCGTTCATGCTCTGTCTCTCTCTGTCCCAAAAATAAATAAAAATAAATAAATAAATAAATAAATAAATAAATAAATAAAAAATAAATAAAAAAGGCACAGAGATGAAATTTGTGATGTGCCTATGAGCCCACAGGTTGTTGATATGGGAAAACACAACCCTGGAGAATCATGTAGTTGTGGGAATACTATATACAGAACTTTTAACACCCCTTTTAGAACATACAGATTTCTATGAAAACAGCTCCGTTGGCCAGGAATCCAGAGATGCACCTTGTTTTCTCTTTCAAGTGACTTCAGAGTAATAAATAATATTAAGACCTTTCTGAAACCAATAGGAAATTATAATAATCAATAATTACAATTTTAATACATAAAAAATGCATTCAAATAGCACTATGCTGGAAAGTATTTTGTTTGTAGGTGACAGAAGTTTTCTAAAAGACAATAGTCTTTGGCTCAGAAACTGTAAATATATGCTCATGAGAGAAAGTGACTTCAGACTGAGGGACTGAAGGCAGGATAAATAGTCATATTAAAGCCTGAATCATTGGTAGGAATCAGAGCATGACTGGATGGAGAAACACAACAGAAGACTGGGTTCCAGTCTAAGATCCAGAACTGAAACAATAGTATCAGCATTGATGCAATAAAATGGGCATTTTGCTATCTAATTGTGATAATGCATAATTTGTGGATCTGTGATGAAATAAAATATTTTCTAAAAAATGAGCACTTTGAAGTATAGGAAAATGCAAAGATGAATAGGAAAGAATTTTTTGTCTACTGGTTTAAAAAATCAAGCTTTTTTAACATTTACATGAAATACTGAAATATGGGTATGTGAGCTGAAAGAAATCCAATCAATATGGACTTTAGCACGTGACCTAGAATGTCACTCTCAATGTTAATTATGTAAAGACATTTCTTAAACAATTTTTGTGTACTAGTCACTGGCATATATAAGCTGAAAGTCTCAGAATTTTCTGGAATAAAAACAAAATATTGTACATCATAGAACAGAATCTGAACTTATTGCATATAAATTCTCTTAGTCTAATATTACATATAGGATCTGATACAACAAACTCAGTTTTAGGGGGCATGTATGAATTCACCATTTCTCTGATCATTACTCCCAGACTGTCCTTAGCAATCGACTTCTACAACATTAGGTAGTGTCATAAAATAAGAAAATACTAAAAGTAAAAAAAAAAAAAATCACACAATGTTGGAATTACGACAAAAGGACATAGGACCCAATGAAAAGAGTCTTTTTTTTTTTTAACGTTTATTTATTTTTGAGACAGAGCATGAACGGGGGAGGGTCAGAGAGAGAGACACACACAGAATCTGAAAACAGGCTCCAGGCTCTGAGCTGTCAGCACAGAGCCCGACGTGGGGCTCGAATCCATGAACTGCGAGATCATGACCTGAGCCGAAGTCAGACGCTTAACCTATTGAGCCACCCAGGCGCCCCTGAAAAGAGTTCTAGATGGGGACAGCTGGAACAATTTGAAAAAAAAAATAATGTATCATTGGACTATAGCCCAAGTATAAAATAAATATCCATGAGTTTATACTGATACGAATAAATAATTGAATAAATAAATGAATGGGGGGGAGGGAGGGATAGACAAATAACCTATGCAGAAGAATACCAAATAATTTATACAGATACACTGCCTTCAAAAAGGTAGAGTATAACTTCCTACTCCTAAAGTCTGGGCTGACCATGTTGACTTTCTTCCAAAGAGCACAGTATGGAAATGGAGGAATGATAACTTTATAGTGGAGAAACCTAACAAACACTATCTCAGCCGGGTGATCAGGTTAATATCAATAATGATAAGCTGTGTTGATATTATGTACCCTTGATATAATATATTGAAATGGCAATTCACCTCTGTAGTCTTCCTCCCAGTAACCCATATCCCCATTCTAATCACAAGAAAATATCAGATAAACTGGGATAAATCCCAGTTGAGAAATATTTTATGAAACATCTTACCAGTATTCTGTCAAGGTGATTAAAAACAAAGTCTGAGGAAATGTCTCAGTTAAGAGGAACCTGAGGAGACATGATGACTAAATGTAACGTAGTATCTTGGATGGGATTCTGGAATGGATTTAAGAACATTGGATAAAACTGGACCCTAGTTAATAATGTATCAATATTGGCACATTAATTGTAACAAGTGTACCAGAGTAATGCAAGATGCTAATAATAGGGGAAACTGGGTACAGGATATATGGGAAGTCTCTTTACTATTTTTCAAATTTTTCTTTAAATCTAGAGTTGTTCTAAAATAGAAAGTTTATTTTAAAAAATTTACTTGTTCATTCTGAGATATTGCCATTTCAGTACAGCTGGCTTGATGCTGAACCCCAGTAGAGAATGTGAAGCAGGCCTGGCTCAGTTGAGCATTACCTCTTACATAAACACACAGATAGTTTCCAAGATGGACATATAATCCATATTACTTCAGTCAGAGCAAATCCTGAAGTGTTTTGTGAATGGACTAAAAAAGAGAGGTGTTGTTTTTGTTTTTTTCCTCTTCTGCCAGATGAGCTGTGTGCATGTGGTCCTGGAGCCACCCTGCCACCACAAAGGCAGCAGCTGACTTAGGACAGAATGAGAAAATGAGCTGAGATTTGCAGAGTGTAATGCTTATTTTAACCACATTTTCTGAGTTCCTGGCTCTAGTAATTTTTAAATCAAGTATAACTTTTGTTCTTTTCCATTTATATGAGCCAGTATGATCCTCCTTTTGCTTAAGCCAGTTCAAGTTGTGACCCTGGCAACCAATTACTCTAATTCTAACTGATATAATGTATTTGAGATAAAGCATAGAATTGTCAGGGGAGTATAGAGCTTCTAATAGGGTTCACCTTGGGAGACACTGTTTGCATAGCTTAAACCATGGACCTAGTGGCACAGGGTGACATTGTGGTAGACTGAAGACAGTTGTCTGATTTATCCCTCAACATTTGTATGAAATACAACTGTTCTATTTAATGAAGCAATTAGGTATTTTCCTGTAATAAATGAGTTAAGTGGAGACAATACAGTCCACATGTTCATTCATTATTATTATTTTGTAAGGAATGCTTGAGTGCCAATATGTGAGGAGTCAACAACAGTGAACAAAAGACAATACTCTGGTTTCATTTTAATAGGAGAATATGGGTCCTATACAAGAACCAATGTACAAAAAAGCAAAATGAAAGTGACTGTATCATCAGTGAAGTACTGATTAACACCATGAAGCAAGTAGAGGATAGAGGAGACCAGAAGAGGAGAGAGGAGGGTGTCACACAGATGGCTTGGGAAGGAATATTATGGTTATGGGGAATAGCATAGCAAAGGTCATGAGTTGGCTATGACTGATGTAATGGTTAACTGTATATGTCAACTTGGTCCGGTAATGGTGCCCCAATATTCGATCAAACATTACTCTAGATGTATCTGTGAAGATGTTTTTGGCTGAGAGTAACATTTAAATCAGTAGACTTTGAGTAAAACATATTGTCCCCCATGATGTGGGTTGACCTCAGCCAATCAGTTGAAAGCCTTAATAGAACAAAGACTGACCTCCCCAGAAAGAAGGAATTCTGCCAGCAGATTTCCTTTGAACTTAAACTGAAATTCTTCCCTGGGTCTCCAGCCTGCTCGTCTACCTGGGAGATTTTTTTGACTTGCACCTCCACAGCTGTGAGCTAATTCCTTACAATATATATATATATATATATATATATATATATATATATACACACACACACACACACACACACACACACACACACACACAAATATATGCATACATACAAATATATGAATTTGGTAAATTCAAAAAACAGCAATGAAATCCAAGTGGTTTGGGCAGAGGGAGTGAGGGGGAGAATATGTCAGCCTTATTAGCTTTGCCTCAAGCCAGAGATTTTTATTTGTAGGGTGGAGGTGGGTCATTCAGCAAACTGACAATAATTAAATTCACTAACAGTTTCAATCCTCCTAGCTCTGTATTGTTACTATTCT
The DNA here is from genome assembly GCF_027475565.1 of Acinonyx jubatus. Taxonomy (NCBI): domain Eukaryota; kingdom Metazoa; phylum Chordata; class Mammalia; order Carnivora; family Felidae; genus Acinonyx; species Acinonyx jubatus. The sequence continues at coordinate 131,646,859 of NC_069381.1, read as the reverse complement.
AAATAGTCTTCATGTGTTGATATCTTTAGATGATAAGGTATACCTATCATTTCTACATTTTGAGTCTCCAATTAAATGTGGCTCTGACAATGATAAAACCACAGACTAATATGTCAAATAAAATAAAAATAAAGTAAAATAAAATTGATTACCTTGTATTTTATAATAAAACAAAGTCTTTAACACCGCTTCTCTGCTCCCCCTGACAATTATTACAATAAATTTTTATTTTCCCTGTTGCTTCTTGGCAGTGGGAAAATATATTGTAAGAAATTAAAATGCAAAATATTTCTAAATTTGCCAGTTCTTCAGAACTGAGTATTACAGTTAAGCTTCCAAAATTCCAATTCTTCAACTTGACACTAAAAGTTCCACTATTTTCTAACTCATATGAGTTGTGACATACAATGTTGTTTTCAACAAGAAAGCCTTCTGAGGAATATTAACCAAACCCCCCTACAAGAGCTAAGTAATTCTAGTCTTCTTATATTTTCATTTATTTTTCATGAATTCCAGCTCTGATTCCTAATAAATCATTTTTGATTGTAGGTACAAAGCAAATGACATTTTGTTAATTTGAAAAAAGGAGAATTCTTTATTGTGTCTAATGTACTGGATCTCACTTTTGTCATCAGATTTCAAAGCTCCCTTCCTGTTCCAGAGGAAGTTGAACAACAATGACAAATTTTTGATATGATTAGCGGACAGATCTAGGCCATTATGTAGGATGGAATTCAAGAGAAATCAAGTAGCTTTTAAGAAGTATGCTTCTACTTATACATTCAAATTAATGTTTTATTCTAAGTGGCCACCTTTGGAGGGGTGAGTTACTTATTCTAATGACAGTGTTATTATTCAAAATATGTTTAAAGCCTTTTTTGTTTTGTTTTGTTTTCATTCAGCCTCAGAACCCATTTATGAGTCACCTAAGAAAATTATTTGTTTCTCTGTGTGTATTATTCATTTGATAAACACTTATATATGCTAAAACGATTCAGGCATTGTCCTAAGACAATGTCCTTTTATTTTTTAATCTTTATTTATTTTTTTGACACAGACAACGGACGGGAGAGAGTCAGACAGAGCGGCAGGCACAGAATCCGAAACAGGCTCCGAGCGATGGGCACGGAGCCTGACGTGGGGCTGAAACTCACGGACCGCGAGATTCGACCTGAGATGCAGTCAGACGCACAACCAACTGAGCCACCCAGGTGCCCCGACAATGTCCTTTTAAAATGTTCATTTACTTGAAACTTCTACCAACCTCATAAAGCAGGTAATACAATAATCCTAATTTTATCAATAAGGAAACTTAAGTATTGCCCAATATTACACATTTAAGAATTTAGGGAGTTAGACTGAACTCAAAAGCCTCATAGTACTTGTTTAATCACTATTCATGTTACCTCTCACATCTACATTTTGTTTCAAAATTATCAACTATATTTTTCACAAAGTATAACATACCCCTAAATATTATTTTTGCCTTTAATATAAAGTGGCTTCTTCAATGACCCTTCAGAGATAAACTGAGGAACTTGGAGCAAAACAAGAACCTGAGTCAAGAAAGATTAAATCATTTATATACTGACATAAAAAGGGAAAATGGAAAATTTTCTGCTAGAAGTTTTCTGCTTAGCTTTTCGCTAATCAGAAGAACTGACATTGTCATAGCTTTCTTTCCTTTAATGTCTAGTGAATTGAGGTTTTGTTAAGGCAAATGTAGTATCAATTCTCTTAGCCACCAATTCAAAGCTATCATTCTTGAGTTTAAGATGTGCCATGTCAGCACTATGTTGACTTTCACTAACTCGGTCAGACCATTACTCAGTTGATCTTGATGAATCTCTACTAGTGAGATGATTTTGATGAGCTATAAATCATTCTTGATGTCTTTTTGTCCCCTTAAATCTGTCTTGGTAGACTGTAGAAATAAGTTAACTGTGAAATGTTGTCCAAATATAGATTCAAATAATTCCAAAAAAGAATAAATTGTATACATATACACACACACACACACACACACACACACACACATATACATATATGTACATACATACATATACATACATATATACATATATATACATATATATATAGTGTTATGATTTCTATTCTAAATATTGTCATCAAAGATCTAATCCAAAGAACAGAATTGAATGACTCTAAATTTCGTATGGTTTTATGAGTTGTTCATAAGCCTAAATTAAAAATGCAATTGCTTTTCATAGGGAAACTAATTTCTCATGAGGGGATCATTTAAGTGAAATCTTTGTAAAATTATTTGCTTCACCATTAGATATAATCTCTAATAGGGTAATGATGATGTCTATTTCACTCACCATTGTACTTAGCAACTAATACAATGCCTGGTACCTAATAGTAGGTACTCAATAAATAATTATTGAATGAATAAAGATTTCATTCTTATTGTTATAATTAAGATCCTTTTCTAGGATGGCAGGGGAAACTCATATCCTCTGAATGCTCATAATATTTCAGGAATAGACTCAAGTGGTCTCCATGATTGAGAAGTAAGGGATTTGGAATGCCAAGATTAATCCCATTATGTTGTATTTTTATAAAATTTCATATATACACCCTTCTACTACATACACCCTTGTTATTTGCAGCAGCATCCATGAGAGTAGCAAAATAGGTTTTGTTGATTCTTCTTTTACAGAATATATAATAGACTTATGCAGTTTAAGACACTGGCTAAAGGGTCACACACTGAAGTCAAAATCCTAAGCAAGGATTTGAGTTTCTTCCCACAGAGTTCAGAAGGGTGTAAATCTGCCCCAACAGCATAAATTATTTAATGACCTAGATTCATCTTTTTGCATCCAGAATAAGGCTACTATATTTGCACCTTTCTGACTGCAGAGGAAAGAGAAAGCTCATGGCAGCTGGCAAGAAGGACAAGCAAATTAATCAGTGTATAAAATGTTTATAAACTCCCCCAAAATTTCAGGAGTTCCCAGTCTGGTTCTTCTCTTACTGTTTCTACATATGGTTTCTTACAGAGGCTAGATCTGATGGTCAATTCAGATTTATTCTGTTTATTTATATGTTTTAGATATTTTGAGGTGTGAAACATAATGAGTATCTCAAAGAAGCCAGTTATCAAAATCAATGGTATTTGTGAAATGCATTAGGAAAAGGCTAATTATAATTTATTATGAAGCATCCCTACATCTATTGTGAATAAAGTAATGTGCTTTTCACAGCAGGCCCTAGTTTCATTAACCTTTTCATAGAAGCAGTGATCTCATTCAGAAATCTTATTTCTGAATTATGTGTTCATACCACACACTGATTCCTTCATACCTGGGTGAGGGGGGAAACCAATGTGCAGTCGTGGATTTATCTTACAGGTTTAAATAGTTAAGGGAGGTGGGGAAAGATAAAGAAGGAAAAGCGGAGTCATCTCATTAATAAAGGTGTTGATACTTCTTTTCAAGGCATTATTTTCTACTTTATCTTTTTTATTGTTCCCTTCATTCTAAAAAATGACATTCAAAAAAAATTTTTTAGCGTTTGTTTTTGAGAGACAGAGCATGAGTGGGGGAGGGGCAGAGAAAGAGGGAGCTACAGAACGGGAAGCTGGCTCCAGGCTCTGAGCTGTCAGCACAGAGCCAGAAATGGGGATTGAATCCACGGACTGTGAGACCATGACCTGAGCTGAAGTTGAACGCTTAACCGACTGAGCCATCCAGGTGCCCCTAAAAAATGACACTTTAAAAGAAAAAAAATCACAGTAAATGAAGGAGTGCCCACAATAATACAGTAATCAAGGTATATAGTGATATGTATTTAAAGGGTAAGGAAAGAGTCCACAAGGGTCTCTGTCACTCTCTGTCTCTCCCTCTCTTTTTCCTTCAGGTCCTTCCTCCATATAGTGAGTTCATTTCCTTGATAATTTCAAGACAGTGAAAATGCCACTTCCATTATTATTCTACTTCAAGTATAAATCTCTCCTCTATCCAACACTCTATCTTGCTGGAAAGGCCAGAAAATTCATGATTCCTTTGTATGGTTTCTAAAAAAACAAAAAAAATTAAACCCACAAAATACATTGCAAACTAAAGGTATATTCTTTTTTGCACACTTCCACACAAGGAATGCAAGAATGCCACTAAAGTCTTACAATCTTTTTCTCCTCTGTTTTAAATCCCTTTAGCTTTTCATAATTTTCATGGAGGCAGTAAATAAAATGCATGGAGAGTCGGGCAGGCTTTCAGCTCCTGAAGCCCTCTGACCCTTGCTGTTGGTGTCATTTAAGTTAGTTAAGTAAATTTAGATCTTCTATAGAATCTAAATTCTTGAGTAGGTGTTGGGGAGCAAGAGTTTTTTTGCTTTTATAAGGTCCTTCTAGGTGGAATGAGAATCAAGGTGACATGAGACAGATTAATAGGAGAAAATCAAATTTAATTTCATACATATGGGGAAGCCACACAGACATGGAGATTCCAAAAACTATCAGGCAACATGAAGTATATATGTCATTCTGAACTAAAACAAATAGGGCAGGGCTCTAGGACTTCTAAGAGAAGAAATGTAATACAGAGGAAGATGAAAAGAAATAAATGTTTGGTAAACAAATATTTGCTAGGCCACTGAGAAAAATTGGGACATAGAAGATTTTGATCAAACAGGCCTTGCTAGGTTCCTCCTTGTCTATCCTACCTAATTCATATCATAATGTATTCACCTATGGTGAGAGCTCTCTTCTTGGAACAGGTCCTCTATCTAAATTCTTTTAAGCAGTTATGGGGGTAAAGAACTTTTCCTGAATCTGATGGGGTTTGATTGCTTTTTAAGTCAATATTCTCTTCATGCCAAAGTGGCCCATCTTGGGGCAGCCTGTCCTTAGCCCCTAGTGTAGGTTAAAAAAAATCTCTGGGCTACTATTTATTTTTCTTAGGATCAAGTCAGCCAGGTTTCTGATCTTACTTGAATGTTACACACGAAGACTAAGAACAGGACTTTTCATTGACTATGACCATGATTTTGCATTACAGTACATTTTTAATTATGCAACACTTTTGTATTAGCATACAGCGGGACTGTTTATCAGTCCTTTGGGTAATATTAAAGCTCTATTGAACCCAAATCCTTCATTCTCTTGTCCTTTATTTTTCCAGGGAAATATATTCTTTCTTGTTCCTCCTTTCCATGCTAGAGTCTTCACTACTGGCTTTCAGCTCACTGTGAGGCCAATTTCCTAGCAAATTCCTTAAACAGTATCCTCTTAGAGGATAAATGCTTATTTTCCATGGTCTTCCTGAATATTCTAACCACTTGTTTCCCAGGTCTTGGTCATTACTGATAGGACCATTCTTTTTCCAACCAAGTCACAGTTAAAATAATATATACTATAGGCAATCCATTTGCATAAATATTTTAATCATACTTTAAAGTTAAATAATTCTATATCTGATGTAAGCATTAACTATGAGCAGTTTTGAAACTGAAAACAAGTCACATTTGTTTGAATAAGTATATACCTAATTTAGGCAATATACATCTTCACATTTTTCCATAAAGTTAAAAAAAAACATTACAAAAGATATTACAGTGAAATCTGAATTCTGTCGCTTAACCACAAAAGTGCCCTGGCTTAATAAATCATGAAGAGAATCAATGAGGCTTGCACTGAATGCCTGAAAGAAAGCTGTAATCATTCATAAGGAGTAACTTTGGATGATTACTAAGTTCTCTAAAGTAGTTGAGACTGCAGAAAACCATAAATGCTTTGTCCAACAATTATCACTATCTCATATACCACTGGAGCCATTTTGAAAGTATTTCCAATAAATCCACAAATGCCCTGACTGGAACTTACATGGACTATTTCTGCAGATCTCTATTGTAACTCTCAGTTACAAAGGTTGCTGTCTGAATGGAATAATAATGTTCTTTTGTCAAGATGATAAATATTTGTTTATAATTGTAGATCTCTTGATCAAATGCTTCTACTCAGGAGGAAAAACAACAAAAGGAAAGCTGTTGCTATGCAGAACAATGTAATGACATAGAAATATGACAGAATCACAAACTGATTTAGTGTAGACTATGGATGATTAAGGAGCAGCCATTTAGAGGCTTAATTGAGTTAATATCTCTCCTTCATAGCCAAGAAAATACATTTATTGAATATGTTGTTCTATATGCCACACACTGCATCAGATGCTAGAGGAAAATAAAGATGAATAGATTTGGTTGCTATTTTCAAATTACTTCAAATATGGAGAGAGTTCATGGTAGACAAGCAAGAATACAATAACATAGGTTTGGCTAAAAAGAAGATGCTTTTACACAGCCATTCATATGGCCAGTTTATACTTTTCACCATTATCATAGGGATTGTGCCTGAGTTTCTAAACAAACTATTTATTGATACACACCAACTGCTATTGTTGAAGAGGACATCCTAGCTTATTTGAAGAGAAAAATGTATAGACACACTATATATAATCCCTAAAGGGGGTAGAAGTTGCTTAAGTGACATGGCTACATCTTAGACTAAGCATAGCCAGAGGACATAGTAGGTCTTCATTAATTGGCTGGTGACTGAATGAACCTAAAATAATTATAAAAGCTGTATGAGACTTTATTATTCATGTTGTATAGCCTGGGTTCATAAACACTGAATATATAAGAATTAAAGATATACTTAGAGAATGAAAATGTTAGAAAGATTTAGTGGAAAGAAGCTATTAGGTGTGAATGAGGGCCAATATGCTGTGTAATTACATCATGGATATCTAGGCCAGTAATAATTTTAATGATTGATGGATTTACAAGGGCAAACTTATTTTGCAGTATGTGTCTACTGTCAAATCAAGTGGATGATATGTGAAAACATATTTACTGGAGTACATCATTGAGAACCAGCCTGCACTTTCAACCCTTTCCTAAAAATAACTTACTTTGCAGTGTGTTTCAATACATGAGACTGCTTGGCCTTAGTTCATGGTATCCAGAGTGTAAAAGAGTGAAGGCATCTGTGTCTGCTCCCAATGGCAACACTATTCCATTTACATAACTCTCTGAATCATTTCACATCTCTCTTCACACACCATGGGTAAGAATGCAAGTGCTGAGTGTTCTCTGAAGTCAATGGAAATCTGTTATTAGGTTAGCTTGATATGGGTGTTGCAAAAATTAGAAGTTTTTCCTTATGACTAAGGACCAAGAAAAACAGATGGCTGGATGAGGAATGTGAAGGTTGTCAGATAAAGCTCTTGCCAATAAGATTTGGTGCTGACATAATATATTCAGTCAATTGGAGCATCTTGATGATACCAAATATAGAAAAGAAAGATGCTTCTGGTTGTCTTTGCAACTTATGTGATGATGGAAGGAAAACTGACTTAACTTGGACTCAGTGATATTTGCTTAGTATAGAACAAAGGTCACATTTCTAAAAAACAAACAAAAAAATGTTTCCCTACTCATGTATCTTATTTTTATAAGTAATAATTTTTTTTACCTTTAAGCCAAAGCAACTGTTAAAAATTAATCCATGACCAAATTAAATATATCAATTTTAAATATAGATAGATAGAGAAAAGGAGATAGATGTATAGCTCATGTACAAACACAATTTGAATTGTTACATGACAGCAATAATAACCATGTTAAGTTCAGAAAAAGCCTCCCTAATCCAATTAGGGAATGTAATACAATATACAACAAAGCAGCTATCCTTGCATATAATCCTTAGTGCATTCCAGTACAGAGAGGGCAATCTGTGGTGCTATTTATGGCACTAAAACAAGCTTTAATGGCACTTACTTGCTATATGCCTCTCTTTATTTTCTGTTCCTCTCCCTTTTATTGGCCTACATTCCAAAATTGCTTTTCTCTTAGGCAGACTGCCTATATCCTCTTTATATCTCTGGCTTTCTTCTCATAATCATGTTGTATGATTATATTCCCTTTCTTTACTCTTTAAATTTATTTTCCTTAATGTCCTGACAGACACATCCATAGACATTTTTAGTGATTAATACCTGTCTTTGGGACTAAAACATTCACTGTCTCAACATTTGGGACTGTAGATATTGTCTTAGAATAAAATTTATCATTCTATTTTCTGTTGGGCAATCAGAAAAAGAATGGAAAACAGGCAGCTTTATCCAAGGCTGAATAAGAGTATCTTCAGGAATAGAAAGACGTGGAACATAAAAGACCAGAGAAGCAAATAATATTTTCCACAGTGGTTTTTATATAGTCATGAGAAGAGGATCCATATACTGGATATGAAGAGACCATAGTATCTTGAAAAAAACTTGGAGTAAGGAAAAAAAAAAAAAACTAGTAACATAGGCCTGAAATAAAGCTCATTCCTTTTCTTTACTGACTACTATAAACCTGTGTCCTCCTCCCCAAAATGAACATAATGGTACAATTCCTTAAGATGGTTGAGGAGCAGGAAATAATGCATATGAGGAATCTATCATAGGATCAAAATAATTCCTTCATTTATTTTCATAATTTACCACACATAGTTATTGATAAGAACATAAACGAGATAAAGGACAGTAGTGTGATACCTCTGATGAATGTCAGATGCTTATTTTTATGTTTATGCTTATTCTTTCATGTTCTCAATATATGCTTGATGTACTAACATAATAACATCAGAAAAGTTACTGCTAGGTTTCTTTTTATCTTCTTTTTAAAAAAAATTTTGTTTAGTTAACACAACAGCATAATATTGGTTTCAGGTGTACAATACAGTGATGCAACACTTCCATACAAAGTCAGGTATTCATCACAACGAGTGCATTCCTTAGTCCCCATCACCTATTTAACCTGTCTTCTTTAACTTTGGCAAGTTTGATTTTTTTTTTTTTTTACTTTAAACTATTTGTATGCCTAAAATTCTGAGTGTCTGAGTCCTAACATGGAAAGCAGTTTCAGAAAATTTTTCCACTAAACCAATATGTACATCGGAGACTTTATTTTTAGGGCTACAATAAAAAATAGTACCCTCATTCTTGCATAGTGATTCATAATATGCCCACATCTTTGTAGAGATATAATGTGATGAGAAGGTATCTTATCCATAGTTTTTGGGGGGATAAAAGGTGGAGGAAAGGACAAATCATTTATGGTCACAGGGTTTTTGAGTAGAGAATGAAGACACAAAGTCCATACTTCATTAGTTTTTTTCTTTACTGCATGACTTTATGGACTTAATTCTGTTTGTAGATAAGTAACTTCTCCTGGATTAGTAGGTTGGTAGAATAAATCTTATATGTTTATTTCTAGAATTTGAGCACTGGGTGTTATATGTAAGTGATGAACCATGGGAATCCACCTCAAAAACCAAGAGCACACTTTATACACTGTATGTTAGCCAATTTGACAATAAATTATATTTTAAAAAAAGGCCAAATATTCTTAGATCTCAGCACATTCCCTTACAAATCTGTTAGAAGAAAATGAGACATCATCTGCACTGAAACAACTTCATGTGTGTTTTCTCCACAGAAAGGAAAATTGTTTGAAAATCATTAGAGTGCTAATTTCATATTAGCCATAGCTTGCCTATATTTTCAGTAGGGAACAGTATTTACAGCACTTTTTTGAAACCAGAATTATTTTCCATATGAGAAGAATGATTTGTCTTATCTTATTAAAAAAATGTCTCAATTCACTTATTTTGACAGAGGGAGAGAGGGAACAAGCAGGGGAGGGGAAGAAATAGAGGGAGAGAATCCCAAGCAGGCTTTACACTGTAAATGCAGAGCCCAGTGCAGGCTCCATCCCACCCACTACGAGTTCATGACCTGAGCCGAAATAAGTCAGATGCTTAACCGACTGAGCCACCCAGGTGCACCCCCCGCCCCCCGCTTTATTAGTCACTTTTTATAAATTCTTTAAGGTATGCTGCTATTTGAGAATAGTAAAATTTAGTATGAATAGAAACTTATATAAATTGTTCCTAATTTTTGAAAGCTTCAAGCATTTTCATTCAATTTCTGACATTATTTTCTGTTTTTATGAGGCAACTAAGTATTCATCAATCTTTTTCTACGTGTAAAATATTACTACAATTTCTTTAGCTCCTGTTAACACAAAAACTCCAAAGCTGGCCACCAAAGTAAAAAGACTTTTAGGGTAACTTTATTTTGTCGTTCTTTTTCCTGCAGCACTAATAGAAATTCCTAAGTAAAAGAAAGGGTATTTGATGTGTTACAAAGTACATTTTTGCATATTGTATAAGTATGTGTGTGGGTTATTGGTAATTTGCTGCACAATCTCCGCATCTTTTCAAAATGAACCTGAATAATATGTTTCACAAGGGTAGGTGAATATTTTTAAACCAATTCACTCATCATGGGAAATGATCTTAGGTAGGGGCTTTTAAAATCCTATAAACTGTAAGAACTTCCATAATATTGTTAAAAATACTCATTTAACTTTTGCTTGAAGATGTCTGTGGTCCTCATTACTTCCGAGAAAGCCACTGTCCTTTGTTGGATATGAAAAATTACCTAAATTTCCTTAATTTTTAGGGAATTTTTCCCTATATTGATCTGAAGTCTATCTCCCTGTAATTCCAATTTATTCATTCCTATCTCATGCATGGAACTATACAGATACAATTTTATTCTATTCCTCCAAATGTCAAATAGTAAATATCATATTTCAAAATTCTTTCTAAAATATAACACCAGAACTGAACACATTACTCTGCTATTACCTAACAAGTGCAATACATAATGGAATTATTATTTTCTAAGGATTAGGAATATATATTAAATCAATGTTCCCCAGCCATGCAACTCTGCTGATCAAAATTGAGTAAATTAACAACTACATTCCTCCTCTTCCTCCACAGTTATTTTGTGTCAGGTACTATGTTAAGCAGTTTGGTTTATTTATATAGCAATCAGCTTAGTCAGCTATTTTTATTTATGTGATCCAGACAAGAAAACCAATGTTTGCTCAAGGTTCCATAGCTACCAAGGAGACAGAAAGGCTGAGCTATCTCATTTCAACCTCATATGCTTAGCTACTAGATGAAATTGCATTCCTAAAGTAAAATGCTGGGGACCCTATCACATGATCAGTGGGGTCAGATAGGTACTGCTGGTGACAGTGATTTCTTCCAAAGACTACACCTGTGCCTTGGCTTTAGGCAAGCTTCCTCACACCTGATTTTCAAGCCTGATTGTTCCTCTCTCCCAATAATTGTGATTTATGCTTAGCCTTTTGGAACAAGTGGTTTCTTTCTAATCAGCTATTTTTAGGGTAAACTTTATAATGGTTTTGTTTTTGTTGTTTGATCAGCCAGAATTCGATTTTGTCATTTACACTTAAGACTGACATGCTCATCTGAAGAACGTTATGCTGCTATGGAATCTTGCGCTGTGATCAAGATGTATTACGTTATGTCACTTGTCTTCTTTTTCAGTAATCTTATGAAACATGAGGTTAAATTTAGTTTGTTCCATGAGAACGTCAGTATTTTCTAAGTGTTTACCAACCCCCTGTTTAATAAATAAATACACCTATGATTTTTCTGGAGATTATAATAAAACAGAATCCATTTTCATATCTTTAATATATCACTGACCCATTCTGAAAATTACGAAAACATTTAGCCACTCCCAGTCTTCTGTTGGTAATAACTGAAATAATATCGGTAACATTTTATGTATGAGATTATGACATTTTGATGTCAACACCAGTTGTCGCATTAACCTTGATAAGAAAAACTTACTTTTTTTTTCTGACTGTTTTAGAGAAAAAAACAATTAACAATTGTGTGATCAGTATATCTGACAAGAGTCTTGCCCTGTCAACATTTTCCCTGACAAGGAAAATTATCTCTTTTAGTCATTGTCCCCAGGATTCTCATTCCTGCCCTTATAATCCTGATCTTGTTTTTCTTTACCTCTTTTCCCTTTCTGAGGTAAACTGGGGGTAATAGCTGAGGTAAATTGGCATTGCCAATCCTATATCTAAATGAAAGTCCTGGATAAAGTCTAGTCTTCAACACAGCACTGTTTTTATTCTTACCACCTAACTTAATAATTGGTGTCCTGGTTTCTAGTAGTCTTAATTCATGTCATACTACCTAGCATTTGACTTCAAACTGGCAAATATGGTTCTCTTGATATATCAAATGTGTCATACTCTAACTATGGTGAAAGCATCTTTGAAAAGAAGACACTATTGCCCGCTTTCCTACTGCTTCTTCATCTATTTCTCTATGGGAGAAGCTGCAAGATTCCTAAGCTTACATATTAGCCCTTTATTTCCTTAGGCTGCTTAGTTGGGAAGTTTTCCTGAAGAAGCTACAAACTTGCCCTAGTCATATAAATTCAGTGTCTGAAAACATGTGCATCAATATTCCTTCTGACTGTAGTTGTTCTAGAAACTATTTCTTTTTCTTCTTCTTTTTTTTTTTTTCATTATGACCTAGGACTGCTTATTTTTTGATACATTGTGAAAAAAAATTTTGGTTTGTTTTTGGATGGTGTAATACAGACCTTTTAGATTGTCTGCTAAGCTATCAGTGGGGGTCCTGGCAGCTGTGATTGCTGGGAGTGACTTCATTTTCCTGGACATAGCTATGTGCAATTGATTTAGACACCTGGATCAAGCAAAAATTTTGAATTGGGAATTCAGAGATACTAGTCAATTTTGGCTCTCTTCTGAACTGAAACTTCCAAACTACAAAGCAGTTGGGCAAATATTTTTCCCATATAAAAGAGGAGCAGAGAAAGACTTCACAGAGAGAGACTGGAATTTAAGATACTCAGAAGGATTCAGATCTGAAAGACTCTGTGGCCCTAAACAGTGAGGGAGGAGGGAGAGAAGGAGGGGGATAAAATGAACGAAAACAACCAGAGGGACTACAGAGAAAGTGCCTTAATTCCTGATGCCTTTTCAGCTCTCTCCCCCTAAGGCTGACAACTCAAACTTTTCCTGAGGTTCCTGAGCTACAGCTTTAGTTTTATCCTACATTTCCTATTTTTTGTAAAGCTGCTTTAGTGGGTTCTGGTGACTTGAAAACCAAAGAAACTTAGCCCAGACATGCTGCCATGGATATGAAATGGGGGTGGGGGGAAAATGCAGAGTTAAAGGGAGATAATTTAATAGAGTTACATTTATATTAATATCATCATAACTTCTGTTTGATTTGGAAAAATTTTCAGTCTGAATAACAAAGCAAAGGGCTTTAGAACTTTTCGTCTTCAGCAGGTGGTAATGAAATATGGAAGTAATTGCCCACAGACACACACTTAGGAGAGACATACCTGAGGCTCACAGTGGTACACAAGGACACAATTCCTAAATCTAAAAGGCAGTTAACATTCTACAAAGTGAAAAGAAAGCAAAGGACTTTATTATATTTAAATTGAGTTATAACAGCATTTAGAATGTACATTCTGAGCAACCCAGAGTCTAAGACTTATTTTCAATTATATATAGAATATATATAATATAGTGCACTGATACAATGCACCATCTGCCATTCCAAGAAAAGAACCCACTGGCTCTAGAAAAATATGAGATATTGAGCTAATCAAACAGATAATCCAGACTGAGCCATCAGAGAAAATTTCTTCAGCCTGGTTAAGAATTTTACTTACTTTTTAGTGAAACATAATTACATGTCACTTCTGGTATTACACTGCACAGGATTAGTAGCATTTCATAATTTGAGTTGTTAACTACATGATTGATAATCTATAGCAAGGTGATAGTCTTTGTCATAGAATTATTTTATGTTTTTATATATGAGGCTTTCCTTCTTTTGTTTATTTTTTTTTCAAATGCATCCAAGAAAAATGAGAGTTGTGTAGGTGAAATCAACATAGAATTTCCCTTTAGACTGCTGGTCCTAGAAAGGCAGATATAGCAATAAGTGCTCTTAGAGAGGAGTCATCATTAGAATTTATTCCTATTGATTGCTTAATACTACGTATGTAAACTTTTCCTGCCTTCACTTTTAAGAAACCAAGGTTTAAGCTGATGACTTGATAGCCTTAGAGAGAAATTTTGTCCATAGGTCTGATTCATTGTTTCTTAATCAGGAAAATACCAAAAACTAGGATACAAAGCAATATACTTGCAAATGGTGAAACACTATTGAGTATTAAAATATAGCTATCTGTGTGTTTTTGCTTTCCTATAATCTGAAGGCAACAATTGCTTCTCATTAGATGGCATCACTGCTATAATGCTCGAGGCAATTCATAGCCCTGTGGCATTTGTTCAGTCTGTCTGCACACCAGAATATCACTGCAGCTCACAACTGAAGGCAGGAATTAGGCTGTTTTCCATTTTTTACACTCATCAAGTCCACCCAAATTGATTAGAGCCTCTAACTCTGATGCTAAAAGATTTTTTTTTCAAAACTTTCTACTGATTTCACAACACTTAATATTACCCAAAAGCATCAATCTTTTTTAAAAGGTTGGCGAAGGCAAGAGTGGGTAAAGGGTAAGATTTTTTATTTTTTTTCCAACTTAATAAATGTCAAGCATAATATGTAGCAGGTTAAGAACCCTCCCCCTTTTTAGATCAACAAAATTGTTATATCTGCACATGCAATAGATGATGGAATGGTATTTCAACAATTGGTGGGAGAATTGCTAATTGAAAGATGGATTAGATGAGAAGAATGGGATGTGGAAATCATTAGTGGAGACCAGGCCAGTGAGGTGCAGAAGGGAGACCAAGAATGCCCTTGGAATATTTCTCATTTTAAAAGAACAGAACTTAAGCTAAGTGTCCGGTAAATAATTAGCACTAAATAAATGTTTGATGAATGAATGAACAAGTGAGAAATGTAAAAAAAATGCATGTATGAATGTACTTTTCTTGTATGCTCAGTTAAAAGAAATATCTAAGCATTGAATGTCACTTATGTTGAATGACAAACATTTGCATGGAAACTGAACACAGTATTAACAATGAAACTTATAATAATACTTTTTAGATATTCATTTATCTTTTATTAACTTTTGTCTATTAATTCACCTTTTTTTTTGTTTATCTGCAATTTTTCAAGGCAATGTTTTAACACTGTGAGATCTGTGCAAATGAATAAAATAGTCCTTCCCCTGGAAGAGATTTCCATTCTAAAGAGATCATATAAGTGTATACAAATAATAGAGGACAGTAATCAAAGAAGAAGGGCGGCAGGTCAGAAGTGAGTTGAGAAATAAGTAAATATTGAAGTAGCTAAATTTGTTCCATAAACAGACTTGTTTTTTAAGCTTTTAAATTAACCTTTAAGTTTTTCTATTATAAAGTAATATGCATTTATTGAATAAATTTTTCATAAAGTAGATGATGAAACAAAGGAAAAAAATCACCCATATCTTACTAAACTCTAAGATACTAAGTCATGTATATTGACTTCTAGAATATGCACAACTTGCAAGATTATGACAGCAAAACAGCAGGACATTCCTAATAGGTAACAAAATTTTAGTACTCTTTACTAAAGAGTTAGTTAATAAAAACAAACAATCATTAAAAAGATATTTTTAACTATATTTAATGCTATGGGGAAATCCAGAAAATAAGTGCATATTATACCTCTGGCATCATACATTTATATCTATACTTATATTTTTATATCTGTATATTACGTATCTATGGGTCTATCATCTATCTGTGTATCTATCTATATATCTGTCTATCTACCTGTCACTGGAGAATCAACAAAACACAAAATAATAACATACTAGAAGTAAGAGAATATGCTTCTAAACAAACATTTCAAAGAATGAATAAACAGGAAAAATTATCACTGTTCAGATTTAAATTAGTAGTCTGGGAAATCAAATAGAAGAATACCTCAAAACACAGAGCGAAAATACAAAGAGACGAAAATCATGAAGTGGAAGAAAAGAGGCAAAGAAAACAGATACAAAAGACATAAGATATGAATAATAGAGGTTTCAGAAGGAGAAAAAGAAACAGATGGAAAAGAGACAGTAATTCAACTAATAAAGAAGAAAATTTCCCTGGTGTGAAGAAATATTTGAGTCTGAAAATTAAAATAGTTCACTGACTTCCAGACAAGATTGGTGGAACACAGACCTAGCTATATCTTGGAAAAATTTCTGAACTCTAAGGTAAAAAAAAAATCTTATAGTCTGCCACAAAGAAGACTGAAGTTATAAACAAAGGAACATAATTTCTCATCAGTGACCTTAGGTATTACAAGATAATATAGTTTCTTGAGACAAATGGACTTCAACCCAAGAATCTTCTACCTAGGTAAGACAGCTTTCACATGGCAATGTAATGTTGGGAGAATATAAGCCTTCATAGTTATCCCCATATTTAGTATTCAAGCAAAGCTCTTAGCAAATAATACATGAATCGGATCACTGATCTCAATGGGAGGAAGATAAAATAATGCGGTGGTGAGTGATGGCTAGGATATGGTAACTAAAAATATATGATCAGTTCTAGTTGTGGTTTCTTAAAGTAGAAGAAACAAACTTCTATAAGACACTGAAAGTACTAAACAATCACAGCAAACCTTACTGAATGGGAATGGAGTAGAGAAATAAAGTACTTCCCAAAGTTTCATCTCTTAATGGGGATGTAAGGAAGTAAAAGTATTTTCTAAGTCTTATTCTCTTTGTGGAAGGGAAAAAATGTAAGAAAAGAGAGCTAGTGTGAATAAACAGTTGGTGGTTTTTATACAATGATTGAGGATATATGTTTGATTGGGACCATTAGTTACAAGAAATGCAATCACCAATGGAAAGCAATCAAGCCAAGCATGTTTTGTTGTTGTTGTTTTGTGAATAGGTAACATCTGTATTGAATGGAGTGTCCTACCTGGCTTTCTGGGTTAACTGCATTTCTATTTTTTTTTAACAAATAGAGGCGGGCAGGTGGGTGGGGAGGAGGAGAGAATGAGGGAGGGAGAGAATCCCAAGCAGGGTCCGTGCTGGCAGCACCGAGCCTGACTCTGGGCTCAGTCTCATGAAGCATGAGATCATGACCTTAGCTGAAATCAAGAGTCGGAGGCTTAACTGACTGAGTCACCCAGGGGTCCCTGAATTTCTATTTTTAAAAGGGAGGAGAAAATAAAATCTGAACTTCAATTCAACCTAAGAGAAATCTTGTGGAGTTATTTTTGTTTATATTTGTTAAGACATTTCTTAGAACTTTCTGTCCCTTCTCTTAAAAATCTCACTAAAAAAATTATTTCTTTACCATCCATATATACTATATAAATAAAAGAAAGAAAATTTAATAACAAAGCATCTCACTTTCTTTTCAAAATCAAGTCCTAAGTAAGGGTCTCACTTCATATAAAAAAGGATCACTAAAGTCCCTTCTCAAGTAGAAAAGAAAGAATGCTCATGCTTCATCATTCTTACAATAAAGCAATGAAGATAAAAAGGAACTTGAATCTGTTTGATGGAAGTATAAATGCTTCTGTAGATTGATTTAATTAAATAATTATTGATTCAATAGTTTCATTGAATGTCAGTTTTATACATCTCCTTGTGATGGTTATGGGAGAAACAGAGATGAAGGATATAATCCTACCCTTAAGAACTGACAGACTGATAGGCAGACAGACAGACGTACACTATAATCTTATAGTGTAGAAACAGCAGTGCTAGAAACAGCAGTGGCTAAAGGCACGCTCTTTTATAAATAGGTTAGGAAATTCTTTAGAGGGGAAGAGCCACATGGACAGGAGAAGAATGAGGAGGAATATTATATGGGGCCTACAATGGAAGAGCATCCGTGAAACCACAGATGAGCTAGGTTGAGGACACTAGTTGTCATTGTGTATGCTCGCAATATCGAGTGCAGCAGAGAGATGTCATAGGGGAGGTATGTACGTGGCTCTAACCTGCATGTAGGTCGTGCTGAGGGTTTGCACTTCCTCCTGTAGGCAATAGAGAGCCATTGATAAGCATTAATCAAGACCTTCCTTATTTAGACCTCTGATTTAGTCCCAGATTCTAAGTTGTTGATGAGCGATTGTGGTGTTTTCAGGTCTGAACCTTAAAATAACTCTCTTTGACAAAGCATTTTTATAGTTAGTATTGGTTTTAACGATATAAAGTAATGAATTAAATTCACAATCTGAAATGTATAGTTTGATATTGTTCTAATAAAATATTTTCCAAACACATAATATGCTTTCTTTCTTGTATTGTTTTTTATTTATTTTGAGAGAGACACAGAGAGAGAGCGTGTGCACGAGCTGGGGAGGGGCAGGGAGAGAAGGAGAAAGAGAATCCCAAGCAGGCTCTGCACTGATGGTGCAGAGTTATTTGGGGCTCAAACTGATGAACCGTGACATCATGACCTGAGCTGAAATCAAGTCTGACACTTAACTAACTGAGCTATCCACATGCTGCACGCAACATAATATACTTTCTAGTAGTAGTGCACTCTTAATTGCATGAGCCTTTCTTACTTCTGATAAAAATGCCAAGAGGAAGGGAAACATATATGATGTAGTTTATTTCATCAGTTTAGAGCCAACTTATTTACACATTTTAATGTCTCTAAAATTAGGATGTCTTATAATCAATGTCAATTTACAACTTTAATTGCAGATTTCCTTTCTTTTTTTTGGCAAGATATAAAATAACACATTCTCTCCCATTTAGTGGAGTTGCTATATACAGTGAGTAACTTTGATGTATGTAGCATCTACAATCAGGAGCAAAATTTTCACTCCAGTGTAGCCTCTGAGGTTTGGCTAGAGAGAGTCCATTTAATACCTCTGCAAGTCTGATTTCTTACATTTTTGCAAATAGAATAATTGTATGCTATTCAAGTGTGCTAGCTAAAACTTTAGAAAGACTTATACTTTTAAAATATCAGATAATTAGATAATTTAACAGAAACACAAAAATTGAATCAAAACATCGAATTCTTAAAATCGAGCATGGGAATAAGATTACATGAGGGAGAAACATATAAGTAAAAATGACATTTTTAACCCAACTCTTAATCCAGAAATTTTGAGTTTAATTCTGGTAAATTCTAATATTAATATATGTCAAATCCAAAATGTTCAAAGCACTATTACCTGCTGGGTACAAGAAATATAACAAATAATTGCAAAACTGCAAGTTATTAATATCCTTTAGTTGTAAATTTCACTGCATATTCATACCTCATGAATTGATAATGATTCATCAACTTGCAAATGTCTCACTTTTTGTGTTAAGACTATTTGTCAAAGAGCTTGGGAAATAAGAAGAAATATGATAAAACTAGTTTAAATATTTCAGTAGAATTAAAATAAGCCCAAAGTTAACATTTAAATTTGCATGCATGAAAATCATTGTTGTTTGAGGACTTTTACAACTTTTTTCTTCTGTTGAAAACACATATTGGCTGACATATCAAGATATATATTTCATAAAATATTTGATTATTCTGTTTGATGTCCTGAAAGCTTTAAAATTTGCCTTTTTCCTTTAACTTACATCTCTTTTAAAGAAAATAACTGTGATCCTCCTATCTCTGTAGGGAAATTGTCAATGAAGTGCAAATCTGAACTTCTAAAAATGTTTCTCACCCTGGAAACATTATCACAAGTGACTCCCTCCTGGTAGTTCATAAAAGGTGACAGAAACCACGGAAGGGATTATAGATTAGTAAAATATTATTCGTTATCTGTACATGTGCTCAACATTAAAACATTCCATACTAAGATTATCAATGTTGTTTTGTTTCATAATAAATCAATGATGAGGCAATAACTCTCTTCAAAGAAGAAGCCTTGGGCCCAAAGAATCAAATAATTTTGGACCGAAGAGATTCCCTCACCATAAAACTGCTCTCCTACTCATGTACATTGAACAGATCTTTTGAACTGGTTTAACAATACGTGCAACATAAATAGTATATACCATAGAGTCAGGCATATAACAGGTGCTCAATAATTACTGGTAGGATCAGATAATTTATCAACTCACTTCTGTTTGAAATATCTCTAGCATATTTTAGCTTAACAATCATCACAAGAAAAAAAGCCATGTCTTTGTATGATTATTTTCAATACAAGTTTTTTTTTTAAAGCAAATACGATATAACTAACAACAATGCTGTATCAATTTGCCACTTTAATGTATGTGTTCTGTGACCACCATTTACAACTTTTCTGGATTTCTCAGTGCATGCTCCCATTTCGATAATATTATTTTAAAAGTGGGGATGGGAACATATTTTTTAAAGATACAAAGGAAAGGGTGAATATGACCAAATCATCATTGGTTTCCTGTCCAATATCTGCTCCCTCCATTTCTTTTTTCCAATTAGAAAATTAGTTCTAGTTTTATAGTACCTGGCTCTAATAAATACCTAATTCAAGTATTTATTTGATGATTATGCATTTTCGGTTAGGGATCATGTTTCAGCTAAATCCAAAGTTTTCAAACTTTAGCATGCCATATATTCATTCACCCGGGGAACCTGTTAAAATACAAATTGCTGGCTCCCACCCTCAAATTTTTCTAATTCAGTTGTTCTGAGATGGGACCCAAGAATTTGCATTTTTAACTAGTTCCTAAATGGTGCTGATACTGCTGGTTCAGGGAATACAATTTGAAACCACTAGTCTAAGCCAATTATAAATAATTATTAGTGCTATAATAGTACTTGTACTAGTAGTAGTACTTTCCTGTCTCTCATTACACTTAACAATTAGATTTGTAGACAGTTGGGAACATGGCTGGTCTGAACAAGGGTAGAGACGAGCAGTTTGGTGGGCTTCCCCACCATACCCAGTGCTGTTCCTTTTGTTTGTTTGTTTTGTTCTGTATTTTCTGGTGGGGGACACTAGTGTTCAGCTTACCTCTCATCACAAGAAAGTTTTAAATTAGGTCATAAAATGACATTAATATAATTAACTCCAAGACCAAAACTATGTCCTTTATTCTAATTCTCTCTCCAATTGAGACAATGACACAACATTCATCTTATTTGAAGTTTCCTTGGGGGAAAGCTCACCTTTGTATATGGTACCTGCTCTCTGCATATAGATGCGGAGACATTTCTGACTTTCCACAAAATTGAAACAGTTTTAGTTTGGCAACCATAGTTATCAGGATCACTTGACATAATCTCCTTTCTACCTAACATACTGAAAATCTCTTCATGTCCATTTTCCTGTTGGTTCTGTGTATGTGTACCCTGGGCTATACTCTCACTTGAGTCTCCTCACTGAGGCCTGCCTTTCTTTTTCGGTTTTATAATATTGATCCCCATGCATTTTTTTCATACATAATAACACCTAAAATAACTCCCCCCTTTTCTTATCACATGTTACTGGCAGTAGACTCAGGCATATCTCTGATATTGCTTACCTCACTTGGGGCTTGTCCTGTAAGATTATAACCTTTCTTTTAAGAAAAATAAAACAAAACTTCTCTTTCCTGATATTCATAACATTGCCACATTGCTTCTGCTCGAGAGCTGTTCTGTGAAATATATTTTTAAAACCAATCCAGTTGCCATTTGCATTCCAGCAAACTTTTTTGATAGACACTGAGATTTCCAAACACAGGCTTATGTAATTGCTTTATTTACTTTTGAGTGTGCAATAATTTCATTCAGCTATTTCCTTCCTCAATCAAAGAAAAACTCTCAGTCCTCTGAGACTACTCAGTATTCTTTGTATTCTCTGTATTTTTATTCTCAGTACCCTCAGAGTATTTTAAAGTAAATGGTCTTTAAAATGGGATGCGTGAACCCCTGGAGCTACACAGAAATCTTCCCAGGGGCATGGTTTCTGCATCTTCAACCTTCATGTATTCTTTTCCTTAGTGAGTTCATAGCAGTACTCCCATTTCACAAAGAGGAGAGGATTTCTCATCCCACATTTTGTCCTTTATAGCCTGTTCTGGAGCAAAAATGAGAGCTCCTAACCATACGACAATTAAAACAATGTATTTTGGAGAAAACCTTTAATGACAAATCAAAGGTCCAAAAATCTATATTAGTGTTTTAAAAATTCAATATCTTTTACATAATGCATTGCTTAGAAAAGGGGAGATATTAGAACTATCAGAAGTATTAGCAATATTAGAAATGGGGAGATTTGTAGAGATATTCCAAATTGAATGTTTGACACTGTGCGAATGGTAAAATTGATGGCAGTTTTCATTTAAGGACTTCATGATGTCTATGGTCCATATATATCTTACTCTTGCAAAAATCTGGTAAGATCAAAGACAACAGTGGTCTTAAAAATTATGAATTTGAAAGTGATTTTCATTGTCTTTAATTATAAAAGATTATTTTCAGTTATTTTAGTCCTTGGTCATAGGGCTGGCTATTTGCCAGAATCTTCTAAGAGAAGAAACAATAGAGCTTATGATATTGATTATTTTAAATAAAATCGGAGTATTTTTCAAGGACCATCAAATATTCCAAGTTATGTTTGAGAAAACTCACAGATCGTCATTTTGTATGATTCCACCAGATTCAGTGAATGTGTTATAATCAGATATTTTAAATCTATTTTATCAAATCATATCATGAAATGCTCATTCTATTACAATCATATTATCATTTTATCATATAAAACACTTAACATTTTCTACCTCATATTAACAAAAACTAGAAGCACATGTTAGTCTTAAACTGTAAATCTTTTACAAAATTGTATAGATCTTTTTTATTAAGTACATATAAACAGGTTGTGATGTCTTAATGGGGTTATTTCTGTGTTGGTTCTTATTTTTTTAACATGGCTCTTACTTATTATAAAAGTTGAACCCAGAAGTCAACACAGTTATGCACTGACATTTTCACCCAATAAACACAGTGCCTATTATATTCTTAATCTCAGAAGGTATGTATGTTTATCCATATATTACTTGTAGTACTAAAAGTTAAATTACAGGAAGCAGAATGTTGACTTATTTATTTTTTAACTTATTATGAAGACATCTAAATAAATTATTTAGACACCTTTTAGTTTAATCTTGATTTAGCCAATTTTAGCAATGTATGTCTCAAATTGGATTCCATATTTTATATATCAATTTTTCTTATATTTCCCTAAATCATACTAACACATTTACTTAAACTATAAAATGGAAGCTACTGTGATGTTATAAAATTTTAGGTTATTCCAAAGCAAATCCACTTTAGAGGACACATTTGTTTGATTGATATTTTGATAAAGTATGTATGAATTAGGCTTTCACTTCCCTCCTTCCCTCCCACTTTTCCTTTCTCCCATTCCTTCCTTCCTTCCTTCCTTCCTTCGTGGCTTCTTTACATTGTTCCTTTCATGTGTTTCACTAGTATTTCTTTCCCTGTAATTTAAAGTTGCTATGCCACGCCTTCACATTTAGACAGATTATCATTAGCTGATCTGGCTGTGTAGTTCAATGACCTTACGTATATTACTAAAAACATAATCTCTAAACTAAAATCTTAATAGACATTAGGGGTGCTTGGGTGGCTCAGTTGGTTAAGCGTCAAACTCTAGCTTAGGTCATGGTCTTGTGGTTTGTGAATTCGAGCTCCGCATCTGGCTCTCTACACTGACAGCACAGAGCCTGCTTCAGGTCCTCTGTCTCCCTCTCTCTCTGCCCCTCCTCTGCTCTCTCTCTCTCTCAAAAGTAAATAAACATGAAAAAAATAAAATCTTAATAGACATCATAGTTATATGAATTACAGTATTATCTTTAAGCCAATCAAGCTATTTTAAAGTTAGTATGCATACATACATATATATTCTCCAGACTTAATAGTATATTATTGAGTTGAAAACAGTTTTTCTGCCACTTTGAAACATTTCTTGGATTTCTGTCATCATCATTAGGTGGTTGTGGTTGACCGTACAATGACCTTTTAGATGTCACTGCTTTGGGACCATGCAATTTCACTGGAACAGCATCTTTGAATACCAGACCTTAAAAGTCAATACTGTTCTTCCTGTGACCTACTTTCCAGATAGCAATGTGGCACATGGGAAACATACATTGATAAATGAGGATCTTTGTTGAACATTAGAACAAAAAGAACTAAATTGGGTCTCCAGATATTAATTATTCTCAGAGACACAGTCCATCTTAGTGATCTTCAAATTGAGAGACAATTTTACACTTTAAGATGATTGAACCTGGAGCACAGTAAGCAATATTACAAATGGGTTGAGAAGAAAGAAAAAAAAAACACTTATGAACACATTTATAAATTAAGTTGAGAATGGTAATATTCTCTGCCCTGAGACATTTTGGCTAAGCAAAATGAAAAGAAAGGATAATTTTACCCTCTTCTGCTCAGTCTAAGACTACCCTAGGGACAACTTGCTTTGTAAAACAGATCAAAGCACTTTTACAAACAGATGTAGCTTGATCAAAGTCAACATAAATGATTTGGATTAATGTTCACCATAGGTAAAATAACAAGAAAATGTGTCCTTTGCCTTTTTACTTTTTCATACTGTTAGCTTATTTTAATCTTATGTGTAAAAGTATATATAATCAATTTATCTTGCCAAATGGATAATATTTATGTTGATTATTGTAGGCTCATGCTTGTTAGGAGATCAGATTAAATAATGTATATAAAAAGGGTTTTGGAAAATATAAAGCATTATACAAATGGATGTGATTATTATGATTATAATCATTGTAAATAGTGAGAGTAACTGCTGTGAACATCTTTTTTTTTTTTTAATTTTTTTTTCAACGTTTATTTATTTTTGGGACAGAGAGAGACAGAGCATGAACGGGGAAGGGGCAGAGAGAGAGAGACACACAGAATCGGAAACAGGCTCCAGGCTCTGAGCCATCAGCCCAGAGCCTGACGTGGGGCTCGAACTCACGGACCGCGAGATCGTGACCTGGCTGAAGTCGGACGCTCAACCGACTGCGCCACCCAGGCGCCCCGCTGCTGTGAACATCTTAAAATATGCTTCCAACTAGGATAATCTGTCAGTCTGTCAGTCAATTGCATTTATTTTATGAATACACATACTGAATTCTGTATTATGCCAACTGGTGAGATAGAAATGAAGGAGATCTTGTAATAGGTGACTTCTGAAGGCTTAACAATGTAAAGACAGCACATGATAATCTTAAATGAATATGTGAAAGATAACATATGTACACTACATATCAAATGCCAAGCATATAAATCATGTCAAGCTCAAAACAGCATATCTACTTTTGAATAGCAGTAAGAAAAACAAATCCAATCAAATAACTGCAATATAATGGGCCAAGGGGAATAATACAGGTTTGCACAAGGCATGTGTAGCACATAGATTAGACCATTTGGCACAGTGGTGGCAATTTAGCATATCATAATCCCAAATATGATTGAAAGATGTGTTTTATTTGGTCAGTACATTGTCCCATTTTCCTCCCTCCTTTCTTCACTCTTTCCCTCCCTCCTTCTTCTCTCCCTCCATCCTTTCCTTCCTTCCAACAGAGGATGTGTAAGCCCTTTATACAGAAAATTATAAATCTGTATTGAGGATTACAAGGGTCTTCAGTAAATAAAATAGATGCTGTTGTCTCTGAGATTTTACTTTAGCTTACTTAAAACCAGCCAAATTACTTTGATACTATTTTATAGATTGTGGCAGAAGGCACAAGACTCTTGAGTTACAGACAAACTATTACAGCTAAGGAGGCAGCATGAATATTGCCATATTTGCTTTGGTCCCTTTGTCCTCATCATCCAAGACCACAGAGTGGCATGGCAGGTAGATGCCTATACACAGAGGAAGCTGAATGATAGGAGAAGAAAACTGAATTTAAGGATCCATTGCTTTCATCTCAAGCAGTAAGCAAGACACTTTTTGTTTTTCAGGTTCTCAAAGTTGCCGGTTACATAAATAACACTGAGAAGTGACCTGTTTCAGTCACTGGAGAGCAGTCAGGGCCCTGCATTCTTTTCGTACCCAAAAGATGCATAGTGGGGACACAAGAGGCCCAAGGAGGACTGTCCTCCCGACATGTATCATGTCTATAAATGGCATATATAATATGTGTATAATAATGGAACATTTGTATCATATAAATATGTTAATTTTCTCTCAATTAATTTATGAATTTATTGCCAGTCCAGCCAAAATCCCAACAAATTTATTTGAGGATATGGAATAATATACATGGTTGGAGGGAGTGCATATTAATAAAATTATTATGGATTTTTATTTGACATTATCTAGCATAACTGATGATGGCCATCTTGTATAACCCAGAATTTCTGTTTGTAATGTGCCTACCTTTGTTAAACTCTGCCACATGTACATTATAAGGATGTTTGTGGTGTTCCTTATGATATTGTTTGTTTTGGAAAAAACTGAAAAAAGTCTAAAATATTTTATCAATATGGGAATGGAAAATAAATTATTAAATAGTTATTGAAATAAATTAGCTAGATCCAACAGGTTAACTGGGATAATACAAAAAAAACTAATGTGCTATAAAATAAATTACCAAAGGATACATGCCATTTATGCAAATTAAAATGCAGAACAATATTATTTATTATTTATAAACACAAAATGCTAGAAATTTGACAACATGCAAAGAAAAAATACCACAGATTGAAATAGTTATTACCTTTGGATTAAGAGGATAAAGAGAAAATAGAAGAGTGAGGAGCTTTAATTGCTTATGAAATATTTTGTTTCTTTAAAATGAAGATTTGAAAAATTGCTAACACTGATATATAAATTCAGTAAAGTTGCAGGATACAAAATCAACATAGAAAAATCTGTTGCATGTCTATACACCAATAATGAAGCAGAAAGAGAAATCAAGGAATTGATCCCATTTACAATTGCTTCAAAAACCGTAAGATACCAAGGAATAAACTTAACCAAAGATCTGTACTCTGAAAACTGTAGAACACTTATGAAAGAAATTGAAAAGGACGCAAAGAAATGGAAAAACATTCCGTGCTCATGGATTGGAAGAACAAATATTGTTAAAATGTCTATACTACTCAAAGCAATCTATGCATTTATTGCAATTCTTATCAAAATGCCACCTGCATTTTTCACAGAGCTAGAACAAACAGTCCTAAAATGTGTATGGAACCTTAGAAGACCCCAGATACCCGAAGCAATCTTGGAAAAGCAAAGCAAGCCTGGAGGCATCACAATTCCAGGCTTCAAGCTATATTACAAAGGTGGAGCCATCAAGACAGTATGTTACTGGCACAAACACAGACACATATATCAATGAACAGAATAGAAAGCCCAGAAATGGACCCACAATTATTTGGTCAACTAATCTTCGACAAAGCAGGAAAGAATATCCAATGGGAAAAAGACAGTGTCTTTAACAAATGGTGCTGGGAAAACTGGACAGTGAAATGCGGAAGAATGAAACTGGACCACTTTCTTATAACATATATAAAAATATTTCAAAATGGATGAAAGACCTAAACGTGAGACAGGAAACCATCAAACAGATGGAACACAGGCAGCGACCTCTTTGACTTTGGTTGTAGCAACTTCTTATTAGACACGTTGCCAGAGGCAAGGGAAAGAAAAGCAAACTTGAACTACTGGGACTTCATCAAGATAAAAAGATTCTGCACAGAGAAGGAAACATTCAACAGAACTAAAAGGCAGCCTACAGAATGGGAGAAGATATTTGGAAAGGGTTGGTATCCAAAATCTATAAACAGAGTATACAGCTCAACACCCAAAAAACAAATATTCCAGTTAAGAAATGGGCAAAAGACATGAATAGACACTTTTTCAAGGAAGACATCCTGATGGCTAACAGACACATAAAAAGATGTACAAAATCACTCATCATCAGGGAAATACAAATCAAAACTACAATGAAATACCCCCTCACACCTGTCAGAATGGCAAAAATTAACAACCAGAAAACAACGGATGTTGGCAAGGATGTGGAGAAAGGGGAACACTCTTACACTTTTGGTAGGAATATGAACTGATACAGCCACTCTGGAAGACAGTATGGAGGTTCCTCAAAAAAGTTAAAAATAGAACTACCTTGTGACACAGCAATTGTACTACTAGGTGTTTATCCAAAGGATATGAAAATACTCATTTGAAGGGGAACATGCACCACAATGTTTATAGCAGCATTATCCACAGTAGCAAAATTATGGGAAGAACATAAATGTCCGTCGAATAATGAATGGGTAAAGAAGATACGATATAACTCTATCTATCTCTATCTCTATCTCTATCTCTATCTCTATCTCTCTCTATCTCTATCTATCTCTATCATTTCTATCTCTCTATATCATCTATATCACCTATATCTATATCTATCTATATGTAATGCAATATTACTACTCAATCATCAAACAGAATGAAATCTTGCTATTTGCAATGACATGGATGGAGCTAAAATTCATTATGCGAAACAAAAAATAGGTCAGAAAAGGCAAATACCATATGATTTCACTCCCATGTGAAATTTAAGAAAGAAAACAAATGAACATAGGGGAAAGAAAAAAGGAGAGAGGGAAACAAACCATAGGAGACTCTTAAATATAGAGAATAAACAGGGTTGCTGGAGGGCAGGTGGGGGGGGGGATGGGCTAGCTGGGCGATGGGCATTAAGGAGGGCATTTGTGATGAGCACTGGATGTTATATGTAAGTGATGAATCACTAAATTCTATTCCTAAAACTAATATCGCACTATATGTTAACTAAAATTTAAATAAAAACTAACTAACTAACTAACTAACTAACTAACTAAATAAATAGAAAGACTTAAAGAAGCTATGGCAAAATTATAACAGTTGTGAAATTTGGATGATGGGACCATGGATGTGTCACAATATTATCTGTTTCTGTCTGTATGTTTAAAACATTTTAATAGTAATAATAACTTTAATAATACAAAAATATAAACACTTTGTCTAGCTGTCTGTCTGAGTTAATGAATTCACGCAAAGTATTAAGAATTTCCCTCAGTAGCTATACTGACTAGACATTAGTATGATTAGTTTTTAGCATGAGCTATGTTCTTGTGTTCAGGTTTACAATTTAATCATAATCACTGCGAAAACAGAAGAACATATAATAGTTGAAAGATATTATTTTCCTGGAAGTTAAAGAATGAGGATAAGCTGGACAAGTTCTTCTGGGCAGGTTATTTGAAATAGCGATTAAGTATTTTGACCCAAAACAATGACAGTGTTATTTTTTAAAGCTCTGCACTGAGGAGGAAAATAATTTCTGGGAGTTGTTAAAATTGTAATTTTATGTTTTAACATCAGGTTGTATTGGAGGTGTGCATGCTTTTATCATTTCTGAGTCACTATACCTTATTTGATGCTACTTATTCATGGGTGTTTAATTTTACTTTATGTTTAAGATTCAAAAATTAATATATGCTTATTGTATAATAAATTCAAATTCCAAAGTAAACCAAGAAACAACAACCATATTCCGTAACACAAAAACACCAACTGTTATTAACATTTGACTTCTTTTAATACTTTTATATGCATACCTTTATTTTTAACTTAATTGCAATCATAACACATGTAAACCATTATTCACAGCTTCTGAAGTTTGAGATTTATTTCCAGCAGATAAAATCTAGCAATTAAATTTAGTTTTAGAAGTGTTTTTGGGATTTGCATCAAGGTGGTGAAAACTACAGAGAAGTTAGAATTGGAAAGCTATATAATTATTTACAAAGACTTAAATATTCAGAAAGAAATATTTTTCACACTAAGAAAGTACTGCAGCTGGAGACTTTCTCTGACTTAAAGGCTACATTCATAGCGGGGCTGACCTAGGAAAAGTAAGTGTTTACCTCAGCCCTTTCTGTCTTTTGGAAGGGTTGCTTAGGAATGAGTGGATGAAACAGTAGAAGAAAATATCAAACAAATTAAGTGTGAAGTCTCATTTCAGATTTGAGTTAGAGAAAACTTTTGTATCTCTGAGAAACCAGAACATGTTCCCTAGCAAATACTATAGAAGTTGATCAAGTGATTGTAGAAGCTGTCACAAAGACCATGAAATTGCGTACTCTTGCGAGGAAATGAAGAACACTATGACAAACACATCTATATCCCAAGGATTCCTAGTCTTGGTTTGATATATGTTGTCTCTAAGTTTGATCTAGTTGTAGTTTTAGTTTCTGCATATATTCATTTTGTAATAAAACTCAGAATTTTGTGGAACAAATCTTAGTGAAGCAACCAATGCAATAAGCTTCAATATATTGATAAAAACAACTTAGTGCTCAATTGCCAACTCAAATCTCTGTGAGACATTTTCAGCTGCTCTGACATT
This sequence comes from Acinonyx jubatus, assembly GCF_027475565.1. Lineage (NCBI taxonomy): Eukaryota > Metazoa > Chordata > Mammalia > Carnivora > Felidae > Acinonyx > Acinonyx jubatus. The sequence continues at coordinate 131,616,596 of NC_069381.1, read as the reverse complement.
AAATGACTAATTGTATTGCTGGAAATTTGGGAAAAAAATACATTGAGTTTATAGGAATTCAGACTGCATGGCAGGTAAATCAGTCCACATGCATCTGTTCCTGAGCTGATGTCGGACACTTCACTGAGTGGTCCACCCAGGCATCCCTAAAAGATCATTTTAAATCTTAATTAATTTTGTAACATTCCTGCTAGGACATTTACAACATCTAAGTTTAAACTTATCAGTAGCCATTAAGAGATGCTTACAACAAATTTTAACAATTTGCCTTTATACATTTTGTGATTTTTATTTCAAATTACCTTCAAAGTTTAGAGCATATTCTACTCAATATCCATGTTGAGAGCTTCCACCTGAGACTGAAGAAAAGAATTATTTTCTATTTAGTTTTTGCATTGAGGTATAATTGACATTTTAAAATGTAAATATGGGGGCACCTGGGTGGCTCAGTCAGTGAATTGTCTGACTTTGGCTAAGGTCATGATCTTGTGGTTCACGAGTTTGAGCCCCGCATCGGGCTCTGTGCTGACAGCTCAGAGCCTGGACCCTGCTTCAGATTCTGTGTCTCCCTTTCTACCCCTCCCTGCTCATGCTCTCTCTCTCTCTCTTTCTCAAAAATAAATAAACTTTAAAAAAATTTTTTAAATAAAATATAAATATGGATGCCAAATTGTCATGTTATATCTGATAATGCCTAATTTGTAGGAAAGAGCATAGTGTGTGTGCCAATTCAATCTTCTCAAAAAATTCCAGAAATATACAGACTCTCCAGCCAGATACAGCTGTTCTGCACCCAGGCAGGACTTACCCTGTACAGTTAGCCCTCCTAAACACCCCTCCTCAAAGGCCAGAGCAGAGGAGAAACAGGGAGAACTCACTCTGTGCCAGCAACAGCTGAGAAGCAGGTAGCACTGGTACAGCCGTATCTACATAGTCCGCCTAAACTTAACTGATAGTTTATTTCTGGAAAGGAGTGGACATATAAGCACAAAGAGACTGGGAGTTGTGTCCATTCAGCAGTCTTAGCAAGAAGAAAATTCTTGGAGTGAAGAAGTGTATTCCTACTATCAACACATAAAATGGGAAAAATAACTTTTTCCTTAAAATTAATAATTATTTATATATCTTTACAGATCTCATAACATTTCTCTTAACTGTACTATTATATAATCCTCACAATTTTTGATTTCAGTAGTTATTTTATTTTCATCTAGAAGATAAGAAATAGAGTCTCTGAGAATTTAAATCTCTTACCCAATATTACTTAGCCAGAAAGTGGAAGATATTTTTCCACACTGTGCTGCTCTGTCTATTGTATCTTCATTGAAATTAAACATAATCTCTCAAAAACTCTACAACCAGTTGAGTCCAAATTTATGAATGAAATGTATCAGGATCGTGATTACATTTATTAGCAACAAAATGAATAAAAACAGATAATTTTTCTCCTTTGGTTCTGAGTTATAGTTGTGAAGAAAAGTTCCAAAACCTTTTTGAACATTCGTTCTATTTCTAGAATTGGCGCAAAATTTACTGAAAAAATTACTTTTAAAATGGTATTACTTACGGGTGCCTGGGTGGCTCAGTTGGTTGAGTGTCCAACTTTGGCTCAGGTCATGATCTCACGGTTCACACTTTTGAGCCCCACATCCATTTTTGTACTGACAGTACGGAGCCTTCTTGGATTCTCTGTTTCCCTCTCTCTCTGCTTCTCACCCACTCGTACTCTTTCTTTCTCTCAAAACTAAATAAACATTGAAAATTTTTAGATTATAAAAATAAAATGGTATTATTCATGTTAATACAAAAATCTAGCTTTTCTTAAAAATTAAAAATCTTAACATTTTCTATAATTACTTATAGTCAAACTTCATATTTTTATTACATTGTTCTGCATATGGATCATCATCATGGCTATGACTTCATAGATGAAACTGAATACTTGCAGAGCAAAGCAAAATATTTTACAATACATTTATTTTTATTTAAAGATGACAATGTAGATAATTTGAGGTTAAAGAAATCTGCAGCTTCTCTCTTGGTGTATTGATGTTTTGGAAAGCTGTTACACAATTACCTTATAATCTTTGAAGTTAAATTCAAAATTTTCCATTCTGTTTTTCCCCCAAAAGTTTAGTTAAAGAAGCTATATTTAAAATACATAGATTTTTGTATTGTTTTTCAGTTTGTTATGCTATTTTGCTTCTGCTGTTGCTGAACCAAGTAATTTCAACAGCAGTGTTATTTTACTTTGCCCTTATAAGTTAAAAAATGCTGCATATTATTTGCAGTCTATAGAGAATTAGACTGTAGTTTTTATTCAGGCAAATCAGGAAAATTCTTTATAGATTTCAATTTTTGCATGATTAAGAACTAAAGAACCATTCCTATTAATATCACTATACAATTAGGTCACAGATCAGTAGGATTTTTAGGCTTTTTACATGAATATAAAAATTTAAATTTCGAAAACCTTCATTATAGTAGGAAACTTATTCGGCACTTATTTGTTTCATACCATTATTGATGTACATTTTAATGATGGAAGATTCCTAATGCATTTGTTGATAAATAGGAGACTAGCTTTTCTCTATAGGATTACTGAGTTTTATCTTTTCTTCATTAAATTGTCAAGGCTTCTCTCCTCAATCACAAGTACATCCTGTATAATAATCTACAACAATGATTGGTGATAGAAAAGTGCAATGGGAAACATTTCAATTTTTGAACTTCCTGGTTTTTGGTTTTAGTTAATTATTCTACGATTGATGTGCAAGCAGGGATGTCATTGATCTCCATCTCCCAGATGCCTCATCTGCTGTCTGATATTAGGCTAGGCATCAGGGTACTATGTTAACTCTCTCAGGCCAAAGGAACACTACTGAGTGAATTATAATGGGGCCATTATTATATTTGGGTTTTCTTTATTCAGGTCATTTATGGCAAGCTTCAGAGATGATGCCATGACCCTGTAGTATTGGCCAATTATTCTGTCAAGGTATGCCCTAGCCGGACTAGTGATATCACAGAGTTACAAAGCAGAATGAAAGATTCTACTTAAACAGCTTCATTTTAGGGAGGCATAAATTGTAGTCCAGAAGGATTAAAGACTTTGTGACATCATAAAGGTAATGACATATCTGGAGACAAAGAGAAATGTGACCTGACCTTTAACACATTGCTTTTGGAAAATCCAAGGTTCTTCCACTTATTGGCTGTATGATATCTGGCAAGTTATATAGCCTATCAGGCTTCAAGTTCATTACTTACTCTTTATTGATAATGTCTACTTCATAGGTTTGTGTGGGGGGAAAAAGGCAGATATACAGTAATCATTAAATTTCCTTCTTTTATTTTTATTTTTATTGTTTCAGAGAAATCCACCATTAGCTCTTGAAAATTTTTCCTTAACCATGGTCTCTTGGAAATATTACCTTTATGATTGTAGGTAAGCAGATTTTGTTAAAATTATTCTTTTTAATCAAAGAGTTAAAATACTTCAAAACATTTCATTGTTGTCAGTGGTTGAGTGGTGAGAGGGGCAGAAAGGATTTGAGGAAGCTTGCGTTTCAACTCACTGTATTAGAAATAAACTGCAGCTAGAAATATCTCAGCTTGTGTATTTCTTTGAGTGAAAGATTTTTTGTAAAATTTTCCTTTTCTCCATTGTATTTCCATGAACAGGAATGAAAGCGAGTGCTGATTCACTTGTCCTCTATATAGCTCCCTTTGCCTCTTCTCTATTTAATCTTGCAAGCATAGGATCCTGGGATCCTCTTATGATTTTTTTCTCCTACCGAGTAAAAACTTAGTCCTATATATGATACTGGTGAGATAGTTCAAAAATGTCAAAATTCAGTCATTTGATTGTTGACTTGAATTGCTGTTCAAGAAATACAATATAATTGTTGAAACCATGTATTTGAAATGGAACTTTAAATCTTCTGATTATTTTTAAATAATTATTTAAAAAAATTATTTAAAAATTAAAAAAAAATTATTATTAAAAAAATTATTTTTAAATTTTATGTATCAAACCATCCTCATTACTGTTGTTGCCTAATTCTAAAGAAGAAATTTTAGAGGTGATATTTATTTATAAAACCTCAGGAAAAAAATGGTTAATGTCACTCTAGACCTGTGGGTTTTTGAGACAAGTATTTCGGTTGAAGCAGGATAGCATTAGAAAGAGCACTACCTTAGATGAATGTGCCAGCAGAACTCTTCCAAAAAGAAACAAAAGAGTGATAACACGTTTTAAAAATGTAAGTTAAACCTTTTCCAAAAAATTAATATTTGACATAAAAGAGGTTGTTATAATGGCTAGAATGGAATACACACTGTTATGCTTTACAAAATAATTATAGACAAATTTTATTTGGATTAGAAATTCATTAATAATAGGTGTGTTTTGAAATATTAGTAATAAAACCATGTTAGGATAGCATTAAAAACATTAATTTGTGATCCCCAATGGATTATTTACATAAAGCATCATAACTGCTTAATGACAACTCTTATATTTATAACTTTTATGGGTTATATAGTAATTGATGGATAGCCAAATATTATCATACCATCTTCAAACCATCCCTCTGAAATAAGATATTATACTTATTCTTATTTTATAGATGAGGTAACTGAGGTTCAGAAAGATTACATTTCCCAAAGTTACCCAGGCCAGAATTTGAACCCAGCTCTTCTAGTTCCAAGTCTTTTGATTTCATATCACACTCTAATACCATAAATAATAAACACTGTGATAATGTGAAGAGAAAAGTGAAATGAGAGTTTAAAATCTGGAGTTTGCTCCTAACTGCATCATTAACTCACTGTTGAACTAGCATGAGAACTTTTGAGTCTACACAGAGAAAACTGAAGCCTAAAGATTTTAATTTGCCCAGTCCAGTGTTTGGGGTTGAATAGACAGTTCTCACCTGGTGAGAGTAGGAAGGAATAGTAACTACAAATTAAGGAAAATAAAATGATTATTTGAACCAAATGAGTTATATTAGGAAAAATTTTAAAGAAATATAGCTGAGCAATAAAAAAAAAAGTGAAACATTGGAGACCAAAAAATGACATTCTTTATAATAATGCAGATGACCAAAGCAATTATCTTCCTGGTCTTTTCTTTCATCATATTTTCTCCAGAAAATGGATTAATCACCCTTTTTGACTCACATTTAATTTTTTTTAATGTTTATTTATTTATTTTGAGAGAGAGAGAGAGAGAGAGAGAGAGAGAGAGCGAGCAGGGGAGGGGCAGAGAGAGAGAGGGAGAGAATGGGAAGCTGGTTCCAGGCTCTGAGCTGTCAGCACAGATGTGGGGCTCGAATGCATGAACCGCGAGATCATGACCTAAGCTGAAGTCAGATGCTTAACTGACTGAGCCACCCAGGCACCCTTCTATCCATTCATCTATTGATGGACACTTGGCAGGCTCCACACTGTCAGCATGGAGCCAGATGTGGGGCTGTAACTCATGAATTGTGAGATCATGACCTGAACTGAAATCAAGAGTAGGACATGTAACTGACTGAGCCACCCAGACGCCCCACAAATACTTTGTGCTTTTTAGGCAATTTCATCAGAATTCCACTGTTACCCATTTTGAGATTTGGTACATAATAAGTTCTAGAAAGTAAAGCCTCTTTAATTTTTGAGCAAGAGTTTCATCAGCTTTTCCTGGCTAAATACAGTGTTTAATGTATTGGGAAATGTAAAACTTTCCCAAGTTACACCCTACAAATCTTGAATCTTTGCCCTTGAATTCCTATAGTATTTCTCTCCACATATATTTTTTCTATATTATCTTCTAATTGTTTTATAACCTTGGATAAAATTACACAATCCTTGAAGACATTGTTAATATTGTTAATATTGTTAATATAACCTTAGATAAAATTACACAATCCTTGAAGATATGGTTAAGGTTGTTTTTGGTATTTTCATTATTTGAAATGCCTGTCACCTTGTGATTGTATATTGAGGTATTTCGCACATTGATGAAATGAGATAATTTATGTAAAATATGTCATTAATTTGACCTCTATCGGCCATGGTTGAGGCACCAAAGCAGAAGTAATTTACAACCTCATAATATCAGTTATTTTGATTCAACCTACATGTTAACAATAATGTTTAAGATGGACAACAAAGTTTTAGTATCTATCCTCTTAGCGATGTCTTATTGGTCAAACAGCCAACTTCCCGTCATCTAGTAATTAAAATATTAGATAGGCTATCTTCATCAGTGCAAAAGCGACCTTTTCCCCCATTGCTCTCTAACCAAAGCCACTTTCCTTCTGTCTGAGTAGTCACTTCAGAAGCTACAAGTCACAGAATGTATGAAGATCTCTGCTTCTTCCTCAGGATAGCATTTCTGCTATAACAAAATCATGAGGTACAAATTTTATTGAAGCAAATAAGGAGCTGTGTACTCACTGAATCCTACCCACAGAAGAAGAGTTGTATGCTTAATTACAACAGAGAAGAGCCTCAGTTGTTCTCTGAACCAGGATCTCAATTGTAGTATCTTTAGGTTTGTATCATTGTGATTGCTTTAAGTCACACAGTTTTAAAATAATAACAGACATTCACAAAGCTTCTAGTAGGTTTCAGACATTGTGGTATGATTACATTTAATCATCCTATAGGATAGTAACCCTCCAACCCCACGCTTGGTACTGGTATGTTTTATTACTCTGTTTTAGAGAAGATGAATTTAAATAACTTGGTTTAGGTAACCCCAATAACAAGTTTATAATGAGAATTTAAATATAAATACGTCTTTCTTCAAACTCACATTCTTCACTAACCCATGTTGCCTCCACAAATCCTCTCAAATATAAAGTGTGAACTAATGGTATTTTCTTTTTTAACTTACAGCACTTATTCTTTTCACTTATAATATTGTGACAATTGGAGAAATTAGGTAACTTCTATTTTGGAGTATTAATTTTGTAATCTAGAGACAGTTAGCCAAGGGATTCAGAAATATCTTATGAATATGTTTTGACTTAGTTTTCCAGGTCAACTGTTGGTATTAATTTTACCAATATAGATATCTTTATATCTTTGGAAATGAACATAAATACCTTTTAGATCATTGTTTAGTTTTCACTGTCATTTTATTTTGAGATATATCATTTATAATCTGACATTTTGATTATGTCTTTAAACAGCTACAATATATATCATATTCAGTCAACATAGACGGTATAATCAGATAAATTGAATAATTCTCTATCATCACATTTTATTAGTGCTGATAATAACTCAAAAACATTCTATGAGGTTATTCTGTCGTAGCTCAATAGAAATACCATTGCTGTTTATTCACTATGTGCTTTTAGACAGCACCTAAATATTTTTCACTCATTCATTCACTCATTATGTATGTTGCTTGTAGGACAATAATTCTCAAACATTATTGACTCACAACTCATCGGGGAAGTTTATAACTGGCCCCATCTCAGAGATTCTAATTCAATAATTGACAAATATAGTCATTATGAAGCAGATTAACACAAGGACCATACTGCAGCTAATTAATATCAGTCACTTAGCAAATAATATTTAATTAGTGAAAAAGTGTATTTGTTTCAATAGCATATATTTCTGCCTTTTAGTATTCTTCAATTTATTTAGGGAGATAAAATTACATATACATTTTAGGATATCTGTGAAACAATCATCAAATAGCATTTGTTCAGTAGTTTCTAACAACTGTATTTTTCAAAACATATTCTTTATTACCTTTCTTTTTTAAATAATTTATTTTTAAGTTAGCTAACATACAGTGTAGTCTTGGCTTTAGGAGTAGATTCCCATGATTCATTACTTACATACACTACCCAGTGTTTGTCCCAACAAGTGCCCTCCTCAATACCCATCACCCATTTTTACAATCCCTCCCATCCCCCCACCCACCCACCCATCAACCCTCAGTTTGTTCTCTGTATTTAAGAGTCTCTTCTCTTATGGTTTGCCTCCCTCTCTGTTTGTAACTTATTTTTCCTTCTCTTCCCCAATGGTCTTCTGTTAAGCTTCTCAAATTCCACATATGAGTAAAAACATATGATATATCTTTTTCTGACTGACTTATTTCACTTAGCATAATACCCTACAATCAGTTCTCTCCATGTTGTTGCAAATAGCAGGATTTCATGCTTTTTCATCGCTGAGTATTATCCTTATTTCAACATTACTTTCCCTGACCATTTTCACTTAGGCTATATACAAAAAGGTAATTTTTCATCTTTTCCTACACATAGCATAAAATATTGACAGCTGGTTGAAAAGTGAATAGTCCATAAATATAAATAAATTATTATTAGGCTTAATCAAGTATCTTATAACTTGATTTAATCTATAGATTGTTTTGTCTTTTAAAAATGATTCTATCCTTAGAATTTTGAATTCTAAAGAATTAAATTGCTGTATCTAATTAGCATAAAGCCCAGAAAATATGTGGTTTATCATTTTCAGTTTATTCCTTGTTCTGATTCTGAGAATAAGTCATCAAAAATGTGGTAAAATATTAAGTTGGATTTTGTAATTATATGTATTTAGTTCTGATATATGCATAACCATCTGGGTTTATTTGGCATGTTATATGAAAAGTTAAGTAATCTTTACCAAACTAAAAGTTATTGAAATATTTATGAAGGTTGACATGTATCTTTCATCACTAACAAAATGAATGCAACTATCAAAGAAAATATCTGAAGATCTCACCAAGGGAAAAGTAAACAAATAAATAGTTAATCATGGGAGAAATAAGCAGGATTAACAACTACAGACATGTACAAGATCGTTTGTATTAATTATAGCCAAGTTTTGATGTGTCTCATTAAATTTCAGTCACAAATTTTATTCAGAAGAGTTCATTTAAGTTGGCTTTGCATTGAGCATTGTTGTAATGTTTAAAATCTGGACAATGGGCTTGAATCAGAGTGACAGTAAACAATGTCATGTTTTCCGGGTACCATAGGGATGAATTTCAGTCTGGTCTTATCTGAAACCTCATTAATGATGTGGGAGTCAGAGTAAATAGAGTACTACTGAAATTCTGAGATGAGCTCAGATTGGCAGGTAGTGAAACATGACTTAAAAAATGGTCATTGTTTGAGACGACCTTAAACAAGTAGAAATTTGGCATTATAGGTAAAACACATTTAATTTTTTAAATGGGATAACTGAGGAAATTAATGGAAACTACAATGTGAGCTCAATCTTTAAAAGGTATTTTGGAATTAAATAACAGGAAATATTAAATTAGAACATTTTATTCTAATTTCACCACAAAATAGTTCCATAGATAGTACAGCATGGCATTCAAAAGTTTAAAAAGTTAATAGTTTATATTACACATACAGATATCCACATATCTATTTGAAAACCTACAGGCATTTTTCTGTACTTAATACTCTGGATGTATCTACATTATAGCCCCTCAGAGACTGAACTTTAAATCTTGTTGTCGATGTTGGCTAACTCATTCCAAGAAAGTTGTAGATGAAGTGGCAGGAGAGAAAGAAAAAGACCCATAAAAAGCAATTAAGAGGGGAAAAAGGAATAAGAATTAGGAAAGAATAGCATTGGAATGACACCTTTGGGAAAAGAGAGAAGAATGCCTTCCTGGAATCATTTATATGAAACAGAAGAAGGGAAATAAACAGTAAAACATGAAATCTAAAAGAAATATCAGGACAAGAGTGGTAAAATAATGGAAAGAGTAGCATTTACAAATGAAATCAGTTTGAAAATAACTTTCGCTACAAAGAGTATCTTTTTAGAGCAAACAAATCTGTCTCTAAGTTATGTTACAAGCTCAACTGCCCTATTTATTACTATCCAGACTCCTTTCTACTCTGATAATTTAAATATTTTTGTGACATAAACCTAGAATAATTCCAAAACACTACACATTAATTTTTTTAAGGCCTATTTAGAACCTATTGGTTTATTTGTCAGTTCCTGAGCACTTTTTGCCTTAGGCAACTTCTACATTTGGTGTTCTAGAGTTTGGTTGAGTTTTAAGAAAACCATGTATGAAAAATAAACATGTATTTGTTTAGGGCATGTGGAAGAGCTCTATTTTTGGTGTCAGAGCAAATGTATTTGAAAGAGTACTGAATTACAAGTCTGGTCAGACAGATTATATTAGTTAAGTCACCAACCACATTGATCTTGGATAAATTCCTTAAACTCTTGTATTTAATTGTGAAATTGTAGAGGTAGAATTAGATGATCCAACAAGTCTACTATTCTATAGGTAGGAAATAAGTCCTTTGTCCCTCTTATCATCCAAGATATAGGAAATATAGACAACATTTTTAGGAACACTGGAAATAGGGGCAATGTATTAATCAAAAGATTCTACTGTACAAATTTAATGGAAATGAAATAATTACTTATCAGCTAACTAAACACTATATCAAGACAGTACAAATAACATACTGAAAACAATCTAGAATTCTGAAGATTAATGGGACTTAAGTGTGGATATTTAAAGACAGTTAGGAATTTCCTAAAAACTGAATTGTAAATATGAAGAGTAGATCCTAAGTAAGCAGAAAGAAAAAAGTGATCCTTTAGGGTCTACTGTTATTAAAGCTTAACTTTTGGTTCTTGTATTTAAATTTTTTATATGGAGTTTTGACAAAGGCCACTTGGAGGCACTCTTATACTGTAGTACTGTACAATTTATACTATCAGGATGTCATATAATGAAACTTTCAGTTTTTATTTCCTTTTTTAATTCTAATAATCACTTGGGGATGGGTAATTAACACTGGTTGTGGTATTTAAACTTTCACATTATTCATATTTATCACCTTGTAATTTTTACTGTTGTAAATAATCTCCTCTTTATCTAATAAAACGGATTTCATTCATTCCTGTAAGGAATGGAAGATTTTAGGACAACACCAAAGAATTACTTGAGGATAAATTTTGGTTTACAAATTAATGTCTATTTTTCAAATTAGAAATTCTTACTATTTTTTAAATTAATGTTTATTTAAATTTGCTATTATCCAAAGTAGAACAACAATGAGAATTCAGAGACACTCTTGATGAGAACGAATCTCTTTAATCATTTGAAAAAAATTATGAGGGGCGCCTGGGTGGTGCAGTCGGTTAAGCGTCCGACTTCAGCCAGGTCACGATCTCGCGGTCCGTGAGTTCGAGCCCCACCTCAGGCTCTGGGCTGATGGCTCGGAGCCTGGAGCCTGTTTCCGATTCTGTGTCTCCCTCTCTCTCTGCCCCTCCCCCGTTCATGCTCTGTCTCTCTCTGTCCCAAAAATAAATAAAAAACGTTGAAAAAAAATTTAAAAAAAAATTATGGAAAATATAGACAACAGGATTAAAATTCCATTACATATACTAAAATATGTAATGGAATACAGAAGCATGTACAGGAATATACCTTAAAATTGATTTGCACAGGAAAACTAAAGTTCATAAGGAATGAAGTCATGTTATTTGAGATTTTCTTACTTTTATTCATTTTTATAAAGTTAATTTATTGTAAAATTATATAAAATTATTTCTATACATGTGAAGAATATGCATTGTTCATACTTTTCTTAGTTTCAAATATATTTGGAAGATGTTGAATGTTACATTAGTAAGGATATGAATTTTACCTCATTTCTACCTTAATCTGAAGATAGAATATATAAAATAATGCATTAGAAGTAAACATTTTTTACTGTTACTTTTGCACAGGATATTTTAATGTTTTTATTATAAGCGATGTTATTATAACATTCAAGCTACACAATTAAAATTTTTATTTTTATCAACATTTTAATTAATTGGTAATAGATAATATTGATTAAAATAGTATATTTGACTATGCATGAAATGAGTAAACACTAATAGAACTCATGTATATGTGAATATGTTATGTTTGAAAATATTAATAATTTAATTCTTTAAACTCTTGTTAGTCCAATGACATATTGAAAAGGATCTGTCGTTTGGATAACTTCAGTGGGAAGGAGTTTGTTCGCTAACTTGACTTGTGGATTAAATCCCCACCCACAGTTTTGGGCACTGGCTCCCTATTCACTCTTTTGACATTCATTCCTTCTTAAGATGATTATTCATTTCCAGGGTCTTAACAGCTAAGGCATTTATGTTTGTCAGCACTACAAATCTTGCTTTGCCCTTTTGTTCTACACAATGAAACATTTCTTTAATCTAGGAATTTGATTAATATTTGGACAAAATCTCTATCCAATCTTTATCTCTGTCCAGATATCTCTATCTCTATCATCTATCTACATCTTCTTTTTATTAGTTGGGGTTTTATTGGTTGGAATTAATATATCATATTAATATTAATTAATACATATTAATATATCATTGATTAAAAGCTAACAATTGGGGGCAAAGCTTATTTATTTAAATTCATACATCAAAAATGTACTCTCTCTAGGAACTTAATGGAAAATTATATTTACAGCTAAGAAAACCAAAAATACTGATGACTGAATTTTCCTCTTTGCAAGTCAATGGGTAAGCATTACATAAAGACAACATAATAGTGAGATATCTGTGTGTTCTGGTTGTTTATTTTTGTGTACCGAGCCACTACACAATGGCTTAAGTCAATAGCAGTCGTTTATTTGTTTACAAATTTGGGGAATGGGACTCAGTCCAGTTCTTTCTCGTCGCATGGGGTAGCGGCAGACACTGGTTCAGGCTGGGGCATAGAGAAGAATGTTTTACTCAAGCACCTGGTATTGAACTCCCTCTTTCCCACTACATGGTATCTGTCTCCATATGACAGCTCAGGGTAGCTGGAATTTAGTACATGATGGCTTAATGCTTCCAGACCAGTGTTCCAAGAGACAGCAGAACATGCATGGCCTTTTCTAAACTACCCTTGGAAGTCATGAAGCATCACTTTCCATCATGTTCTATTTGTCACAAAGGTCTATTCAGTTTCAAGGGGAGACATGGATTTTACCTCCTGATTTGGGACTGTTAGAAAAAAATCACATTTTTAACACAGCTCTTTTATCAAATTTTCCAAGCAAAGATAAACCTCAACTTTACCCAAATCACAAACATCAACCCAGAATATTTTAATTATAAATACATTCAATTTACCATTTTGTACACTTTGAGATTCCTAATCCAAACAAGTATATATCTTCCTTCAAATGAATAGTGATTTTCTTTTTTTTCCAAATTTAAAATTAAATCTTTTTATTCTACACAAATGAGAAAATATTTCCTAAATCTGTAATGTACTGTGATTCTCTGATTTTCTGTTCCTTTACATATTAGGATGAATTCCTTAGTTGTCTAGTCTAATCCTCTGCATAAAGCCTAAATACCTTGACAACATTCCAGATAGGTGAAAATCAGCTAATGTCCAAATACACACAGGAATTATTGACTGACTCAGGGAAGTCCATTCACATTTTACCCAGAAACAATAGAACATTTCTTAATTTTTTCCAATTTTACTGAGAAATTATTGAGATACATCACTATATAAATTTAATGAGTACAGCATGATGATTAGATTTACATATAGTAAGAAATGATTACCATAGTAAGTTCAGCTCACATTCACCTTTTCTTACAGATACAATAAAAAGAAAAAAAAGAAAGAAAAAAGGAAAAAAAATGTCTCCTTGTTATGTTAAATCATGATTTACTCTCTTAACTTTTCTATGTATCATATAGCAGAGTTAGCTACTCATCATGTCTTATGTTATAACCCCAATACAGTAAAACCTTGGATTGCAAGTAACTTGTTCTGTGAGTGTTCTGCAAGACGAACAAACATTTTTTTCTTTTTTTTTTCTTCTTTAATGTATATTTATTATTTTCAGAGATAGATCATGAGCAGGAGAAGGACAGAGAGAGAGGAAGACAGCATCCAAAGCAGGCTCCACGATCTGAGCTGTTAGCACGGAGCATGATGCATAACTTGAACTCACAAACTGTGAGATCATAACCTGAGTCAAAGTCAGATGCTTAACTGAGCCACCCAAGTGCCCCTAGACAAGAAAACATTTGTAATAAATTTTAACTTGATAAACGAGCAATATCTTGCAATACAAGTAGTATGTGAGGCCACGTGTCACATGATCACAACTAAGCCAGTGATTATTGAAATTCACTTTGATATAGGAGTGCTTTGGATTACAAGCATGTTTCTGGAATGAATTATGCTTGCAAACCAAGGTTTTATTATACTTATTTATATTATAACTGAAAGTTCATACTAGCTACCTTCAATTCCCTCCCCCACCAATGTCCATCTCATAACCACAAGTCTATCTCTTTTTCTGAGTTTAAGATTTCATTTATAAGTGAGATCATGTAGTGTTTGTCTTTCTCTGAATTATTTCACTTAGCATAACGACTTTCATGTCCATCCATCTTATTGCAAATAGTAGAATTTCCTTGTTTTTTTATGGCTCAATAATATTCCATTATATATATTATTTCTATATATTCTAATATATTATATATTTCAATATATATTATATTTCTGTATTTCTATATTATAAATTATATATATAAACAAGTTATTACATACAACATCTTTGTCCATTTATCCATTGATAAACATTTAAGCTGTTTCCTTATCTTGACTATTTTAAACAATGCTGCTATAAATACGGGAGTGAATATATTTTTTCAACTGTTTTCATTTCCTTTGGATATATTTCCAGAAGTAGAATTGCTGGATGACATGGTAGTTTTGTTTTTAATTATATGAGAATCTTCCATACTGTTTTCCATAGTGGCTCTATCAATTTACAGTCCCACCAACAATGCACAAGGGTTCCTTTTTCTCCATTTTCATGCCAACACTTGTTCTGTTGTCTTTAAAATGAAGGCCATTCTAACAAGTGTGAGGTAATTATCTCCCTGTGGTTTTAATTTGCATTTCCCAAATGACTACTAATGTTCAGCCTCTTTTGATTTACCTGTTGGCCTTTCATGTATTTTCTTTGAAAAAACGTCTCAGGTCTTTTGCCCATTTTTGTATTGGATGTTGTTCATTTCTGTTGAGTAGCATAAGTTTTTTATATTTTTTGGACATTAATCCCCTATTGGATATACGGCATGAAAATATTTTTCCTGTTCTGTAGGGATTTTTTTCACTTTGCTGATGCTTTCTTTTGCTGTGCAGAAGCTTTTCAGTTTGATATGGTCCCACTTGTTGATTTCTGGTTTTGTGGCTTGTGCTTTAGGTGTCATATCCAAAAATCATTCCCAATGCCAATGTCAAGGAACTTTATTTCTATGTTTACTTCTAGGAGTTTCATGGTTTCAGATCTTACATTTAAGTCTTTATTTTAAGTTATTTTTTTTTAGTGGTGTAAGATAGAAGGTCCAGTTTCATTCTTTTACATGTGAATATCCAATAGTCCCAGCCCCATATATTGAAGACTATCTTTTCTTTATTGAATATTTTTGGTTCCCTTGTCAATATTACTTAACTGTATATGCATTGATTTATTTCTGGGTTTGTGATTCTGTTCCATTGTCCTATTTGTCTATTTTTATGCCAGTAACATACTATTTTGATGACTATAGCTTTATAGTATACCTTGAAATCAGGAAGGGTGTTGCTTCCTGCTTTGTTCTTTTTTCTCAGGATTTCCTTCACTACTTGGGGACTTTTGTGGTTCCATATGAATTTTAGGAGTTTTATTATTATTCTTTTAACTTGGTACAAAAAATCATCAGAGTCTTTTGACAGAGACTGCTTGAATCTTTTTTAACTACTGACATTTTAATAAATTAGTCCTTCCAATTCATTAACATTGGATACCTTTACATTTATTTGCATCTTCTTTGATTTTATTCACCAATGTCTTTTAGTTTTTAGAGTAGAGATTTTTACCTCCTTAGTTAAATTTATTCCTAAGTATTTTATTGTTTTGGGTGCTATTGGAAATGCGATTGATTTCTTTATTTCCTTTTCAAAGAATTCATTGTTAATGTATTGAAACGTTACTGATTTTTGTATGTTACTATTGCATCCTTCAACTTTACTGAATTCATTAATTAGACCTAAGAGTTTTTGTTTGAGTCTTTAGGATTTTCTATATATAAAAATATCATATCATCTGCAAATAGACATAATTTTTTTCCTTTCCAGTTTTGATACCTTTTGTTTTGTTTTCTTGCTCAATTGCTCTGCCTAGGACTTCTACTACTATGTTGAGTAAGAGTGGTAAAAATGGGCACTCTTGTTCTGTTCCCAATCTTAAAGGAAAACCTTTTAATCTTTCATTGAGTATTTTCAATGAGTCTGGAAGTGCTCCCTCCTCTTTGATTTTTTGGAAGAGTTTGAGAAGGATCAGTGTTAATTCTTTAGAGTTTGGTAAAATTCACCAGTGAAGCCATTAAGTCCTGAGCTTCTCTTCGTTGGAGATTTTAGATTACTGATTCAATATCGTGACTAGTAGTTGGTCTATTCAGATTTTCTATTTCTTCCTGATTTAGTGTTGGTAAGTTTATGTTTGTAAGAGTTTTTCCATTCTTCTAGGTTGTCCAATTTGTTGGTGTATAGTGATCATAGTAGCCTCTTATGGCCATTTTAATTTCTGTTGTATCAGTTATGTCTTTTTCATTTATAATTTTGTTGATTTGGGCCCTTCTTTTTTTTCCTTAGTTAGTCTAGCTAAGGGTTTTCAGTTTTTTTTTTTAATTTTTTCAAAGAGCCAACTTTTAGTTTGGCTAACCTTTTCTATTATTTTTCTCCTCTCTTATTTATTTATACTGTAATCTTTATTATTTATTTTCTGTGCTAAATTTTATTTCCTTTTTTCTTTTTCTTTAAGGTATAGTGTTGAATTGTTAACTTAAGATCTTTCTTGCTTCTTACTGTAGGTATTTATTGTTATAAAACTCTCTTTTAGAACTGTTTTTGTTGCATCCCACAAGTTCTGGGACATTATTGTTGTCTCAATGAACTTTTATTTCCACTTTAATTTCTTCTTTGATCTATTGGTTGTTCAGAAGAGTCTTGTTTAATATTTTATGTGTTCAAAAATTTTCCAGATTTCCTCATTATTGATTTCCATTTTCATGTCATTGTGGCTAGAGAATCTACTTGGCATGATTTCAATTTCAATTTGCTAAGACTCATTTTATGGTCTAAGATATTGTTTACCCTATAAAATGTTATCCTATAAAATGTACTTGAGAGGAATGTGTATTCTGCTATTGTTGAATACAGTGTTCTGTATATGTATGTAAAGCCCATCTGGTCTATAGTGTTGTTCAAATCCACTGAAACTTTCTCTGTATATAATCTATTAATTATTGAGAGTAAGGTATTAAAGTCCCCAATTATTATGGTATTAATACTATTTCTCCCTTTAGCTCTTTTATATTTTGCATTATATATTTAGGTGCTACAATATTGGGTGCATAAATATTTACAGTTGTTATATCTTCTTTATGTATTGACACTTCTATTGTTATATAATGACCGTCTTTGTCTCTTTTTACAATTTCAGTTTGAAATCTATTTTGTTTGATATAAGTATAGTTACACACACACCCTTTTATTTCATCACAATTTGCTTTAAATGTCTTTTTACATTGCTTCACTGTCAATCTGTGTGTTGTTCAGGCTAAAGTGATTCTTTTATGGGCAACATGTTTTTGGATCTTGTGTGTGTGTGTGTGTGTGTGTGTGTGTGTTTAATCCATTCAGCCGTTCTTTGTCTTTTAATTGGGGAATTTAATTTATTTACATTTAAAGTAATTATTGATAGGTTAAGGACTTACTATTGTCATTTTGTTGTTTTCTAGTTATTTTGTAGATCCATTCTTCCTTGTTTCTTATCCTTTTGTCTTTTACGTGTGTTTTGATGTATTATAGCATGAATATGCTTTGACTTATTTATCATGTCTTTTTTTATTTTTTCTTTTTCTTTCTTTTTTTTTGTCTAATTACTATAGGAATTTCACTTTTGGTTACCATGAACCTCACATAAAATATCTTAATTTTCCCAATTGGATGGGGCAGGAACTACCTTGAGCCTTGGCTATAAATTAGTCCCCTGCCTGTGTAGAGCATGGTAATGCTTCATATCTGGTATTGGCCTTGTTCTGGGGACAATCAATTCTGCCCGTCCTCCTCTCAGCTCAATTGTTTCTGGGCTGCACTGTTTCCAGGAGTTGTCACCAGCCCTTCTGATCAGTTGGGTTAGAAAATACTTTCAACAGTGGGTTGGGTTGTGATTCAGCTCCTTGGCTGAAGGTGGGCAAGCAGGGCTCTACAGCCACTAAAACTCTTCACTTGATCATCTAAATGAGGCAGATCTATGCTCTGACAGCTCTCTAGTCATAGTGTGCCCCATCTTAGCTCTGTAGATGAACAAATCTCCTGGTTGGGTAATTACTTGGGCACTGCAGGTATGAACTCAGTATGCCAATATCCATGTGCTGGTTGTTGCCAGCTCCTTCCCTCTTCTCTTTTACAGTCAGACTCTGGGTGGTTGAGCCCCAGATTCCTCTGTAATCTCCATAATGCAAGATCAGGTTAGGGGTGCCCACAGGCAACTCCAATTCTGAGGTACTGGTTGTACTCCCTGGGTCTTCTTTTCCCACTGGATACTGGAGGCAGAGGGGAGACCTCTCCACATGACGTCATGCTAGCCTGGGGGAGGGAAAATGTGGTCAATGTGTAGCCTCTTCTCTTACCCTTTTAATGTTTTTTGGTTTGTTTGTTTTTTGTTTTTTGGGTTTTTTGTGGGGTTTTTTTGTGGCCTTTTTGGTGCAGGGGAGAGGGTTACTTCAGCCTCACTTTTGTGTTCTAGGATCTCTCAGTGGTATCTTATTTGTGAATAGTTGTTACTTATTCTTATTCTGAATGAGATAGAAGTCAGAAACAATCTATGTCACCATCTTGGTGATGTCGTTCCTTCTTCCTTAATTTAAACCACCTTCTGCCTGCTTCTCTATCCTAGGTTCAAAATATTGAACCTGTACCTGATGACATCAGTGGACATGTAAGTGTGAACACATCCCAGTGGTTGGTTAGAACTTTGCATTATTTAAGACTGTGACTTCCTGATCAGATCACCTGCATCAAATTTTAAGTAATCTCTACAATGTAGGTCAAGCACATGCCAAAAGCCACTTCCCATTTCAGCACAAAGATCCACTTAAAAATTCGTCTCTGCTTCACCCCTAAATTCCAAAATCGGTAACAAAATTTATTGGCTGGAAAAACATGCTGCTTAAATGAAACAACAAATGTAAAAGACTGACATACAAACTTGTCACCAACAATGTGGATAATAAATAGAAAAGTACTTGGCTTATTGCTCTGGTCCAGAGGATGATCCAAGACTTGAGGAGCTGAATGAAAGCCAAGACTCTGTTACATTAAAAATTTTGAGAGTGCTTTTGTCCCCATGTCCTTAAATTGAAAATTCTATTACAACATTGGAATCTGTTCATCTTATGTTTGCAGTGATGTAGAGGGGATGACTACTCTTTTCTCTGCCTTCATACAATTTCCATGTTGCCCCCTCTTTTTGACTGAAAATTGAAAGGAAGCAGTAAATACAGTTTAATTGTACACAATGCCTATGGTACCTAGTATTTAAAAATTCAATAAAAATTTATTCAATAAATATATATTTACTGAACAAATTAGTAAAAATTTGAAAACTCTTTTTTGTCAAAAATGTCTTGACCTCCAGTTTAAAAACAAAGAAAGAAATTTCCATAGATAGTCTTCTGGAATGGAAAGGGGACTATGATGTAACTAGATTCAGCAGGATGACCCTTCCCTTTTTAATCCTAGAACAGTCATTGTTTTAAAATATTTTGATATACATATAAAAGTGATATCCAGTCTCACAAACCCTATTATTTCCCCAAAACATGTCTACCTCGCCTGCCCAACTTTTTCCAACTTAAAGAAGAAAAATGCAGAGACCAAGTCTAGGGGAAATATTTAAACAGTAATTCTTATGCATCGAAACCATATTTAACGAAGCCTGTCAACTGGTGGGCTTCTTGCTGACAAGAGTGAATGAAATCCCTATCATATATGAAAGTAAATAGTATGTCAAGGAAAGAGGAAAGTAAGGTCATGCAGTTTTTCATGAAGATGTTTTTCTTTGCTAGAGTACTAAATATTCTTTTGGGAAATCATTATGGGATTGAGATAATACACAACATTTAGAATCAGGTAGACATGAGATCAATCCCTGTTTTAACATTGACTTTGGAAAGTTACTGAACTTCTCTGAGCCCATTAACTAATTTGTCAGTACAGTTGTTGTGAATATTACATCATATAATGTAAGATTATATGAACTAGAACAGTGTCTCTCCCATTCTGTTTCTCTTCTTTTTGTCATCAGTAGTTTATCCTGGATAATTACCATATCTAGGAATTTATAATTGTGGCATCAGTAATGAATGACAGATATCTGTCAAAAACTGTTGAATCTGAGAAGATATACAGATGGCCAAAAGACACATGAAGAAATGCTCAACATCACTAATCATCAGGGAAATACAAATCAAAACCCTAATGAGATATCACCCTACATCTTTCAGAATGGCTAAAATAAAAAATACAAGAAACCAAGTGTTGGCAAGGGTGTGGAGAAGAAGGAATACTTGTTGGTGGGAATGCAAACTGGTGCAGCCACTGGAAAAGAGTATGGAGGTTCTCAAAAAATTAAAAATAGAATTACCATATGATCCAGCAATTCCATTAATGGATGTTTCCCCCCCAAAAATGGAAATACTAATTCAAAAAGATATATGCACCCTTATGTTTACTGCAGCATTATTTACAATTACCAAGAATGGAAGCAGCCTGAGTGTCCATCAATGGGTAAACAGATAAAGAATGGAATGTTCCTCACCCATAAAAAAGAATGAAATCTTGCCATCTGCAACAACATGGATGGAGTTAGAAGGTATAATGCTAAGTGAAATAAGTCAATTAGGGAAAGACAAGTACCATATAATTTCACTCATGTGTAGAATTTAATCTACTGTTGTTCATTCACCCCCATTTCTGAAATGTCAGCAGAATTTTCATTGTTGTTGCTGTTGTTATCAAGAAGGATGAATATTTTCAAATTACCACTATGGCAGCAACAGTTGCACTTGCCAAATACTACATATGCACCACCACATCCCTGTTCCCCTTGACCATCTAACACATCCTGGCCTGCAGACTTTGGGCAGCAGGGATGTGTGCCACTTCAAGACAAAGCTTGGAAAAGCCAACAAACAACTCTCAAGCTCTCTCCTCTCCTAAAGCAACAGCAGACAAGGACTCATGCTGATATGATAAAGTCATAGATCAGTTCAGTCTCAGTTGCTGGGGCCCTACTTGTCCTAAACAGTTGCCCTAATCCCTAACAGGTTACACACAAGAGAGATATAAACTTTTGTTTTGTTAAACCATAGAACCCTTGTGATTGTTACCACAATATAACGTGCTCTGTACTAATTCTCATGTGAGATATAAACATTATGGCCTCCATCCTATATCACTTGACACTTACTTTGCCCATGTAAACAACTCGTAAATATATCAAAGTACAACTGGGAGGCTAAGATAAGTTAAAAGTTAGGAAAATATATGTGTATATGAATAAGTTCCTTAAAGGGACTAGGGCTTCTGGAAGACCACAATAATGGAGGACCATTACTAATCCTCATTAATTGTATTATCATTAAGTAATTATGCTGGAGGAAACTAATGAGGAGATGAACCTAAAAGCTGGGAAATGGTATAGAGCACATACCCTTTTACTTTGAATCCTGCAGATCCACCAGCAGACTGAGGAACCTGCAACATGCTCAGGGAAGTCTAAACCTATCCACTGACTTTACTTCTTTCCAGTTTATATAAAAGAGTACTAATAACTAATAACTTATGACTTAGCCCATAGTACAAAGTTAAAAGTTCAAAAACCTTTTTTTAAAGCAAAATTATGTAATATACTAAAACTGGAAGCAGCAGTTGGAAAAAGTTTAATCTAAAAGTCTTCATTTTTACAAAAAGACCTCTGAAATGAACTACACTGGAATTGAGTGATAAATTCCTGGAGCTTTTAAATTTTCTAAGAAAAAATAAGTAGATTCATAACTATATTTCAAATTTGAAGTTTTTTTATCAGAGTTATTTAAATGCAAAAGTTTTTGGTTATTAATGGAAGGCTGTGTGTGGATAATGCCAATGCACATTTTTAAGTCTAATGAGCTATCAATATGTGAGTTGAAAATACCATTTCTCCAGTTATTTGAGTTGATTTAAATCCAGTATTGATGCATTTCATTTCTTCCCTCAGAACATTTTAAAGACACAATCCAAAGGACTTTGATTACTTTGGTTATTTCTGATTTATTTGAAATATTTAAATGACTAGTTTTAACATAGACCTGTATCATATAATAATTGCCATTGGCTAGTAAAGACTGATGAGAAGCTTTTTCCATGCTGTTTTCTGAAAATCTTAATTCACTATCTTCTCTATTAGAAACACTCTTGCAGAGATACTTTCACTTGCTTATGCATCACTAGGTGGATTTATGCTTCTGGTTTACACCTTAACTGGTGCCTGTTGCTAATTTGACCAGCCAACTGGCAGAACACTTAAAACACTTTCTTGTTAAAATGACTCAACAGAGGTAGAATTATGCACTAGAGCATTAATCAAAAGACCATCTGTTCTAACAAGAAATTTTGCAGTTTCCTAGTTGTTCTCTGAAAATTTAGTGAGACATCTAGGTTACAAATCTCAGCATTTGCATAATATTGACACAGATTATAGATTAGTTCGAAGTGTTTATAAGATAGAGAATGTATAATAATATGTATATATAAAGATAATTTTAGCTCTTCTAAAATTATATCCAATTTTAAAATGTAATTATTTCAACATTATTCACTCTTCTATGTTTTAAAATACATTGCTTAACTATATAGTTACCAAAGTTGGATGGGAATTCCTGATTTCATATTAAAACCTAAGAAACAGTACATATTCTTTCCAAATGTGTCCTGTAACACCTCACCAGTGGTTATCTGGGAAAATGTTTGGTCTTTCTGAGAGCAGGGATTTAACATTTCCTTTCAAAAATTCAAGATCCTAGAAGAAAGTGAAAGCAGATAATAAATACATGTGGGTCCTAAATGCTAAAATGAATCAAGAATTGTTTCAGCTGCAAGTAGTACTACTCCCATCTCAAAACTGCTTAGACAACAGGGACACATGACCTCATGTAACAAGATCCCAAGGGAGGAAGTTCCAGAATTCATTAAATTGATGGCTAAATGAAATCATCAAACATCCAATTCCTCTAATCTTTCTGCGCAAGCATCCTCTTCCTGTCAGCTAATGTCCTTAGATTTGACCCCTTTTGGTGTTACTGATGAGCTTTTAGCATCCCACCCTCACATAACCATCTAAATGTCAAGAAGAAAGAGGATGTGAACCTCTCCAAGAGGGATGAAATCTTTTTCAGAGGCTCCTAGATTTCCTCAACGGAGTCCTTGTCTGAAATTATATAACAAAATCCTTCTTAAATTCTTCCTAAATCAGGCTTGAAAGGAGTGAACTGCCCTGATATTCAGTAAAGATTCACCCTCTAGGTAGGTCTTAAGGAGGAGCCCCTTTTTCTAAAGCTGGTAGCCACCTGGTGTCTTAGGTAAATCTGTGGTTAGATTAACAAAGAAAAATTAAGGAAGAATGGATATTAGATAGGTGACCAATAGTGTTGCTCTAGAGCACAAAAGCATTATTTCAAAGGAGCTAAAAATAAACACTAAGAGGAATGTGATGTTGGGCAAAATGGGATGTTTTGGTACTATTTCCTATTTGCAGGATCATCATCACTATTTAAAACTTGCTAATCCTTCCAATGATTAGTATTGTTGTATGATTAATACATAGTTAAGACTGAGCATTTCAATGGAAACATCATTATAGTCATGAAAGACTAGAAAATACATTGGGCGCCTGGGTGTCTCAGTCAGTTAAGTGTCCAACTTCAGCTCAGGTCATTAGTTGTTTCAGATCCTCTGTCCTCCTTCCTCTGCCCCCCGCCTCAAAAATAAATAAACATAAAGAAAATATATATGGAGAAGAAAAATAATGCTTTCTAGTATTAGCAAGGGACATACCTGAGTACCCTTGATGTAGCTAAAGAGAATAAGAAAGTTTTAACATACTGGGGCAGTAAATAGTTTCTATTACAGTGTAAAAGAAAGTTATTTGCTACTCTACACTCAAATGCTGTTCTTAAAAATCTATCAATGTGTATTAAATATCCTGGTTCAAAATTAGCTCGAACACTAAGAAGATATTCAAATGTAGAATATTATCCCTAAGTTGTTATTAAGAAAACATAATGGCATTAACTACATTGTAACTTTTAGGTGTGGAGGTTTTAGCATACAGAATCATTAACAGCCTTTTTTTTTTTAAGGAGGGATTCTCTAGCTAAAAATTTGTGCTTATAATTATAACAATAATACTTTGAGATTTTAAAATAAGTAGAGAATTCAGTAACAGGAAAACTTGTCCTTTATAGTATCAGTTAAATGCTGACACATCCAATATTAATGTGGTAGAAATGTATCTTAGCTCAAATCAGACCTTTATCATTGCTACCTCCTGATATCACCTAGAGGGCATCCTTCTGGCCAGTAGGCATAGTTCTGGGGGCATAATAGAGGTACATTTGTTTGAACAACAGATGACTGAGGTTGGCTGACTTGGAAACCCCTTAGAGTTAACAACGGCAGTGAATTCTCCATCAACTTTTATTTTCTATTTCCTCAACTTTAACACCTTGATCTTAATACCAGCAAATGGAGTATAAGTCTTTTGACTTATTCAAAGTTTGTTGCACACTTTGCACATTTGGTTTGGATGAATCATTGACTAGGTGGCTATTGTTATAAGACAGATAATGAATGGGTAGTAGTGAAGTTATCTTAATGTCTGGAGAATCTTATTTTTATCCCCTGGAGTTCTAAGTTCATTTTCTTCTCTGATCTTCAAATAGGTTCTAAAATTCCACCTTTTTATAGAAGACTTAATAATAGGAGGAAAACCAAAAATTCAGTTGTGACCTTACCTAGTTAAACATTAAACCCTAATTAGCTGTCATTGTTCACTGTCTCAAAAAATTAAATAGAACTTCTTTTTAGAATGTATATTCTTCTATTCTTGCTTTTTTCTCCCTAATCTCATCTTTTTATGCAGTGATGATTAATATATGACAGATATTATTTAATATTAATTATAATTATTTGTATATAATTAATTACATATTATAAAATTAATTATATAATTAATATAATTATAATTCTATTAATTAATATTAATATTAACATATGACAGATTGGGGGGGCATTCAAATATCACATTCTACCCCACTGCCCTCAGAAATATGTGCTTACTGGTCAGCTGACACATTGTACATGTATATCAAATCACTCCCTTATAGAAGAACAGAATTTTTCCTTATCTTTCATTCATAAAACTCTTCTTACACAAATATGATTTGGGTAAAATTAGAGCTTTCCATGTCCATATGTGAAGTTAGTGGAACTTCTAGTGTTTGGTGATTTTTGAACCTCTGGTCAAGTGAAAAAATGAAGTAGGATGCATGAGGGTTAATTTTCCCAAAGAATATGAATTCCTGGGAATTAGAACAAGAGTAAGGAATATTTCTGCAGCATATTATAGCAGACTGCAGAAATGTTGACTTTGTTGGGTAATGTTATCTTTGTTGAGATTCAGACATATTTGGGCATTCTTAGAATCCTGGTGAGGCATTCCATAAGAAAATTTCTTGTGCATGACATCTGAGGTGAACCTTAGGAAAGAACTCTACGGGGGAACAGAAATGTCTGAAGCATGTTATAGAAAAATAGTGTAACAGACCAACCTGACAGTAACAGGAGGAGATAATTCATCCCAAGAGAAGGAATAGCTGTGCATGAGAGTTAAGTGTTTAAACTAGAGTCATTGTAGAAGGGGAATTGTGATTCTGATTACACCATGATGAGTACTTTCAGCCCAATCTCATAGATACCAAGGAGAAAAAAGACTATAAAAGAAAAAGTGTACAGAAAAACTGTGTAAAACACTGGGTTATAAGCAGCTCTGATTTGGGAGCTTTCTAGCAGAATACTGCAAAAGAGCAAGAGGCCTTTTTTTTTCTGTTTGTCACAAATTGCCACATACAAGTAGGGCACCGTGACAGGCTAGGTCATTGATTGTGGGGCCTGGTATATTAGTCCGGGTTCTCTAGAGAAGAAAAGAAAAGAAAAAAAAGAAAAGAAAGAAAAGAAAAGAAGAAAAGAAAAAAGAAAAGAAAAGAAAAGACATAAGAAAAGGAAAGAATTTATTGTAAGGAATTGGCCCACACGATTATGGAGACTGAAATCCAAAATCTGCAGCATGGGAAGGCAGACTGAAGACCTAGGAGAGCTGATGGTGCAGATGAAATCCAAAGCAGCCTATTGGAGAATTTTCTTTTCTTGGGGAAATCAGTCTTTTTGTTCTATTCAGCCCCTCAACTGAAAAGGCCTACCTACACTATGAAGGCATTCTACTTTACCCAAAGTTCACCAATGTAAATGTTAATTTCATCCAAAACCACTCTCGAAGTTGACACATAAAGTGAACCATCACAATTGCCAACAACTGATGGGAGAAGATAGGTTTAATGAGCATTCCTTGGGGACTCCTGAAAATACTGGTGAGTAAAAAGAGGACCCTGTAGGTTGTTATTCTATTACAATAGCAGGGTTAGTGGAATTCAAATCATTACAATTATTTAATTTCATACCATCATGTAAAACAAATGATTAGGGCCAATGCAAATTTCACTTACAAGTTTTACATTTGCACAATGGGCATCTTGGGCTATAAACCATTAAAAGGTTAGACAGTGTCTGATTTAGAATGTTTAGCAAAATAACATGTTTTAACATAATATTTAATGACTATTTTTGCTAAAAGGGTGACAGAGTATTTAAGAGCATAATAGAATGAGTACATGGGCTCAAACACTGGTTCTAACGGCTGTGAGGCTTTCTGTAAATTTACTTGATGTTTCTATGCTTCAGTTTCCTTATGTGAAAATAGATATACTTATATAACCTTTTTACATGGTTGTTAAGAAAAATAAATGAGACAATATTGAGCATTTGGCACAATTTTTGTACATAGTCAATACATGTTGACTATTGTTCCTATAATAATTTTAACAGTGTAATTAAGCTATCTAAATGTTTAACTAATTATCAATCCATCCATTTGTCTGCATATATTATACAGCCAAAGCTTTACCAAAAGATAACATTTAACAGTATTGGGAGGACTGGTTAACAACAGCATGAATGTGGAGCTATGACAAGTGAAGGAAATGGTTAATAATATCTGTATTTTGTACTTAATTGGTTTATAATAAGGTAAAATAAAATTTTCTGTGTGAATATGTTTTATAATCTATATAGTGTGGATTATATTCAGTGGACACCAGCATACAAGCAAAGTTCCTTTCTTCTTTGTTTTTATTTTAATAGAGTTTATTTTTTAGAGTAGTTTTAGGTTCAAAGAACAATTGTGCAGAAAGTACTGAGATTTTCTATATTCCACTTGCCCCAATACATGCACAGCCTCCTTGATTATCAACATTCTTCCCAGAATGGTATAATCAAGCCAATTGACAAACTTACATTGACACTGACACACTGTTATAATGTAAGATTCACTGTTGGTATTGTACATTCTGTGGAATTGGACAAATTTATAATGACATGTATCCACCATTATAGTTTCATAAAGAGTAATTTACTGTCCTAAAATCCTCTCTGCTCTATTCATCTTTCATTCTCCCTTAACCTCTGGCAGCCACTGATCTTTTTTACCATCTCCACAGCTTTGCCTTTTCCAGAATGTCATATATAAATATCATATACTTGAAATTATTTGGTATACAAACTTCTCAAATTGGCTTCTGTCACTTAGTTATGTACACTTACATATCCTCCATGTATTTTCATGGCTTGATAGCCGTTGTGTGTATGTGTGTGCTAAATAACAGCCCATTGTCTGGATGTACCTCAATTTATTTATCCATTCACCTACTGAACTACATCTTGGTTGCATCCAAATTTGGGCAGTTATGAATAAGGCTGATATAAACATTTGTGAACAGGTTTTTGTGTGAACATAAATTTTTAACACTTTGGGGCATATGCCAAGGCACACATAATTGTGCAATGTATGGAAAGAGTATGTTTAGTTTTACAAGAAACTGCAAAACTGTTTTCCAAAGTGACTATACCAGTTTGCATTCTCCTCAACAATGAATAGAGTTCCTTTTACTCCACACCCTCACCAGAATTTGGTGTTGTTAGTGTTCTAGAGTTTGGACATTTTAATAGGTGTATAGTGGTATCTCGTTGTTGTTTTACTTTGCATTTCCCAATGATAATGATCTTTTCATACGATTGTTTGCCAGTTGTACATTTTCTTTGGTGAGGTGTCTGTTAAAGCCTTTGGCCCATGTTCTAATAACATGTTGTTTGTTTGGCCCATGTTGTTTGTTTTCTCACTGTTGAGCTTTAAGAATTCTTTGTGTGTTCTGAATAACAATATTCTAGCAAACAAGTCTTGTAAATATTTTCTCCCAATCTTCGGCTTGTCTTTTCATTCTCTGTGTTTTTTGTCTTTTCATTCTTTTGAAAATGTCCTTTACAGAGAAGTTTTTAATTTTAATGGAGTCCAACTTATCAATCATTTCTTTCATGAATCTTGCCTTTAGTGTTATGTGTCAAAAGTCATCACCAAATGCAAGGTCATCCATGTTTTCTGCTATGTGATCTTCTAGGAGTTCTATAGTTGTGCTTTTGCATGTAGGCTTGTGAAACATTTGTAGTTAATTTTTAGTGAAGTGTGTAAGGTTTGTGTCTAGATTTTTTTTTCATGTGATATCCTAGTTATTCCAGCATCATTTATTGCCTTTTTTTTTATGTGTGAATAAGCTTTTTATCCAAAAAATGTCTATTTATTCATCAGCAATCAATTTTTGAATCACTCATACATGCAAGATACTACACACTATACTTTCAAAATGAAAGAAAAAAGACATATTCCTTGTCCATAAGTAACTCCATTATCATAAAATATACAGAGAAGTAAATTAATAATTAAAATAAAATCACACACGTGTATATATTCCTGTGAGGCAAACGATTACTCCTATGTATTGGTAAATATAAATTACAATGCACACGTATATTACAACATGACATTGTAGACAGCTTAAGCACAGAAGGACTTGATGGGAATGATCATCAACAGGATTATAAAATATACTATCTCCAGTTTAGGAGAAAAAAATCTGTTAATTTACCCATGTAAACAATACTTACTAGATTACTATTAAATGGAAATCACTGAGGTGGTTGGGGTAAAATATTGAGTAAAATCAAATACAAATCCTGACGTCATGGAGCTTAGAAATATGGCAGAGATAGAAACATAACTGGCCATAACTCAAGGACAAGTAAGGTACATGCACTAAAAACATCTACAAGAGTACAGAAAAGAAATGATGAAGAAAAGAAGAAATGATGGTTAAAAGCAACAGTGGACAAAATTGCTGTTACCTTAGCAGGAATCAACGTATACACTAGCAGTCAAGTAGTATTGTAGTGGTAACTGCTACAGCTTGGCAGGTATTAAATGATAATTTCAGTTATACATGTCCTCAGTGAAGTTGTAAAAAGTACATATTTTATTAAATCTCAGCTTTTGAGTACATATTTCTAATATGCTGTGGGACAAAATGGTAAGTATGCATAAAGTACTTCTGCAGCATACTGAATATGATGGCCACCTAAAGGAAAGCCCTTGTGTGATTAGGCTGTGAGCTGAGCTAAAAACTTCACGAAACATCATTTTTCCTTAAAAGAATGACAAACTGATAAACTCTGGATATTTTGACTTGGGTATTTGTCAGATTTTCTCAAAAATAAACAAGTGACTAAAGTAACTGATAGTATATGCTGACAAGGGAGACAAAATTGAGTTTTCAAGAGAATATTAAAATTTTGGAAAACTTTTATCTGTCACTATGAGCTTGTCAGCTTCATAATATTTAAATATGCTTTGATGAGATCAAAGTTGCTATTAATGAATGTGATTTTTTTTATGTAATGAAATGTGTCAATATTTAATAGATTTTCAGAAATCAATGAACTATATTTTCCAAATGACCAACAAATTGTTATAAAATCATGCATTGGTAACATTCATTCAGACTGCAATATTGATCAATGAATATTAGTGCAATACAGTATAAATTTTAATCAGTATGGTTTCAGACTTTGCAGTGTAATCAACATTCAAGAAGCTATCTCATCAGTTTTTGGTGTTATATCAAAGAAGACTACCCACGATCATATGAAAAGACTATTAAAATATTCTTCCATTTTTGGGGGCACCTGGGTGGCTCAGTTGGTTGAGTGTCTGACACTTGATTTCAGTTTAGGTCATGATCCCAAGGTTGTAGAATTAAGCCCTGCATTGGGCTCTGCACTGAGTGTGAAGCCTGTGTGGATTCTCTCCCTGTCTCTCTCTCTCTTTCTCTCTCTCACTTTTCCCTTCTTTCCTGCTCATGGTCTCTGTCTCTCTAAACAAAACAAAACAAACAAAAAATATTCTTCCATTTTCTAACTATATATTTTTATGAGTGAATTTGATTTTTTTAATACTGCTACCAAAACAATATACTGCAATAGATTGAATGAAGCAGATATAAGAATCCAATTGTCTTCTTATCAAGCAGGCATCAAAGAACTTTGCAAAATGTAAAACTGTCACTCTTCTAATTTTTAAGATATTTTTTTCATACAAAGTGTTTACATGTAGACATGCAATGGATTTATCATCACCAGCTTAAATAAGTTATTAAAATATTTTAAAAATTTTATAGCTTTAATTTATTCTAGATTTAACCCACATAAATAAAAGTTCCTTTGGGACTTTGTGCCGGTTATCACTTATGGCCTCTGAGCTCTGAATCCACTCTGCTCTATGATAATAGAGTTATTCCTTGTAAATATTTCTCCTTTGCCAGTCAATGGGAAGTTAAAGTTGGTTTATAAGAACACTGGAGTGACACTAGAGGTGGAGGAGTTTCATTGCCAGATTTCTGGAGAACATGCTTTCGGTAGCTTTCAATGTCAGGCAGCAGTGGTGTAGTCAGGACCCCCAGACACCACAACATCTGCAGCCCAGCCCAGATCACTACTCTTTTCATCCTCGCTTTAGCTCTGCACGTGCACATGCCAGAGGTCCCCTCAATCTGCTATTTAGTGAGCAGATCACCCTACCTGTATTGCACACAGCCCAGGAATGCACAGAGTCTACTAGGTTTGTAAAGAGGAGGCCTGTCTAGCCCCTGGTTTCGGCAGTTCTGGCAGTGATACTCTGACTTCCTCTACAAGCCTGGCTACTATCTTCAGCTCACCTGCTCCTCAGAGGGATATTTCACTTTGTCCAGTGACTCTGGAACAGCTCTTCCAGACAACTGAGCAAAATTCTACTATCTAGTTGGTTTTTTAGAACTTCAACAAGGTCTGAGTCCCAACCTTGGGGACAGGATTCCCTTTTCAAGTTTGTTC
The DNA here is from genome assembly GCF_027475565.1 of Acinonyx jubatus. Classification (NCBI taxonomy): domain Eukaryota; kingdom Metazoa; phylum Chordata; class Mammalia; order Carnivora; family Felidae; genus Acinonyx; species Acinonyx jubatus. The sequence goes on along the minus strand of NC_069381.1, from coordinate 131,584,891 downwards.
TTTTTGGGGAACTCTCTCTCAGTCCCAAGGTACCCTTAGACTTTATATAGTACATATAAAGATAGACAGGTAACTAACTCTATCTTTATATTTAATCTAGTATAAAAGCTTGATAATAATTATTTACATTGAACTTCCACTATTTAAATTACTGTAAGAGGTTTCTGACTCATTGCTGGACCCAGAGTCCTCAATAATTTCTGAGACGGTAAAAGTGTCCTGAGATCAAAAAGTTTGAGAATGACTGCTACAGGACAGTAAAAAAGTAAATGAAGGTGATGAACACTGCATAGAAGGACTAGGGAACAATATTATTCAAAGCACTTGTCCCTGTAACAATCATTCCATTCTAGGAAAAGCTTGGAAATTGAAATGTCTCCTGAAATTGAAGAGAGATATCTTCTTGTGGTTGGAAGAATTTTTTATCCTATGGTTTCAGTTAATAAAACATATTACTTCTGAGACATTTAAAAAAATATGTACTTATCTTTCTCCACAACTCATTTCTCCTTTGGTCCTTCATGTTTCAGTTAATAGCCCAGAATCTGCCCACTTCTTCCCTCTTTTATTACTACTATTCCTAAACCAAGCACCCATCATTGCTTACCTGTTTAACAACAATGGCACCCTAACTGGATCTCAGGCTTCTACTCTTACCTCTTTCAGAATAATATCTACTCAGCAGGCTGACATCTACATAGCAGCTAGGGTGATTCTGCTAAAATTTAAATAAAATGATGCCACCCCCCTATCAAAACCTTCCTGTGGTCCCCCCATATAGCTCAGATTAAAATCCAAAATCTTCACAATGGCCTAAAAGTTTCTGCAAAATCTTTCCTTCATGATCTCTCTGTCCTCACCATCTGGTATTATGCTGGCACTCCTGTTCCAGCCATACTTGCCTCCTTGAAAACATCTCTGTGTTCTAACACAAATGTACTCCTTGATGACGGGATTTTTTTTGAATTATGTTTATTTCTATAAACTCAGCATCCAGGACAATACTTAAAAAAATTAGTTGGTTTATAAATCTGGTTTTTTTCATAAAGTAGTAAAACCAGTCTAAGCTGAAATGCTATAGAAATTTAGATTGAATCTAACACTGTAATTTTCTCTGAAGTGAAACCTAATTCCCAAATTTGTCCCTGGTTATGAATATTTTCTTATATTTTACATCCAAAGGGATATTGTGGTTTCATTTCAGGTTAAAACTATATTCCCAAGATAGTGTCAGAATTAAAACATGAATTAGAACTAAGATGTTTAATTAAATCATTCAAAAAACATTCATTGAATGCTCGCTTCGGCAGCACATATACTAAAAAACATTCATTGAACATTTGCCACATTTAAGATACTCTTTTAGCTACTGTGTAAGCCAAGATGATGCAAATATGATCCCTGTCAGTGATATGGAAGATAAAATAAAGTATATACAGTGGACAATTTCTCTATCAAAATGGCAGATGGTTCAAACATTGTAAATCACTGCTTGCCATCTCCAATCTAAAAAAAAATTAAGAGAAAAGAAACATAGAAACAGGTCAATGAGCATACAGCCTTGACCAAAATAAAGAGGACTGCTCAGAGGCACTGAATTTGTGCAACATTTTTTAAAGGCATCCAAGTGAAATTTACCACAACCAATAAGCTAAGGACCCAAATAGAATGTTATAGCCCACAAGGGAGATCAGGCAGCCCAGAAGACAAATGGGAGAATTCTGTCCCCAGACTAAAGCACACAACTAATGACCAGCAAACTTCTGAGGAAGATCAACACCATGAATTAGAGGAAAAAATATCAAATGTACAAAAATGCCCAAGAAAACAAAATTAATTTATTAATCCAGAAATAGATTTTAAATAAAATTAATAGGTATGTGTGTTTTATTCTCATTTACTAACAGGATGTGTAATTAGAAAACATACTCTTTCATATGTATCATGGAGACTTAGAAATTCAAAGAGAAAGATCTGTGTGAGAAAGTGAGTTAGGAAAATCTTTTGGGAAAAGTTAGGTTTTTAATCATTTGTCATAGCAAACATGAGATTTAGAGTGATGGAGAAGAAAGACAATATCCATTTCACTTAGGCATTATGAAGGCATATAGGGAAGGCTGAACTTTCTAAAACAGAGGACTGGTGTTAAGAGGAAGCTAAGAATCAAATTTCAAGGCAGAGACAAGGGAAGTTTGAAAACTTTGGATTTGAGTTAACGTAACAGAAAATACTGTATGATCATTAGTAGAGAAAAAACATGTCCCTGGATAGTAGAGAACCAGTTTTAAAGACATTTGCTTTTCAGTACTGAAAGGGAAGTAGTAGCAAGTGATAGAAAGAAGAATCTTAAGTGTAGGAAGGGTTAATGAATACTTTTGTAAGTCTGAAAATTTTCCCTAGGTTGTTAACATCACGCATTTTCTTTCATTAATGTTACACATTTTCAAAATAGTCATCAGTTGATAAATATCATCTATGGACATTTTAATAAATGGGGCTCTTTTGTTGGCACTTTTCCTATTGATCAGTAAGGTCTATGCACTCTCTCTGATATTGAGTGGGTTTGGATTTACTGTGAACATGAGGGAAAAGCAAGAGTGAATGCATGAACATAGTACAATACTTGCTGTATATCCTTAGTTTGAAATGGGTTCTTATACAGCAATACTAATTGAAATGGAATGTGGTACTTTGGAGTGGGGGTGAAGTCATAAAACAAAAAAGAAATGCAAAACAAAATTCAAAAATCGAGGATATAAAGCAAGGGGCACCTGGGTGGCTCAGTCGGTTAAGCATGAGACTTCAGCTCAGGTCATGGTCTCATAGGTTCATGAGTTTGAGCCCCGTACTGGGTGAGTTCCAGCCCCATTCCCGTTGAGCTTGAGCCCCTCATCATATGGAGTGAGCTCATCTCTGCTTTGAGATTATCTCTGTCTCCCTCTCTCTGTGTCCCTTGTGGGATTCTCTCTCTCTTTCTCTCCCTCTCTGTCCCTTGTTCACTCGCGCGTGCACTCTCTTTCTCTCAAAAAATAAATAAAAATAATAATAAAATAAAATAAAACACAAAAGCCAACATTGAAAACATACATTGTTAGCCTTGGAACTGGGTTATGGAAGACGCTTGAATAGGCCTTGAGGAGGCTGTTGGGAAGGCTTAAAATTAAGTAAGGAAGCTGTTATTAGAACCTGGAGGAAAACAGATTCCTTGTTACATACTGATGAGGAATTAAGCAAAACTGGCACCTGCAGTAATATGGAAAATAGACAAAGTAACTAATGACATGAGAGATCCAGCTAAGGAGATTTTTAGGCAACATGTTCAAAGTCAATTATATTCTGAAACTGTGCATCATAAAATGAGAATACAGAATGATAAAATAGAGAGAACTTAAGTTAGTTTTTCAGGTAGAACATAGAGAAAATATGAGAATCAGGATTTTTCTGGTTTCAAAATATAAGAACTCACCCCCAGTGCAGATCCTCCAAGAAGCAGATGTCAAAATAGGATTAGACTGCAATAGATTTATGGTGGGGGAGGGGTGGTGGTGGTGGAAATAGCTGTGAGGGAAAAAGAGAAGGGAGCCTAGGGAGGGAGGGAGAGGTGGTAGACTGTCATGCAGGCATGACACCTATAAAGGAGAGAGGAAAGGAAAGAAGACTGCATATGCAGAAGCAGAATCTTAAGACTATAGTGAAGTTCTAAGAAATTTTAGCCAGGCCAAAGTTGCTGCGAATTAAGATTGTGGTACAAAATGCTGGTACCAACAGATGGCGGTCATCTGTCAATTAGAATCCCCACAGCAGGAAATATGGGTTTTGCACTTTCTTAGCAACCACAGTTCACTGCTTACACTGCACAGTATACTTCTCTAGACGTTCCAGGAGCACTTCTCTGTGGTTCCCTGGGAACTCTTCTTCTTGAGAGTAAACTTAGAAGGGGAGATGAACTACAGCTCCCACCATAGTAGCCTATCTTGGAGCCATCAAGAGGAGTCCTCTCCCTTCTCCACTACCCATCCTAAACAACTCTCACTCTCAGAATTTTCTTGGCTGCTTTGGTGGCCCACTAGTGACTAAACCTTAATTTCTGAGAAGCTGAACCCTTGGTAGTCCTATCCTTATCAAATGCAGGTGGTTACATATGCCCATTCACAGTTGCTATGGAACAAAGGAAGGCCAGGAAGTACCCAAGTCTGTCACCTGCATTCCTCATATATCTATGTCCTCATTGAGTAAAAAGTAATTATTGCAGTGACTGGGTGGCTTAGTTGGTTAAATATCTGACTCTTGGTTTGGGCTAAGGTCATGATCTCATGGTTTGTGGGTTGTAGCCCCAAGTCGGGCTCTATGGGGGTTCTCTCTGTCCCTCTCTCTCTGCCCCTCCCCTGCTTGTGTGTGCTCTCTCTCTCTCTCTCTCTCAAAATAAATAAACTTATAAAAAGTAATTATTGAATAAAACCCAATTATTCTTAGAAATACTCTTTTACCTACTGGTCTCTAGATATGAAATATCCCAAGTGTTGTCAAATGCCCCATGGTACACTTCCATCTTTTTAAGTGTTTGCTCTAACTCTATGCTTTCACTGTGTTTTTAGAAGACTGCTTCTGCATTCTACCTATCCATCTATTCTGGAGAGTGTGACATGTGACAAAGCCAGTGGATCCTATGGTCATAAGCCTACTCTAGCATCTCTATTGCTATGAAGTATGTCCCCAGGCCAGATGTTCCCCTGTATGGCATCCCATAAGCATTTGAATAATGTTGTTAACTCACACTTTTCTAGAAGGAAATGCAAACCCATATTCATAATAAGTCTATATACCTATGATGATGAACCATTGGCCTTTTCAGGATCAAAATGGCCTAATGCAGCTGATTTGCTTTCAAGTGCATGGTTTGTCTCCATGAGGAAATAGTGCCATATTGGCAACTAGGCATTGATTTCTATCACTGATAAATTAGACGCTCGAAGGCAGCATTTGCTAGATTACCTTGGTAAGTGGGAATCGGTGTTTTTGATCCTATATGTAGTTTTTATCTTTGCTACCATAACAATTCCCATCATGAGCACATCATGAGCACTACATCATTGTAGTTCTAGAGTGCATGGTGATGAAGGTTGGCTGTTGTCAACTGGCCAACTCATTTGGTGTCTTGTTTCTTCATTGTCATTTCCATGGTGGTAAGCATTAACATGTGGTATAAAAATCTCCAAATTCTGTGACTGAGCTAACTTGTTCATGAACTAAAGTGGGATTTTTTTCTTTTTCAGTTAGTCTTACAAGATCCCCCATACGGAAGCCATAGTGAAAGCTGGAGCAAGGTGCTATTGAAAATATGAAGGGTGACATGAGGATGTGGACTTCCCACTCATGCAGCTTATTCATGTCCTCTGTTTGTGTTTTGTTCCAAGCCTGGATATTCTGCTTCTGAATCTGTCCACCTCTGACTTGGTGAGTCTAATGGAATCCAACTCATAATAGGAAGTTCCAAATTCACAGTCAATTATTGCTCCAAAGTCAAGCATTTTATCTCTATCATAATAAGTAACACATACAACAAGAACTGCTTCTCAGATGGGGTATAATTCTCTACCAGAAATGGCATCACTTTTCCCCATACTTCCAGGGGTCTGAAATTTTATACTTTCACTCAGACTTACCATGAGCTTTATCCCACATTTTTCCCACTGCTGATGCCTCCAACACTACAGTGCCTGTCAGATTTTATACTCCAACTATGGTGACCAGCCACATTGGTTTCTCTAAGGCTTTCTTGGTTTTAGCATTGAAAGTCTCATGTCCCAGGCCAGGAACACGGAGATAGCTGGTCACACTACAAGTAACAAAAATGCTTGCTTGCAGGCCCCACAAAAAGCTAGTCTTCCATGTTATTCTGTAGATGGGGTGAAGAAGTATTCTTAAGTGTAATAGATGTTGTCTCCAGAACTCTAAGGGGCTTATTACCATACGCTGTGTGGTAGAGCACACAAGATGCAAGAAAGCATCTTTTATTGTGAAGGAAATACCTGGCATGTCTCTAAGGACAAAATTTCACTGAAGAGGTAGGTATCTGAATTCTGTAGCTGTTATGTCTCAGCTTCTGAGGCTCATGTGACTTTACCTGGCCTGTAGGCTGCCAGCCACCTCTTACTCATTTTGTCCACCAGTATGGCATAATCAATGTAATGATCTGTGTAATATTCTTTGGGATGTCTAGGCATAAGTATTATCTTCGGACTACAGTATGGCAGAAAGTAAGAATATTAACATAGTCCTGAGGCGAACTGTAAATGAATGTTGTTATCTAACTGACATGAATGCAAACTGTTTGATAGCCTTTTCTAATCTGAAACTAATACAGTTGTCAAATTAGTGGTCACATGCAGAGTACCTGAACTCTTGCTAATTTGTTGATGCAATGATATCACATCTGGTGCAGCAGCTGTCCTTGGTTAAGCCTTCAGTAGTCTACAGTCATTATTCAGAATCCATCAAGTTTTTGGAGTGGTCATACTGGTGAATTAAATGGAGGTTATATATAATAAGACCATCACCCTTGCATTCTTTTGGTCTTTAGTTTTAAACTCTATTCATTCCAGGATATGATACTGTTTTTGATTTACTCTCCTAAAGGTCAGGAGTTGGGGGTAGTTTCAGATTTTTCTACCTGGCCGCCACTGTGAAATTCTTACTTTCAGTATTATGTGTGTAAGTTATTCTAAGAAACAGACAGAAAGAAGGGATTAAATATGCAAGAGATTTACTCAAGTAAATACTGTGAGGGGAAAGAGTGGGGAAGCCATAGGAGATGGGAAAAAAAAAACATCTGATTGTGATGCAGGTCTGTCCACTGTGAAGGAGAGAGAGAAAAAGTATTGGAGAGGCAGATTACCCAACTATAGTGCAGTCCTAAGAAATTTCTGCTGGGCAGATAAGGAGTCGTCAACCCAAAGTCCCCCATTAGGAGAGTATTTCCTCTTACAGGAATATGCTTAATTTAGTACCCTTGCCACACTTAGTCACTGAGAACAGCCCATGGGAAACATGGCTATATTACTTACATAGTAGATTCTGTGTGTCACAGCTGGGATTATCTGTCAATGAGCTTCACCTGGCAAGACATCTGAGTGGCATGTTTTTATGGCTACCACACCCACTACCGCCAGCTGAGTATTTCCAAGTACTGAAAGGCCTCAAGGAAAATCCAGGATACCATCAGCAAAATATGGTTTCAGGCTAAAAATTAAGCAATGGATGACTATAACATACTTTGTAACACTTCTGAAAGATTTAAGGTGTGCAGCATAAACACTTTCAGTGTATAAAAAGTCTCTCTTAGGCTTGTTTTGTTGAACACCAAGGGTTCTAAGACTCATAGGGATTTTTGTCATAGCACCTTTACAGGGAGCACAAGAAAGAAAAATTAGTAGGTGTGGCTTTTGTCTAATGCAGTAAATGATAAATCAACACACAAGAAAAAAAACATATAAAATTAAAAAAAAATTAGAGCAGCTTAGATGGAAAGAGACAGAGACAGGGCAAAAAAAAAAAGGCTCTGAACCCCTCTTCCCCTATTTTTCCAGGCATGACTTAGGTTGAAACAGCTGCATAGGTGCACGTATGGGTTGCCTTTCACAGGACAGAGGACAGAACAAGAACCCGGAGGGAGCTCATAGTCATGGAGAATTCCATAACCATGGGCCAGGAGATAGGACTGGGCTGTAATCTAGAAATTGGCAACTCCTACTGGCTGAATCTTAGAAAAGCTATGGGACAGTGACTGCTGTGTACTTCCTGTCCTTCTCATGTCCATCTCTGAGTAGGAGTGCCATTTGCAGTTACCCTATGCCTACCTTACTATTGTACTTGGGTGTGTGAAACAAGATAGCACATTTCTTTAGTTCACCAGCTTTAAGACCAAGAAAAACTAAACTCAAGGACTATACTAGAGGGATCACACTGAGGAGCATCATCCATACCTGGACTGTATTTAGATGACAGAATCTTGGCTCAATTTTGAACCTAGTCCCATAAAGAGTTTAGGCATTTTGAAAGTCTTGACAGAGCCTGATTCTATTTTTCATATGTGATAAATATAAATAATTTGTGGCCAGATGAAATTTTGTTGGCTTTTTAAAATCATGGTAAATTACTTCAGCCTCCTTCCATGAGAGGTCATTTTATGTCCCCTTGCCATGATTATGGGTAAGGTGTGCATTTGCTTCAAGTAACAGAGCCCAGCAGAAGTGGTCCTATGTGACTAGGATTAGTTTATGAAAACTCATGTGGCTTCTTCCACATTCTCATGCTCATTCATATCACATTCTTTCTTGGAACCCAGCCATTATATCATGAGAACATCAAGCCACATAGAAAGCTTCTTGTAGGTGTTCCAATTGACAGATCCAGTTATGCCTATCCTTTGAGTCATCCTATCCCTGGTATAAGAAAGGCCTGAGAAGAAAGCTCTAGATGATTCCAGTCCCCTGCTGTTCAAATATTCCCAGGTAAGCCCCGACACTGTGAAGCAGTGTTCTGTCCTATTTCTTGTCTTACAGAATCCTGAAGTGTAATAAAATAGTGTTATTTTCTACTCCCAGTTTTGAGTGGTTTGTTTCACAGCAGTAGTAACTAGGATGTCATCCAATATTCCTTATTGGAAAAGCTGAAAACAAAAAAGGTTAGGGGAGCTTGGGTAGCTCAGTCAACTGAGTGTCTGACTGTTGATTTTAGTTCAGGTCATGATCTCAGGGTTGTGGGATCAAGCCCCACATGAGGCTTCATGCTGAGCATGGAGCCTGCTTGGGATTCTCATTCTCTCTCCCTCTGCCCCTTTCCCCCACTCTCTCTCTCTAAAATAATGATAATAATAATAATAATAATAACAACAACAACAACAATAATAAAAATATATCTATAATACAATAAAAAACAAAAAAATTAAGTTCAAAATAAGTCTCTAACTTAAAGACTCTCTTCCATATTTCAAATCAGTTATTTGTTTTTTCCCCCAAATATTTGCAACTACAGCACTTATAGGAGTCCCTAAATCACATACTTCTCCTAAACCATATTCTTGACTTTGGAATTTGAAAGATACACCTACAACAATGTTACTAGAAAGTTTATAATCCCCAAAGAGTATGTTTTGGGATGAAAAACAATATTTAATAATTAATCTTGAGTCATTATTAAATAATTATTGATTTGACAATATTTCATCTTTAGGAAAAGGAGAAAAAAGAATATTTATGTTGTTAGAATATATTTAGAAATATAAATATCCACTGCATATTTTAAAATTCTAAAAAGCCAAAAAGCAAAGTTCAGTATATGAAACACATGTATCTCCTCACAGAAGTGGAAGTATTTACATGTGGAAAAACAGATTCAACAGGGAGAGAAAAGTGAGGAGGGATGAGAAGGGAACCATATGAAGTATGGAAACACTTAGGGAAATTTTGCATGTTTCTATGGACCATATTTTCTAAAATTACAGAATGTGAAACTAGAATGCCATGTGACTTCTTATTCATCAATTAAAATTTAGTCAATTTCACTCTAGTAGGCATTTTCTTTTGAGCGGCAATATTTCTAGAGCTTAATGTGCCATTTGGGTGCTCAGAAGGGCCTTTGAACAGCCTGTGGTGATAGAACAGACCTTCACTCAGTGAAATCTTGCTAACAGCCGAGAGCAGAACATTGCATTTTGTACCCTTAAGATAATATAATTGTTGGGATGCAGTTACTCTTTCATCTTATAGTGATAATCAATCAATGATTGACAAGTCTAATTAGAAGCCTTGGTACGTACGGCATAATAGCACTTTCTAACAACGTTGTAGCCTGGAAAATCTTTTTAGCAATGCTATAATAAAAACATAATATTTTATAGATAATTCAATTTACATTGCTGCCATTATTGTTTGGAGATATGAAAAGGTTTTATTGGGGTAGAAGAATACTATCTTTCCAAGTACAAATATACCACTCTAATGGTTTTATGGTGTCTCCCAAGACCTCAGTATTTCTGCTCTAAAGGTTTGATGATTTTTCAATTTGGCAAAGATGGATTATTGTATGTGTACATTATCTTCAGAACATAGTGTATTTCAGGTGCATAGATATATTTTTTGATGAAAAACTTTCCCCCTCCTCTTCCCAACTGAGGTAATTCATAATGGGATACAGTAATCAGAAGAGAAATGGCATCTGTTAAAAAATATGGTGCTTGGTTACAATGTCAAGATAAAATACCATATTTTGTTAGGCACTGAAAATATCTAGAAAAATCAGTGCTCATTTCTTTCTATAATATGACATGTGTTAAGAAGTCTCTGAACAGATTTTTTCACATTGAAATATCTTCAAAAATGTTAAACTTCAAACTGGATAATTACACTGTATATTTGTCTTTTAGCATTTCAATTAGGATCTGTTAATCTTGAACTTGTGTTACTTACTTTGTATGCAGAAGGAAAAAGTGGAATTACAGGAAGTATTAAACCATTCTTTTTGTTCTAGATAAAATGATATAATAATGCACAAAGTGCTTTCCTTCACTTTTCTGATATTTCTTTTAGAAAATGAGGCTTTCCATCATACAGAAAGTGATAAATTACTGAGAAGACATACTATTCTTTCTTGCAGTATGTAGACTGCATCAGACATGGATTTTCCTGAGATGCCAAAGGAAAAGACAGCATAAAAAATACAATTATAATTTTGCTCCAAATATCCCAATACAGTAGTTTGAATTTAAATGCCTCCTTAGACATTCTATAATTTAGCAAACACACATTTTCAAAATAAAATTTAAAACTGAAAGGTACATGCAATATCTGGAAAAGCACCAAAAAACAGTCTTTAGCAATATGTGGATATAAAGGAGACTTGGGGATCCCTGCTTCAAAGGGATCAAGTGTAAAATACCACAGAACAAGTACAACTCAGCAATTCATTTTTTAAAGATGGTTTTTAGATATTATGTAAAGTATGTATGTAAAGCTTTGTGCTGACAGCTCAGAGCCTGGAGTCTGCTTCGGATTCTGTGTCTCCCTCTCTCTCTGCCCCTCCCTGGCTCGTGCTCTGTCTGTCTGTCTCTCTCAAAATAAATAAACATTAAAAAATTTTTTAAAAAAGAATGAAAAGAAGTCACTCCTTGTTTTAGAAATATTTTAAAAGATTAGGGAAATTAACTTGAGATACATACTATAATATAGCTATATATTGTTTGGAATTTTCCATTGAACATAATTTTTATAATCTCTTTATTTGCTATTATGACTTTACATTTTTAATATTTTTCTAGGCTCTGTAAGAGCCTGAGCTTAAAGAAAAATAAACTTCAAAAATTTTAGGGTATGTTTTCAGAACTAGAAGGACCTCCTAGATATTCACAATATTTACTTTGTCTCCATCATCCTGTTAGATATTCCAGCCCTTACATGAGTGTCAACTATATGCTCCATTCGTCATCAGTATCATCATCAGTAATTACATGCTGCAATCGGTATTCATTCACTGACCTCCAAAAGAGACTAGGTATAGGTAAGATTTATTTAGAAATATCATACTGCAAACTTAATTGAGAAGAGAATTATTTATTGGAGATGCTTTTGTTCTATTTACTCCTTCTCAACTAATTTACTTTTTTTTTTCTCTTATACTTTATAATACAACTTGCTACCTCCACCTGAATTTGCACAGTACACAGGCTTATTTAAAACAAAATAGTTTTGGATCCAATATCTTAGTTTAACCTCATAAAAATTTAAAGCAAGTAAATTAGAGTACATATTTTACCATGGAGGAAATGATGTGTGTTAGCTCATACACCTAGTTATGCCAGAGATAAAAGTGGAGACAGTTTCTTGATTTCTGGCCCATGTCTTTTCACTGGACTATAGTACTATCTATATCTATATCTATATCTATATCTATATCTATCTATATCTATAACTATATCTACATCTACATCTCTATCTATCTATCTATCTATCTATCTATCTATCTATCTATCTATCTAAATTAATGTGCACTGCTTACCTTATAGTCAAGTAAAGCAAGAAAAAGAGGCAAGTGTCCAGATACTATGAGACTTAATGTCATTTTCTAACTTATCTTGACTTTCAGCAGTACTTTACAATTTTAATTTGAGGTCCTAAACCTAAACCTAAAAAGAGAGAGAGAGAGAGAGAAAGAGAGAAGGATAAAGAGAGAGAGAGAGAGAGACAGGGAGAGAGAAACATATGAATTCTATGTCTGATTAAGTTAAAAGAAAGCTGAAAAACAATATCAACAAAACTGGACATGGCTTTACTGTTTAAACTACCTTTTCAAAAAGTGGAGAAAACAAAGTATAATATAAGCCCACAATTTTATTTTAGTAGGTATAAAGAGAAAACACAGCCTAATAAAGTATATCATATAGAAGCAGTCCTAAAGGGTTTCAGCACATATAATCAAGATTCTTTTAGGAGGAAATATCTCATTGGTTTAAGAAAACGGTAAGAAATTACATTTTCAAGAAGATTTTTTCCATATGTGCTTGTAATAAAGGGTGCTCTTATTAGTTTGACATCTTTTTAAATTAGCCAACATGTTATAATTCCCTCTGTTTGTGTACAGTGAGATTTCATCTCTTTAACAAAAAAAAAATCAAAGATTGTCCATATCATAAATAAAATACTCTGAAACAGATTGGAAAGGAATATGCCAAATATCCAGTCTGCTTTTCTGAGTTCATTGATGAAACTACACTATATCTGAGCATAAACCATAAGCATTAAATGCCCAATGCCATACCTGGCACATCTCAATTCCTCACATATGCTGTCTTCTCAGCAATGTTCCCTTACCAAATACTAACTTGGAGAACTATAAAGGACATCCATTACACTAAACACCTTAAAAAAACTCCAAAAACCCAGCAAAACAATCAATAAACAAAAACCACTCCAAAGAGCCCATGGTGTCTGAATGAAAGGGTAACTAAATTTAATTTTGAAATTATTTGAACATTGAGATACATTGGGTGTTTCAAGGGAAAACTGAGAAGAACCATTACTGATAATACTCTTCAGCCGTATATAATTAAATAAATCATTAATTTTCTATTTAAACTGCATTTCTTACAGCAACCATCTAATAAAGATGACTCTATTAGACTCAAATATTATTGAAGACAATTAAATCCTGTCTGGATACAAACTGCTGCCTACAACTTTTCATATACAAGTTGAAACTGTTCACTTAATGGGAAATTATGCTGAAACAGAAATCTTTGGGGGGTAAATGTCAGAGAAGTGAAGTTTCAGGATGAAATAAAACTAAAAGCAAGGGTTCCAAAGGCTTCATTTTGATCTATATAATTTAAAATGGGGGCACCTGGGTGGCTCAGTTGGTTGAGCATCTGACTTTGGCTCAGGTCATGATCTTGCAGTTCGTGGGTTCGAGCCCCACATCAGGCTCTGTGCTGATAGCTCAGAGCCTGGAGCCTGCTTCGGATTCTGTGTCTCCCTCTCTCTCTGCCCCTCCCCCACTCATGCTCTGTCTCTGTCCCTCTCTCTCTGTCAAAAATAAATTAAAAACATTAAAAAAATTTTTAATGGGACAAGCTGATATTATAGGTAAACAAAAGTGAGTAAGACATAGTCTTTGATCTTTAGAAGTTATGGTCTAATGGGCTGTTGGAAACATATGATTATAAAGTATTTCTAACATAAGAAAGAATAATTGTGTTATGAGGAAAGTAAAAATGTAGTCCTCTGAGAAGTCAGAGGGATAAATGATATCTATGTACTGAAGCTCTGGAAGACTGTATTGAGGAGGTGATGTTTAAATGGCCTTCTATGGATGCCTGGATGGCTCAGTCATTTGAGCAACCGACTCTTGATTTTGGCTTAGATCATGATTCCAGGGTTGTGGGATTGAGCCCTGCATTGGGCTCCTTGCTGAGCATGGAGCCTGTCTCCTTGTGCCCCTCTTCCCTGCTTGCACTCTCTCTCTCTCTCTCCAAAATAGAATAAAAATAAATAAGTAAAAATAAATAGCCTTGTAGAGTGATAGAAATTTTAGTAGGCAAGAGATTGGAAGGGAAATTATTCTAGGAAAAAGATAGGAATGAGAAAATTTAAAAAAAGTGTAGAGTTATTTAAGAGAGCCATGAGGGATATATTAAGGAGATTAGTGAAGTATTGAATGTTCTTCAATGTTCAAGTATGGTTTTTAAAAAATTTTATTCATTAATTCAGTAGACAATGGGTGACCCTGTGAAAATGAATAATATTATTTGAGCTATACTTTAAGAAAATGAATCTTCTGGTAAAGGAGACAATTTATTGGATACTCTAATTCAGGGACTATTACAACTTTCTAGGGAGGACATAGTGATGTTTCTTACCAGAGTGATGACATTAGGAGTGGAAATCAAAGGATGTTACAGCAGTTACAGAAAAATAGAAAGTAAGTCTTACCTTGAAGGGAAAAGAGACGTAAGGAAGAAAGGAGACAAAGGAAAAAGAAATATAACTTTGAGGGTGTTAGTTAATTGGGATGATGGCATAGATGTATTTTAAGTAATCTGCGAATAGACATGGAAAGTAGGCTGGGGCCAGAGGAGATTATAAATAGTAAATTCTTTAATAAAAGGGCAGCTGGGTGCCTAGAATGTGTCTCGGGGGAGACTGAAAAGGGGTGTTAGTGTTAATAAGATACGAATATAACTTATACATCCCTCCTTCCTTGCTATTCAAGGATGAGACTAACCTAGCCCTCATCTTTAGTCTGTGCAAATATCACTGTACCTCAGGAAATTAAATTTCTCATTGAAAATTAATACATTGACACTTCGATGTATCAGAGATATTTTTTATATATTTGATTAGCATGAACGAATTTTTATGCCAGAGAGGGTCTGGTCTGATCATTTTCTGAAATACTGAGTTCTTGAACTTCCTCAGATGAGGACCAGATTCATACTTGAATAGTAAGGAGGGAGGGTTGCATAAATTGTGTTCATATCCTATTAACAACTTTGCATTTCAAATTCTAAGTTAATTTTTGTGTTCAAGAAAAGCTTGAGCAAAATTCATCTATTCTAAGATGACAAGGGCTTTCGGGAAATAGAGATATGGGGAGAAAAACTGTAAATCTCTACATAGTTCACTTTTCCAATCTGTGCAAAGGAAAGTAATAATAGTATCTACCTTGTGGAGATACGAATGGTAAATCAGATTATACATGAAATTATTGAGAACAGTGTCCAGCACATGATAAGTAGCACAATTCGTGTTGACTATGATGATGATTCAGATGAAGGCGAAAAAAGTGACAATAGAAAGAAAAGTAGAAGAACAATGAAAAGAAGATGCAGTTTTCAAAGAGACTAGGTCCAGAAGATAGAACATTTTTAAATGAGCTATTTGATGGAAAGTTCAATATTCCCCCTTATTTTCTCTTCTGGAAAATGATTTATCCTACAGAATTTTAGTTCACTGTAGTGTGTTTTAAGATTTGCCTACTTATTTGTTTCCCACAGAATATTAATATCCATGTGAAAGTGAAAGAATTCACACCTCAGAAATAAAGCCTATTCAAAACAAAATTGCAATAACATAAATAAGAACAAAATAGGCATTATTGCGATGTGCACATTTCACATGATGGAAAACAATAGAAATTTTAGCTGACCACATTTTACTTATGTTATTTAAATCCTATATATTAGATTAGGATAGTGCATTTGAAAACTGACTCTGAGTTGCATTTAAGAATTTTTATTATCTTGGCCAGCTACACATGTTAACACATTTTATAATGAAGTTATTTTATAACAGCTTTCAAAAAAACAGACCAAAAAAATAATAATAAGCTGCCAACCTTCAAAAGGAGATAGCAATCCATGAGTGAAATGTTTTGCTTTTCCCCTTAATCTAAATGGGCTGCTCAATAACTTGGTATTAAAAGTCAGTTCTAACTTTGGTCTAAGTACCAACTTTTTCAATTTTATGGTTATCTATAAACCTGGATTTAGTATGTGACTCTTTCCCAAAAGCTATAATTTTGGACTTACTGTAATTAAATTTAAGTTCTTATCTACTAGAAAGGATGGTAAAATATCTTTCAAATATGTGAAGGGTCAGGTCTTCAGAAGGTTGTGGGCAAGGGTGGTGAGGGTATCTATGATAAGAGCTCACATTTTCTTTCACCTCAGGAGTAATACTTACAGGATAATAACTATTCACATTTAGTTCACTGAAGGGAACCATTAACTGTTGGTGTATTCAAGTAACTAGCAAAAGCCAATTTTAAATCAAATTAAATTGATGGATGCTTGTGGCATATTGACATTTGGGGCCATGACTGTAAAGTTCCTGAGGGTTAATTGTTCTTTGCTTTCAACCCATAGTGCAATGTCATCAATTAGCAGAGAATTAATAAGTGCTAATTGAATTGAACAGTTAAAAAAAGTGAAGACATTAGAATCAAAGTATAAAATATAGAATTTTAGAATAGATAGATAATGTAGATTTAGATAATTTAACCTTAAGCCCCTTTATATTCTGAGACAATATGTAGTCTCTAAATTCTCAAATAGCAATAGACAAAGAGTTTTGTATATTGTTGTTAGTGGGCAACATAAGAAGGGGAAATCTAAGGATACACTGATTAAAATGAAGTAGGAAGCAAATATATATACAAAACGATGAAACAAAAAATAATAAAATAATGGATTCAAAGTGAAGTCAAGGGATAAATCAGTGAGTTCATGTGGCACAAAATAAATTTGTATCAAAAATAGGTAGATTCTCAAGAAGATATAAAAGTATGACATTTTTCTGTTAAAGACTATAGATAAAGGAGTGACATAGTACCTGGCACTGACATATGTGGGACACTTCACTGAAATACTCTAAACATAAAAGCAGCCTAAGATTTTGAAGAGAGAATCATTTTGGGGACTGAATAAGAAATAAGACTGAAACTCTGGAGTCTCAAAAATTTACAATTGTGGAAATAGGAGTTTAAGAAATAGCTTGATAGTAATCAATACAATGAAGCTACTAGACAAGCAAGGGACAAAAAGATATAGACAAGAGGCTTTTCCGCAAAAACATTTTCATCTCCAGAGGGTCTTAATTTCTCTATGAGGTGAACATGGAATGTGTCTATGTTCAGCTCTTTCTTCTACATTGGAGATGGGAGTCCAATAGCGTATGATGCGAATTCAATCCTATATGCTT
Organism: Acinonyx jubatus; assembly: GCF_027475565.1. Taxonomy (NCBI): domain Eukaryota; kingdom Metazoa; phylum Chordata; class Mammalia; order Carnivora; family Felidae; genus Acinonyx; species Acinonyx jubatus. Next base: position 131,567,642 of record NC_069381.1, on the reverse strand, counting down.
TATCTTCAACTTTAACTTAATTTTCTTGGTATAAACTGCGAAAATATGATTCTTGACCAAACTTTTTTGATCAATTTTAATGATTTTTGCAAATTCAGTAGGAATTAAAGAGAATTTGGAGCCACAAAATGACAGATTGAGATGCATGTCCTGTGCAAATTCTCATAGCTAGATACAGGGAGGCAAAATGGTACAGCCAGAAATATCAAGGGAAGAATGACAAATATGGCTTCACATGCCGAGATTTGAAGGCATGAGAAATTAAGTTAGATATGGAAAATTTATATGCCAGTTTCCCTCTGTTCTTTTCCATTTTCCGGATCTAATATAATCTCTAGATTTGGCCCCTTATTCACATAATTTAAAATAATTTAAAATAATAAGTAATGATTTGAAAAAAAAACATGTTTATATCTTCACTTCCAAGTATATTTTTAACTGAAAAGGTAAAGGAATCAGAAGTCTATATCCTCTAAAAACATCACATTTAGGATTAGATTTGATTCTATTCATTTTTAGATTAGATTATACAGACTGCATTAAAGAAGAAAATGAGGACACAAAACGTCTTTAAGGAAAATGTCTATCTACAGTTTCAAAATCACTTAAAAATGGAAGTGCATTTCATTATTAAAACTTATATGGTATATTAAATATTTATTCTTGGCTTTTCAATTTTAGATTAAGTGTGCTACTACATATTTGCAAAAAACAAACAACAACAACAAAAACCAGAAAACAAATGTACCAACATTATAGCTGGATATTTTATTTTCTAAAAATAAATTATAGAAGAATCAAATTCTAGCAACGGGAATCAGTTGTTAGCATTCTGATTTGTTTTAAGATGCTCCCATGACTACAGCATGCAAAGAAATTTGAGAATCGCTGCATAAAATGATTTGGCCAAAGTCTCGCTGTTTCAAAACCTGAGGAAGACTACAGCTTCCCTACATCCAGAACATTACTTGTTCTGATGACTCTACCACAATTACCTATCTTTTTTTTTAGATCACAATACAATGGACATAATAGGTGCGATTCATCATGTAATCAAGAATGGAAAATTAACAGTAAATTGAGGTCCAGATGCAAAGAAACTGGCTTGTTTTCTGTGTTTACACTGTGATTGTCAGTGACCATTATCTTCTGGGTCCAAGTAATACTGGAAATAGCTTCTTCAGGTCAGTAATATCAGCCAAAATAATGAAATAGTAGCCGTGTCAGGAAGCAACCTCACCTGACTCCTCTATTAGTTGGGAGAGAATATAAAGTGACCTGCCCTCTCTAACATGATCTTAGACCAATTATTATAGTGCATTGTTCTCAAAAGGCCAAGATATCTTAAACCAATGCCCATCGATAAAAGCTTTTCCCATAAACTCCTCCTATTAATTAAATCAAATGTAGCTTTTAAATTGATGAGATTGCAAAGATAAGTTATTCCTTAGGTTTAGTATATTTATCAATAAAATAATGTAAAACAAAACTATGAGTAAGAATACTAAAACATTTAGGAAAAGAATTGTGCTCTCCAATTTCAGTTGTCCCTGTGCGTTCCTATAATTTAAAGAATAGAGTTACTGAGGAAAAATTTAAAAACAAGCAAAAGAAAACAAAACAAAACCCTGAACAGTTAGTGAATATCCAAAGTATAAAATGTGGTTTCATGTCATGTCTATTTTGGCTTTTACTGTATAAAATGATCCTGAAAGTGAGCTTATGGAAAATAAAGGGTCATTAAACTAATATCGAAGACTCTAAATAAAAAGGTCTACTATTGCCTTAGAAAAAGTGAGATTTATATATTGATGCATTTAAAATATGTGGCCTATTTTCAGCATAAACTTAGAAGAAATTGTAGAACCTACTGAGAAGCCAAAACATACATTTCTCTTGCTTCCAAAAATTAACATTAATCCACTTTTATATGCTGGTTTCAAAAAACAAAGATATAAAAGATAAAATAAGTTATTTTACCTATATTAACTTTGAGACACCCTTAAATCCAATGTGTAGTTAGGATTGAATTCCTAATACTTATATATAGTAATTCTAAATGTTCCTTGGAAAATTCTGATGCCTACCAATATTTATTTAACAATGACAAAGAAGCACTTAACAATATTTTTGAAGCTTTGTGCCATTCAGAAGTTGCTTTCAATTTCCAGAAGGACATGTTATAAATGGAGTTACTTTCACAAAGCCCTTGAGTAGAGTGTTTCATTAGAACTGAATTTCAGACAGACAGTTTTATTTATCTGGGAAACTAACAGAAAGTACCTCTGAATTTAATGTAGGTCAAAAAGCACCAGCTATCTCCTAAAGATATTTTAAATTAATTACATAAAAATAAGAGCTCAGGAAAAAGTATAGTTAAATCAGGCTAAAATTCCTTCAGTTAGAGGGTTCATATTTCAAATTATATCTTGATACCCATGATATTAGCACATCTATATAATATAAGGTCTGTAGAAAAATTTAATTTTTATTTTAAAATTTTAATGTTACTTCTGAAAAGCAAAGAACACACTTTAGTAGTGAAAAACCCTGAAAACTAATCTTATTAATCAATCACATTGTCTCCGGTGTGCATCACTAAAAGCACTAGCATGTCACCAAACATTGAACTCAGTTACGGACACATATGTGGAAAGACAAAATACATGTTGAAATCAAACAGATGTAGAGTCACCTCTTGATGCCACCTCTCACAAAATGGGCAGTCGTGAGACAGCTCATAATAAATGGTAGTCATATACGTATTAACTCTGGGCACCTGGGTGGCTCAGTCAGTGAAGCCTTGAACTCTTGATTTCAGCTCAAGTCATAATGTCATATGGTTTGGTTTCTGAGATTGAGCCCTGAGTCAGTCTCTGCACTGACAGCATGGGTCCTGCTGGGGATTCTCCATCTCTCTCTCTCTCTCTCTTTGCCCCTCCCCTGCTTTCTCTCTCTGTCCCTCAAAATAAATAAATAAACATTTTTTTAAAATTTGCATTAGCTCTTAATATTTCATTCACTCAAAATATCCTTGTTCAGAACAAGACTCACTGGGTGTGCAGCTATAAATAGAACAAGATATAATCTCTGCCCTCATGGGGCTTTCAATCTAGTGGATGTTTCTTATAATTTTTATCTCATGTTTTATTGATACATTCTGAAATTCCCTTGGTTTTTAGGATTATACACCTTATTTCCAAATTATATAACATTGCTGGTTACTAGTCTCAGCAGAAACCACCTGGATTTGGGGTAGCAAACTAAAGGCAGAGACCAGTTTGGCTTACAACATTTTATTTAGTTTTAGTCTGTGCTTCCCAGGACATCATAGGAGTAGATGAGGTACCACTTTCAGCTCAACTCAAAAAGATTTACAGAAAGGTCTCTCTTCTCATTCCTTGTTCTAACTCCTTGGCCTAGTTTCCACAATCCTCAATAATTATTTAAATAAAAATATTTAGAATATTTTCTTTCCTGCAAGCAGTTTTCATTTAGATGCCACTTTACTTGTCATCTTTGGCTGGGGTTACCTAGGTTCAAATCAGAATAATAATTTTATCAATTTGATTAAATTATAAGTTAATATGTTATTATTATTAATGTAATAACAGATTAATATTAAAGTATATAGTAATAGCTATTCAATTCTCCCTACCTGCCAGACACCAGATTAAGGAATTTATATTGTATCACTTTGTTTAGTCTTGGTAACTACCGGATGAAGTATTATTTTTATCTTTTGCAATTAAAACACTGAGGCTAAGAAATGTTAAAAAAAAAATTACTAAAAATCCACCAATTAGTAGGATGATTAAAACTTGAACCCAGAACATCTCTCACTGGTTTGCACTGCATTCTTATTTCCTGATTCTATCCTGGCTCTAGATTTGTCTTTCTCCCTTAACATCCACTCTTTCATCAAGGCCAGACAGTTCTCTAAGTTTTCATTTATTTTTTAATTCCATCACTTCTCTTGTGCCATCACAGTCACCATCTTCACACAGGTTTCATCAGCATATGACTTTACTTCTCTGTCTCACTTACCCATCCTTCAAATCATGGCTAATGTTAGTCATCCTATAATCTCCACTTGGTATAGGCCCCTCCCATCCACTCTGCAAGATTCTTCATTCTTAAATGCTTTTTGATGACCCTTCCGGCTTCATTCCTGCCTATATATACTTTAGTGTATCTCCATGATGGGAATCCTTTCCTGATCTTATGATAACTGTGAAAACAATGTACAACTTAGAGCTGATGGTATTCAATTCACGAATAATCCTATGGGGGAAGAAACTACAGTGCAAGAGTCTGTATCTAGCAGGGTGAAATCAGTGCAGGTATAGAGTTAGGGGCATTTCAGATAGAACTTGATGACTAGATACACTATTAACTTGTATCTAGGCCCAGAGATGTGGCCAAATAGAGTATGTGAAAGTAATTTGACAGTCATATCTTTCCCCCTAGGGAGTGTGTAATTTATTTTAGAGCAAAGTCCTTGCTCTAGTCTTCATTTTCAGATTCTTAGTATCCATTCAAATATTAAGGCTATAGTAGGCTCTCTATAAAGTTTTTTTTTAATAAATCTCCAATAAAATGAAATTGATATCATGCTGAAAATTACTAGAAATGTGCACATTAGAAATTATCTCCATAAAAATCATCAAATTGTCAATGGTAAGTCAATTAGCATGGGTAATAATGATTTGTGCACTGTACCAATCTCATAAAATGGAAAAGAAAAGTTTGTATTCTACCCAAGTACAGGACTTTTCAGTCTCAAAATAATAGTCCTTTAACATGAGAATTTAAATAAACTAAAAAATTAATCTTAAAAGTTCAGAACTAAAGGCAAGGACATTTTCTCTGCCAATATATATTACAAAAGAGGTAGAATTAGAAACTCCTTTTAACAATGATATTTTAAATACAATTTACCAGAAATAGAAGTGAATGAAAAAAAATGTGGGTATCCATATACTGTTGTATAGAACATTTCAATTTTATTTCCTGCTTTCTATTTATTAGAAATTGACCATCATTGTTACAGATAAATGAATCATTTACATTAGTCAAAAACAGACCCTTTGCTAAAATTTTGACCAGGAATATTTTTCTAGAGAACTAAAATTAAAAATTAAGCATAGGCATATATTTCTTTTATTTAAATTTCTTAATATTAGCTGTAATTAAGGACAAAGTTAATAAATAGAATTGCTTTCTGCCTTTCTACATTTTTTCAGCAAGTCTCCAAGTGTACCTGGAATATTAAAAAGCTAAAATAGTTCCTTTATTTTCAATTTCCTTGTAGAAATACCACTTTTCTTACTACCTTAGGAGTTAGCATCTTAGGCATGCTGAGTTCTCAAAAAACTTAAGTGGTAATCACAGATACAAATGAACTAAAGCTCATTCACTACTTTCTATGATTATCTCTAGTATATAAGTTAGTCAGGAGAATTGAATAGTGCAGCTTCCTTACATATTGATGCCAATCAAATACATCTTAGAATACAGAATCATCTTTATAAAATTATGTTATAATAAAAAACATTATTTTGTGCACAAGTAGGCATATTAAATAGGATTTTTACAATGTTGACACATTTTAGCTTAAGACATTTGAATTTTTTCCCCCCAGAATTGGCAATATTTTATTTTATTAATTAATTTATTATTGTTTCAATGTTTTTACTTTTGAGAAGGAGAGAGAGAGACAGAGTGTGAGCAGGTGAGAGCACAGAGAGAGGCTGACACAAACTGAAGCAGGCTTCAGGCTCTGAGCTGTCAGCACAGAGCCTGACACGGGGCTTAAACTCATGAACTGTGAGATCATGTACCTGAGCAGAAGTCAGACGCTTAACCAACTGAGCCACCCAGGCATCCCTGAGAATTGGCAATTTTAGAGATCCAATAGCCTTTATTCTTTATATCCCTGAAGGATGCAAGATGCAGGACAGTGCCTAAGAAGATGAAATACTAAGTTGTCATTATTATATGTAATAGAATATACCCATCAGAATGACCAGTTGACTCTGTTTATCCAAAATTTATACAATAGATTAATATCATGATGACCTGTACTCCCAATTTAGCTTTGAAAACTAAATGCTAAGCATACATTATTTTTAAGTGTACAGAACTGGAAAATGACCCAAAATAGTTCTTATTCTTGATGGTTGAAAATTAAGACTATTATCCTTCTCTGAAGAAATGGAGTTTAAAGGAGATATTAGGAGTCCCACAACAGGTGTCTGATTTTTTTTTTCTTTTTTAGAGATATACTTTGATGGTTTTGTCAATGGATTTTGATTCTTCCAAGCATAAATATCCTTTGATTACTTTAAAATTTCTTTGTTATATTAATGCGGCCTCCCAAATGCTACTTCATCCCAAATGCTACTTCACACCAAAAAAAGAGAAAATAAAATCAATTAGAAAAATTATATCTCTATCTCTATCTATCTATCTATCTATCTATCTATCTATCTATCTATCTATCATCTATCTATCTAAATTTTCAGCAATCACATTCAGATTTACAGTGCATATTCTGGTACTGTTAAATTTGCACAATTTCCTTCTCTTGCAATATATTTTTATCAGATACTTTGTACCCAGTTGTACTCTTGTCTGAAACCTTCCGAAGTGCTGTTGTTGCCAAGGAAACCATTTCCTTATTATCTGTGCATTCAGCACTGTCTCACTGTCTGGCTCATTTTTCTCTTTTTTTTTTTTTTCACTCTTTCCATGACTCAACTGGAAATTTTATGTCATGTGTTAGTTAAAATAAAACACATTGCTTTCCTCCTCAGAGTACAATGCTCATTTAAAAGATGCAGAATGCATAATAAAATATTATTATTTTTTGTGTGAAAAAAAGAAGGAAACCAAAAAAAAGACTTTTTCATGCTTTTTTTTTTTCATGCTGAACGGTGTATGATGTCTTTGTTTTGATCTCCCAGCTATATATGAGTGCTATGAAAGTCTGAAACAAGTGCTCTTTGAGTAATTTTTAGCCCTGACTCTCTGCATATAGTGTAAGAAGGAAGACACAATAGTGTAGGAAAGGTGACAGAAACATGAAAGAGAACTTGGAAATGGTAAACTGGTTTAAGGTCAAATGTTTTGTGAATACTTGTTGCCTGTTTAGTCTCTGACACCTTTCTCCACTCCCTAATTCTTAATTTGTATGCATATAATAAAATGTCTTTAATTGTTAATTAGAAAAAATGTATAGAGCTAAAAGAAAAATCCACAGTAACAGTGGGGAATTTTAACAAATGGCTTTCAGAACAATGAAAAAGAAAAAGAAGACAAAATAATCACTGAAGCTATGGATCTTACATGCATTTGATTTGTTTGTTTTGGTTTTTTTTTGTTTTACTTAAATTTCTATCATAAATATTTATCAAATACCTGCTGTGTTCTAGGTAATATTTTCAGCTCTGTATTTAGTAATAAAATGATCAAGAACATAGACAACTACCTTGATTACATTAGGTTTCCATTCTATTGAAGAAAGATGAGAGATAAACAAATAAACAATTTACCAAATAAGATAATTTCAGATGATAAATGCTATGAAGAAATTAAGATCAAGTGACATGACAGTAAACAAGTATGTGGTGGTGGGCTACTGAATATATAAAATTCAGGAAATAATTCTCTGAGGAGATAACATTTAAGCAGAGATGTTATGAATGTGGAAAATGAGCTAGACATCTTTAAGACAGACTACACTAAATATAAATGAGTAGGTATTTGAAAGCTTACATGAACACATTTTATGAATATGATCATGGAATATTGGAGATATTACTCTAATGCAGCTGTCACACCATCTTACCTATGACCTCTTCCCTGCCAATCTCCCACGAACCTAGGACGAACCACTATTTCCTTATTGTTGTTTTGTTTGCTAGGACAGAAGTGGATGCACACATACTCAGTAGACACTGACGTGCAGTTGTTATTCTCATCTTCCTCACATATGCTATAGAGATATTTTATGTCTCCAGAGCTATAAAGACTTATGCTTTTGAGGGGAAATTTACTACTAGCTTCTGCTTCGGTGTGATTAGGCTAAGCATAGCTGTATGCAACACCGAAATTTGGATGGCTAACCACGTCCCTTCTGAATCAATATGTCTTCCCTGTTTTTAGTTCTCTTATTCTTCACTGCTAAATAAGCCTGTAAACCTTCGTTGCTTCTAGTTGTAGCTTCTCTTTAGTTATTCCTGTATTATTTGGTGTTGATAAAGTTTATAGGTAAGTTATAGAAAGTTATAGAGAAGTTATAGGAATTCCTGACCTGTGCCTCTCCCTCCATTTTTTGAAATGTATATAAGATGAAGTTTCTACCTGAGATGAAGTCAGCTAATACTTAAGGAACTCAATGTTTTGGGAAAGAAATATTCAGGTCATACCAAGGGTCAAGTCAAAACATCAATATTTTTTAAAAGTGGCTGTCGTTTTAAAGTGGCCACTTCTTAAAAGTGGCTTTTGATAGTGATGAGGTTTTGGAGTGGTGGGCATCCAGAGCCAATGGCCAAGAAAGAACTCTTGAGACATGTTTGGTGCAAAAAGGTGATTTTATTAAAGTATGGGGACAGGACCTGTGGCAGAAAGAGCTGCCCTGGGACCATGAGGAGAGACTGGTTATATACTTGGGAGTTGGGGGAGGTAAAGTTAAGGGCAAGTTTCCATAGGGATTTTCATATGCTAAAGAAGATTCACAGGATACTAAAGGCCTAGCTATTGTCAAGCTAAGGTTGTTTTTCCCTCTAGCAAAGCATTAACATTAAGACAGTAGGGAGTTCCTGGAGAAATGTTTTAGTCTGCCTGCCTCAAGTTATTTCTCAACGTGTTATCTGCCATTTCCTTCTGCCTTTATTTCCCACCTTGAATCTGTTTTTTTTTTTTGTTTTTTATAGGTGGTCTCTACATTTTTATGAGAAATGAACAGCACTTTCATTATAGAAAAAAAAGAGAAAATGTTAAAATTCGAAATGAAGAAGATATCCATGGAATTCTTACATTGCTAAAAGAGAGAAGGCAAGAGCAACAAGATAAAAACATAAATAAAAACAAACACCAAGAGGTTGATATAGGTGGTGGTCGTCCACAATGTCTATTTCAGATGGCTGGTTTAACTGCTTTCCTAGGTTCTTGAGGTGAACACTTTCTGATGTAAAGGGAATGAATCCACGGTATGACTCAGACCCTGTTGTCTTCTTGCTCTCTGCTCTGTTTTCCCTCAATAGCACTTGGTTGAGAAGACTGACCTTTCAAAAGTTTTATCAGCAAAACTACACACTTTGATTCTTTGGCATAGTGAACTGAACAACAGCTGTCCCTCAAGTTTAGCATAGGTTCTTTTGTAGCAGGATTCTCACACAGACATATGGGACACTGAGGCTCTTCTTTCCAGGAAGCAGCTTTATTGTGCCAGCATAGGCTCAGCAGGCTAAGACCCCATAAAGGTTGAGCCTGAGTGCAGTGGGGTGTAGACTTTTATGCAATTTCTATTTCTTTGTCTCCATATATGGTGACACATATAGTCTGACTGGACATAGCCCAAGTTACAGAGTTGTTTCAGAGCTATGCATACATGTATAGGAGTTGATTGGGCCATGTTGCATGTTGCCTTCCTTTGTTCTGAGAAGGCCTCCACCACATTCCTTAGGGAGGGCCTCTATCACACTTTGATGCTTGGCAGAATTGTACATTCCAGGGTGATCAAGTGTTGTTTACTGGCCATAAAGTCTCTTTTGTCTTTTTCAACTAATTCCAGCTTCTGACCTGCTCCTGAATCCTGAAATTCCCAAAGGCTGATGTCTGAAGAGGCATATTCTTTAACTTATACACAAACATCCACGTGTACATCCTTATTGACAAACTGTGAACTTTGGAAGGAAATAAAAAGAAGGGCAACAGAAAGAGGGGGAAGGAGAAAATGAGGAATAGGAGTAGAAGAAAAGAGTCAGGTGGACAAAATAAAACATGGGTACACCTAAAATCAAACTGCTCTTTTGAAGTAGAATTTAGGTTATGATTTTGTGAATTTATCAAAAGGATAGTGATGAAGTTTTGGGGTGATGGTTCACGGGGTTTGGAGCTGACAGCCAAGAAAGAATTCTTGAAGACATCTTTGGTGCAAAAAGATGATTTTATTAAAGCACATGGACAGGACCCATGGGCATAAAGAGCTGCAGTGACGGGTTATATACCATGTAGTTGGGGACATAAAGGCAAACAGGAAGTTGCCAAAGAAGATTCACAAAGATGCTCCAGGCCTAGCTATTGTCAAGCTAAGGTTGTTTTTCCCACTAGCAAAACATTAACATTAAAACAGTAGGGAGTTCCTGGAGAAATGTTCTACTCTGTCAGCCTCAAGTATTTGTCAATGGGCTGCAGGTTTTAAGGAAATTTAATGTTATCTGCCATTTCCTTCTTGCCTTTGTTCCCCATATCACTATGGAGGGGTGATGTTGGGGTTCTAGGAAACTGAACCTATAGATTTCTAGAGACTAGGCTATTGATAAGAATTGCTTTTTTCTTATAATTTACTAAGACATTTGTACTCTGATGGAGACTCATGTCCTGCATGACTGTGATCTGTACCACTTAACCATTTGTCTCCTTTCCTTCATTCTTGGGCAGCCAGCAGTGCCTGAGGAATATCACGCTTATCCCACGTGGGGGATGGGGCTGGGTGTGCTAGCCTGTACTTTGACCTTAGCCTGCCTTATGCTCCCTCATCAATGAACAAAAAGGTAATAAAGGTTTTGCCTCTGTTTAGCTTTCAAAGTTTCATTTTTGTCTCCTCTGTTAAGACAAAATATAAACAGTATGCTCTCTTTGTCATTATTGGTATCAATTCCAACCAATTTCAGATTACAATGATTTTTTTTTCTTAAAGAATAAATGAATCACTTTAGATTCTTCTGAATGCCAACTCTTACTTCTTAGGTATTACCTTCTCCCTGTAGGGATTTTGTATAAAGGGGTAAAATTGAATAAATAAAATATCAAAAATACAGACTATAAAGTGACAGAAACTCCCCATTTTGACTTTGCCAAATTAGAACTTCATTAACATTATCACCTAGAACTCTACTAGTTTGGTTACTTCTGTCTTACTGATTTTCTCTGAGTGAATAAGTTCTTGTTAGTGGAAAAACTAAACCCACTTTTAAAAAGTTTTGGAAGATATTTGGCCTATAAAAAGCACATGATGCCTTTAGACTCAGACATTGAAAAGCCAAGGAAAAGGCAATCTGCAGAGACAAGCATAATTATAAGTAAATAAATTGTAGGGCTTAATTGTGAATACCCTTTTACTGTGCTCAAGGGAATAAAGCTATTCTCATAGTCTATTTTAGACCTAGAGAGGAACTTTGAGAAAGGCCAGACAGACCTCTGTGCTGCTGGAGCCATTTTTAACTCAAGGGGATCAGAATAGGACTTATTTCCTAGAGTTATTATATAAATTAAAGGCACAAGGTTAGCTTTTGAAGTGTTCGTTGAAGTAGGTCACCAGCAGAAAAACATGAGTACTTTAGGCATATGAATTGGCACCATTGGCCTGTTTACATTTATTGACAAAAAAAGAGGAAGAAGGAAGCAGAAGATGAAAGGAGACATGGGAGTTTGTTTATTTGTAAACTTTTCTTTTTATACTCAGAAATGAAGATAAATTTTCAATTCTATTTGTCAGTTATACCCCAATAAAGCTGGGGGGGACCCAATTGTGCTGACTTAGAATTAGACCAAAGGCTATTGCATCATTGTGCAGATTGTGTGCTGTTAGGATTGAGGGGATGGAAGGAGAGTTGGTACCAATGGGACAATAGCAAGGACGAAGAAAGAAGAGAGTGGAAGTAGGAAGAATTATGCTTTATGGTAATCAGATTTTCGCTATATGGCCTAACACCCAAATATCATTCTCCAGCTATTCTCATTGTTGATCTAACAAGGTTTTGAGTTCCTTTTTTTACAAAGCACTTAATGTGACACCTGACATGTAATGGACACTTAACAAATGTCAGCAAATATTGTTATCCATGTGTATTCTGGCCTCAGTGTTCAGATGCTACATCATACATGCATACCACCATTTAACCAGAATAAATGGCAACATCATTTCAGACTTATCCATACAACAGGTGCCTACTTAATAAAAGTACAGGTGATCTATCCTCCTCTGGAAATATAATAGTCTTTCCCCTCAGTTCAATCCTTTAATAATTAATTTCTACACATACATTTTCCTTTTCCCTTTCTTTCTCTCTCCCTCTCCCCACCCCCTTCTCTTTTTGCCTTAGCTAACAGAAGAAGGACCTATATGAAAGCAGTCATTTGTAAATGGCTGTTTTCAATTTATTGTTGAAAACATCACTCAGATCCTCAGATGGTTACTGCATGATGCTTGTCTTGGGTAGCAGAGCAGAAATGATTTAATTTGAAAGCAAAGGAACTGTTCCCTGAGCTATCAGTAAACAAATTAATGGAAAACATTTCCTTCCTTTACTCTGCGGCAATCTATCTACTGCTTAGGACCTTATAACACCTTGTTCCTTTCAGGTATGTGGATTGTGGCCTCTTTCACACCTTAATCACTTGACCTTTCTACTATTTGAAACCAGAACATATTTGTCAAAACTTTATAGATGTATTCTAATGGAATCTAGGTGGCCAGTGGGTCTGGACTTGAGAAGCTGAATGCTAGAACTTGAATAGTGATGTTAGAGAAAGTGCCCTGGGGCCAAGAAAAATTCATTTCAAAAGGAAAAATTCTAAGAGAGACAATTCAGAGCATATTTGTCAATATTCATTTTGACATTGAAAGTTATTTTTTGACCTATCTTTTGACAAAGCCTTGAACTTTAAGAGGAAAAACAGACCTATTTTTTTTATGTTTGTTTATTTTTGGGACAGAGAGAGACAGTGTGAGAAGGGGACAGGCAGAAAGAAAGGGAGACACAGAATCCAAAGCAGGCTCCAGGCTCTGAGCTGTCAGCACAGAGCCCGACTCAGGGCTCAAACCCACAAACCGCGAGATTGTGACCTGAGCTGAAGTGGACGCTTAACTGACTGAGTCACCCAGGTGCCCCAAAACAGACCTAACTCTTAAATGCCATTGAGAAGTTTTGCCAAATTTCCTATCAGAGAACATTATTATTCATTACATGGTTTTTCACTATCATGTGTATGTTATGAACTAAAGAAAAGGAAGGGTCATTGTGGAAACCTGGCCTAAGGAAGCAGGATCGGCTTAAGAGTGACATCTGTTAAAAATGTAATTAAACGATTGTTCTCCTATAAAGCTGGGCTGGGCTAAGCTGGTCATCTAACATGGTTGCCTGAGTTATACAGAGATTTCATGGAATCTGTGCCCAGGGCATTCTGTGTTCTACAATCATTCACATTACTATGTGTCTATTTACCCAGAGCCAAAGGGAAGCCAAGTGTTCAGACTGATATGAAGCCTTAACGATTTCCTCTGTGTGATCTTTTCTAGCCTTTGCTTTAATATATATTTTTTTCCAGTGGGTAGGAAAGAGGCAGGGACCGAGCAGGTGGCTGGATGAAAACAAGGTTCACTTAGTGTCTCTGTGTAAGAAGCTTCTAGAATCTCTGATAAGTGAGGGTAGGTCAGGGCAAATCTCCTCAGTGGGGTAACTTTTGGTCAATTCTGCAGCACTCTAGTAGCATAATATTAAAACCATAGAAGGTTGACAAGCAATATCTTTTGTCTCTTAACAACTACCCAATTTCACCTCTGCTTCCACTGGTCCAATTCTCTCTGATTAGCTGTTTCAGTGGCAAATGAAATAAAAATCCATGGTATTAACCTGTCATATTAAAAAACCCTTTTTGCTCTGGCGCATATATTTGGCACAGCTGTGCATTTTGCATTTAAATATCCCTCCACCAGTGGGCTGCTTGAAACTATTGCTTTTCTATGGGAAATTAAACAGGGAGCTGCTTAATGCTCCTTGTTAGTTTTTTAATAAAAATGGAAGTGAGAAGCCAGCAGTACCGGGAGCAAATGTCTGCAGGACCCCATGGCTGTGCTAAAAGCAAAGAGGAGGAACCAAAATGCATATTACTTTAAACTGCCCCTGCACCGGTGGCTTTGCAATACCCACTCCACTGTGGACCTCTGAAATTGCCTCTCAAATGTTGTTTAGAGGTTATGTTAAATTGGGAGAGTCTTCTCCTGGGATCATTAGGCAGCTTTCAATTTGGTTTTCTAATAAAATATTGAAAGTTACAATGTAGAAACAAAGCCACAGCTATTGAATTTGTGTGGCGTTTGTGAATTAGGGAATCAAGAAGAGGACAACAAGAAATAGAGGAATGGAGAAGAAGAGAGACGGAGCAAAGAGATTGGGAGACCCAGATGCAGCTCTTTCAAGGAAGACACACACACGCGCACACACACACACACAAACAAGACAGACTGAAGCAGAGACTGAAAGAAAGAGAAAAACAGAGAGCAAAACAGAGAGAGAGAGAATGGCCAAAACTCAGCGTTGGTGTCTGACATGGCATTAAACAGAAACAATTTATCTAGGCTGAGCCCTTAGTCTCATCAAATTCATTTTTGTGGCTAAATCCTAAACTTTCAGGGAAAATAATTCTGGATTGATCTAACTGCAGTATCCTTATTTCAATGCAGACCATATCTGGTGGAGTGTTGCAGAGATTTGTAATTGTAAACATGAAATTAGTCATTAGCAGCGGTGTCCCAAAGCAATAAAGGTTTTATTTCTTTTTCTTCCTTACCTTCATCATTTCTATGCTAACATGCATACAATTAAATTTATTGAGATGACAAAACCTAATTATCCAATTTTAAAAATAGTGATATGAACTAACTTTAAGAAGTTTACTGTTCAACAGACATTGACAAACTTTCTGTATGAGGCCAGAGAATGGGTAAATCAGTCATGGAGTGTCAGACTCTTGGTTTCAGCTCAGGTCATGATTTCAGGGTTCATGAATTCCAGCCCCACATTGGGCTCGGCACTAACAGCACTGAGCCTACTTGGGATTCTCTGTCTCCCTCTCTCTCTGCCTCTCCCCTGCTCTTGCTCTGTCTCTGTCTCTGTCTCTCTCTCAAAAATAAAACTAAAAAAAAAAGCCAGAGAATATATAGGTTTTTGTGGCTATATGGTCTCTGTCTCAACTAGTCAACCCTGCAACATAGGGTAAAATCTCCACAGACAATTGCCAAAATGGGTGCGTTTGTTTTCCAATAAAACTTTATTTACAAAAATAGGCATTAGGATGGATTTGGCACCAGGATCATGTCCCTGCTATGCAGCAACACTTTTTAAGTAATCCAGGAAACATGTACAATAAGCTTCCAGGGGAAACAAATGTCTGGTAGGGAAGCTTTTCCTTAGTTCTAACTCTTTCGCATAAGAGAACAAATGCCCTTAAATTTTCTGATATTGCAAAAATACTCATTTAGTATTCTCAGACTACTTATAGCTGCATTTGACACTAGTGTAAATTAATCTTCATCATCTCCTCAAAAGTCAATGTCCATGCTCTCATTCTAATTGGAAGAGTGATAACTTTGGTCGTTTATTTATCATTTTAATTTCTACCAATTTAATACTTCACTAACCTCCTTTGACTTTTTTTTTCTTTTTGTATTGTTTTTAAGCACACACTTCAGTTTTTTGGCCTGTGGTTTTAACTTATGTTTTCAGTAATGCTTTGATATAAGAAGTTCAAATAAAGTGTTTTTTTTTTAAGATTTCATTTTTTAAAGTAATCTCTACACCTTACATGGGGCTCAAAATCACAACCCTGAGATCAAGAGTTTCATGCTCCACTGACTGAGCCAGCCAGGTGCTCCTCAAATAACGTTTTTTTTTTTTTTTTTAATCCCACAAAACAGCATACATGAGATGTTCATAATTGGAGTGTGTATGATCATGGTACTTCATAATTAGGGGTTATAGTTAGAGACAATATCCCTTCACTCCTCAATCAGGAAGGAGCTCACAACTCCCAACTTCACTCCAAGGAGTGAAGGTTTGCACTCTACATCTAAAGTTCCAACTTTTAAGACTGCCACCTAAGAAATGTCCCCCCTAAAACATTTAGCTCTTAAAGCCAACAGAACTTGCATCCAGAGACCCAGAGTATAGAAAACAAAAGAAATAGATCTTAATGGGTTCACAAAGACACTGTGGCTATCCTCCAAGGGTTCAGCCCACAGAGAGCAAGCACAATCCTATTTCCTAGTCTTTCCCTGAAAGAGGACTATTTACATAATCTAAAAACTGCTGCCTGAGGGTCAGGCTTCTAATTTAGCACACATCTAGGAGCTAATTGTGATCTCCCTGGAGACCAGGGAAGCCAGCAGACATCATTTTTGCCTTCTCATTCAAGCCCACTCCAAATAACTAATATCTACCTAGAAGGGATGTGTACACACGACCAGCACCCCAGCTTTTGTTGCTGCCACCCAAGGGACAGGCTTCTAGGTCATCTGGCTCTAACAGTCAATGGAACTTGCTTTCACAAGTCTTACAGGACTACAGCAAACAAAAAAGACTATTCATGGACACAAGAGCATGCCCCCACCCCAAAGATGCACCCAGACCCAGCACAGAGGTTAGGAGACAAAACAAACAAACAAACAAACAAACAAAAAACCATCAGCTTGCCCCCAGGTGCTATGATCCTGCACTCTTGAACAGTAATAGGTGTTAGCACACCCTCAACACTGGAGGCCAGTAAGAAAAAAGATGGCTTGGATAATCACAAAGGTTTGAAATGTTTAGAATAGGCCAACATAGTCAGAAAGTAGATTGGTGGTTGCCTAGGTGTAGGGGTTGAGGTGGGCAGCATTGAAATATGACAGCTAGAGTATCAAGTTTCTTTTTGAGTTGATGAAAATGTTCTAGATTGATTATGCTGGTGGTTGTACAACTCTGAATATATTAAAAATCCTTGAGTTATACATACACTTTAACTATGTGAATTTTATGGTAAATTGTACCTCAACAAAGCCCTTAAAAAAGAGAAATTGGAGTCATCTCTTCTAAACCCTCATTTCAGTAAGATATTTATTTTATACTTAAACATATGAATATACACTAAATTTTATAATATTTTCTAGCATTTAATGAAGGACAACAATGTGTGACTTTTAAGTCTCTCTAAAGACAGATATTTGTTAAGAGAGAGAGGGAGAGAGACTGATGCTCTTACAACAAATTACTTCTAGGGAAAATTCCCTGCATACCTCATCACTTTAGCTACCTCTCTCACTTGGTTAATGCTTTGGGTAACGGGATAATGAAGAACCAGTTTTCAAATGACTGACAAAGTTTTGAGTTTAACTTAAAAGCTGAAAGTGAAATCTCATAGTTAAGCATTTCTATGTATATTAGCCTAGACAGTGAACAAAGAGAAAAGCAGATGAAAACAATTTTGATTGAGATCCAGAGTTTATAGAGAATGGAGAAGCCAGCCCACTCAGAGGGTCAAAGATCCTGAAGCCAGGGTCTCTTGCCTTTGGGCTTCCTATGGAAAAGACACCTCAGACCAGTAAACATGAAAAAATAAAATGTCCAGGGGAGTGTATTGGAAGGGGGTGAGCAAGAAAAAAGTATCAAAGAAGACAATTTTGAATAATTCATACAGATTTTGTTTTGGTTATCCTGACCAGAAATGAAGATCTACTTTATTGGAAGACAGAAAATCAGGTGACTTAATGTGACTCCTACAATTGACCAACTGATGACCAGAGAACTCAAAGGAATCATAGGTTTTGGGGTGATAAAAAGTTTCAGACAACTCTTCAATATACTTTTAACAATATCTCAGCCTCATTTTTTTCTGGTTATGTGATAAAGAGTTTATTTTATTTCTGTCTTCCTTTGTCTGGCCTTTTTGTATCTCCAGTGCATTTTAATGTTATGCCAATTTTATTCAAGGAACACAATTTCTAACCTGTATTAGTTCTCTATGTTTTCTGCCTTCTCCCTTCTCCCCAAGGTACCCACAGACTAGCAAACTTATGTACCCTTTATTTGATCTGCTTGCTAGTAATTTAGAATATGTTAGGATTTGCCAGGTTGTAATGTGGTATTCAAGTTGTCTAACTTGATATCATAGCAAGGTATGCACTAAGAGAATTTTGCAAATGAAATCTCTTAAAGACAAGATGATGACACATCACAATTTTCCTTTCCTAGTCGCAAGCACTACAATGCATGAGGTGGAAATTATTAATGTCTCAGGAAGACACAGTAACTCAAAACTGCTGCAGCGTAGTAAGGTGCTACAATTGGGGGGAAAAAGAAGAAAACTGCCAAAAGAGCGTCAGGGAAGTTGAAAAAATGATGAAGTCTGGAAACGCATTTATGAGTCACAATAGATGGCTTTTTATCAACTCACTTGTAGGAAAGTTGAAAAACAATGCTGAGATTCTGTTTGTTTTTTTCTCATTCCCTTTATCATTATTATTATTGAATAATAGTATAGTACAATTGAATAATAATTCCAGCAGCAGATCTTTTTTTCCTTAAATGAAGGTCCTAATTTCATTAGGAATTACCTGATTTCAGATCAGCCATTTTCCTCACAGGCCAGCACACAACAGCAGTTGATGCCTGGTGGCTAACCTCCTGGTAACCACTGCAGCTTCATTTGATGATTAATTATTCACTGAGCACCTACAGTGCCCAGGGAAAGCCTCATGCTCTTGCTAGCGACTTGCAGCTTACTAGGCAAACACTGACCAAATGAGGCAAACAAAAATGTGACACAAGTGTGACACATTTACAAATGTGCATTCTGGATCCTCCAAAGGGGAGCGTATTTCCAAGATGGAATCATGGCCTCCATCATCTTAGAAATTTACCAAATCATTTGAAAATAAATATTTGTGTATGTAATTATGTAAATATACATATATAAAATTCAGAATTTAATATATGCGTGTGTATCCATTTATCTGCATCTCTATATAAATATGAAGTCCACAAAGGGAAAAAAATATTTATAAGGTAAAACATTTTCAATCTTTGCTTATGATGAATGACAGAAAATTGGCATGGTGTTTTTGTGTGGCTTTTAAAACAATACCCAAGCATTAATACCATTTATAAATAAAAGTTGCCTGAAAACAGGGCAGAAGAAGATTTAATTGTGAAAATCTCAAACTGAAAGATACAAATCTTCTGAGACTCTTGCTACAGGCCACACAATTAATACATGTGGCTAGGGATTCAGGGAAACTTAGTTCCAGCTTAGCACCTCATTCTCCAGACCAATTATGGAATGCTTTGCCAATCTCTGAGGCATGAAGTCCCAGTTTTCTATATGGATTGTTACAACAAGCCACCTTTGTGTCCTGCCTCTCTCAAACACGTGCTTACAAATATTTCAGAGAATCCTATGAATGTCACAGGCTGTACTAAGCTTTGACACTATTTCTACACTGCATATCAGTTTACCAATGAGAAAATGGGGGTGAGGGCAGTGTGTTGATCTTAAATTTAACAAATAAGTGTATGTTCATAAAGATAAGGCTGGAAAGCCCTTATTATTTCATCTTTAGCTGGGGTGATATTTTGAACCCCATTCTTATAAACTTAAATGTCTAAAGCTACTAGGTTCATTGAGTTTTTTTAAAACTTGCCCTGTTTTTTCATTTTCTCATCTGTCAACATTACAAAATGTAAATGGCATGGCCATACAAAGAAAATCAAGAATTCTATTTAGTTTCTAAGTCCTAGAAGTCCTTCAAAACAAAGCTTATGCATACCTAAAAACGCTGATCAAAATTAAGTCTGCAGTCAAAACTAAATAAATATCAGCAATGCATCTTAGTAATAAAGATTAGAAAAACCAGGAGATGCAATGAATGTGGTATGTGAGCCTTTGTATCTTTAGCAAGTAAAACAGCATCATTTGTGGAAAGCACTGCATTTACCTCCGCGGAACTGGAAAGGGAGTAGCCACCTCGCCCTTATTTCAGGGAACTGTCATTTTTTTTAAGTCTTATGTGCTTTGGCCTAGACATATGTTAACTCATGGGCTAATATATTTGATTTTTATTTTGATATATCCATTCTTCTTCCTGAAGTGTTATTGAACCATCATCTTATTTTCCATATTCCCCAAATGTCTTCTAGTCGATACATTTTCTAGTAGTGTTGACAAATAAAATATAGAATCGCTAGATGACCTGAATTTCAGAGAAACAATAAATATTTTTTTTAAATATAATATGTACCATGAAATATTTTTGGCATACTTATACTTAAAAAATCATTCATTGTTTATCTGAAATTCTAATTTAGCTGGGCATCTTGTAGTTTTATTTGCTAAGTCTGGCAATCCCTAAACATAGTAATTCTTTTAAAACTACATACACTTTTAAAGGAAATGTTTGTCTTAGCCAGACCTATCACTCCCTACTTATCTCTCCTGATTAATTATTAACAATAAGATCATTTGTACATAAATGATGAAAACAATAATATTTCTTTCTGGCATTGTAGCCCCAAAGAACCAACTTTTTCACTTCCTATGGTGCAGATCTTTTTATCATGGAAACCATTGCCTTCTGTAGCTACAAAGTGCAGAGCCAGGAGTTCATCTGACCTCTTCACTAACCAGAGCCATCAATGCCTTTCCACTTCATTTATTTTCATTCCCTGAAGTAACAGCACAAATAGAAAAACTTCAGTAGAATAATTATGTGACAGTGGGTACAGAGGAAGGGGCCCAAAGTGACATGCTTTGGAGCATTAAAAATACTGTAATCAATGAGACTTTTTGCTCAGTGATGTGACTCATTTGTTTTTAAACATCTTGTGGCCACATATGGTCTTAAGACTGGAGACAGAATCATACAAGATTTTATAGAGGCTTGTGATTTTTCTCCCTTGGAAGAACTGTTTTTCACTAGTACTTGCTGATTTCTATCTATGTAAGTTTCTGATGATAAAGTCTCTTGCATTTGCCAAAAAATAAAAATAAAAAAATAAAGCAAAAGACACTATTTTCCTAAGGTCCTTTTTCTTTGTTCTCAATGTCACCTGCCTAGATCTGTTTCCTTAATGCTTTGACCTATTTATTTACACAGAATGACCTTTAGCTTCAGTTTTCTCATTTGTAAAGTGAAGGAAACAGTAGTTACCTCTCTTAATTGTCATGAGTATTAAATGAGATGAATGTCAAAATTCTTAGCTTTGAACAACAGTAGTGTATTGTTTGACACTGGTTGGCTGAATACCTTCCCATCTGCTACTCTTACCAGTTTGCAACTTACTTATTGACATGCTTTCTGTATAATGTTAAATATGCAACTATCCAGCTTCTTGCTTCCACATGGATGGTTGGGTTCTGACATTTTGGAGGCACAATTTGAAGGGATAATTGCTATAATTTCAATGTTATTATGCATTTGTCCTAAAGGACTTCATAGCTTGGGGGGGGGGGATTGTTTTGCTTTGTTTTTGTGTTGTTAAACTTTACTATACTGACCATCATTCATAAGTGTTCCATTACCAAATTTAATACACATTTAGATTTTCTTAACTGATAGAAACTTTTAAGTGGGATCAACCTGAACCTTGCTTAATTGTTACCTTATTGTTCACAGCAATTAAGCACTTTCAAAGACCATCTCCACAAAGAAGATGTCTTTTGTCATATGTCTACACCAAAAACATAATCTAAGGATGGTGACTGGTTGAGAGGAACAATCATATTTATTATCAACAGTAAATCAATAATACAAAAGGTTAACTAATAGTACCGCCACTCTCCTATAAAATGATAGCAAATCCATCATAGTAAGTAGCATCTTCAAAAATACAAGATTCTGATAACCTCTACAGCTAGGAAAAATGAATAAATACCTCAAAATTAGATATACTCTATTGAGTTTCATGTTATGTAATTTGTGAACTATGCAACATCAAGTTATGTGATGGGGTGGGGGGGAGCTAAAAGAGAAGACAGCTTAAAAAGAAGCTAGCTATTTCCCTAGAACACATTTACATTTTAAATAATTAACAGCAGTTTTCGTTTTTTGAAGTTTAACTATCTCCTACAGTAGCCATGTTTTATGACTTCATGTGATTAACCTAAAACATATGTTACAATAACTGAAGAACATTAAAACTTAAATTTAAAAGTTATATTTACAAAGAAGTTGAACACAGGATCCTTAAATATTAATAAGATACATGCCTCCTAGGGCCTAAGATGTCAGAAAAAAAGCATGCAAAAACTCACTGAAATATAGCAGGTCATTATAGAATGCAACCTCAGTTAAGACTTTTGGTCTCGGCACAACTGCACCAGATGTCAAGGTCTGTGATCATAATGTATTTAAAATATTCAGGTGCACAGACGATTTATTAAACCTGGTCAAAGAAAAAGAATGAGTGATTACTTCATACTTAGCCTTTAATTAAAACAGAATTCTTTCTTGAAAGGGATCTCATTTTTTAAAATTATGTTTGCCCTTCTCAAAGGGGCAAGGGTTGTATTTTCTTTTTCTATGGAATTAATATTAAAAGCTAATGAAAAAAATCTATGTGCATCACAAATACAGCATACCAATGCAACAGACCCTGCTTTTATGAATATAACTTATAATAATGTGGGCCTGATATTGCCCAAATTTGTAAGAGATATTATCCAAGTCATAACTAGAGGCGTGTGGAATCAGAGGGTAGTGCATCATCCCATTAATACATTTGAAATTTAAGGGAAAAAACAATGATGACTCATTTGGATGAGTTATTAAATAAGGGAGAACTCAAGGAGAAATGTTGACTTAAGGTATAAAGATAAAGTATTGAACAGAGCCAGGGAAGATATAAGAGAAAACAGGTGGTATTAAAAAGGTGATGGAGGCAGTCTTGTACAACACAGAAGCAAGAGTTCCTATGTGTAGTATAATGACTAAGAACATGAAACTTTGGATTTAAACATGTCTTTGTTTGGGGCGCCAGGGTGACTCAGTTCGTTAAGTATTCAACTTCGGCTCAGGTCATGATCTCAGAGTTTGAGGGTTCAAGCCCTGTGTCAAGCTCTGCGCTCAGAGCCTGGAGTCTGCTTTGGATTCTGTGTCTTCCTCTCTCTCTCTCTGCCCCTCCCCTGCTCATGCTCTGTCTCTGTCTCTCAAAAATAAATAAACGTTAAAAAAAAAAGACAAGAAAATTAAAAACAAACAAACAAGTCTTTTTTTTAAACTCGGTGCTTTTCTTTACTGTCTCAGAAATTTCATCTCTGTAATGGAGATGATGATAATGGTGGTGATAAAGATGGTGATGATGATGATGATAATGACACAAAGATGTTTGTATCATGAAATCCGAGGGTGCATACAGAGGACATAGCACTCATTACATGTAACAAATAGCAGGTCTTTGTATTCCATGGATGGAAAGGTTTAGTTAAAGAGAACTGGACTGAGCTGATTGTCACTATACATAACACAAAAACAAAGTAAAACTGCAGTCAAAGTTGAATAATAATGTGCATTTAAAAACATCATTCAAGGGGCGCCTGGGTGGGTCAGTCGGTTAAACATCCGACTTTGGCTCAGGTCATGATCTCGCGGTCCGTGAGTTCGAGCCCCGTCAGGCTCTGTGCTGACAGCTCAGAGCCTGGAGCCTGTTTCAGATTCTGTGTCTCCCTCTCTCTCTGACCCTCCCCCGTTCATGCTGTCTCTCCCTGTCTCAAAAATAAATAAACGTTAAAAATTTTTTTTAAATAAATAAATAAAAACATCACTCAACATGGAAAAAATTTAAAGACAAAAAAAATGAAACTAATGTGAATTCAGTATGAAAAATACCTAAACAAAAATATTTAAAGTTATATAATATAAAACATTAAAAATGACTTCCATAATTCCAACACCTAGATATAATTACTTTCAACATTTTTCTTTCATCTCAGACTTTTAAAAATTCATTCACATATACACATACTCATTCACACTATTTTATTCTTTCAAAATATAACCGTACTAAGAATAAGTATCTTGTTTTTTTGGTTATATATATTTTTCCATGTCATATATATGGTGATATAGACATATAATATGCTACATATTATTCCATTGTATAAAATAAACTCACAGCCAAGAGACACAGCCTAAGGAGACATGATGACTAAATCTAATGTGATAACGTGGAAGGGATTTTGGAAAAGAAGAGACATTTGATAAAACCCAAGGACATCTGAATAAAATACAGACTTTAGTTAATCACAATGCACCAATATTAATTACAATACAATATTAATTGTAACAAATGTACCACACCAAGGAAGATGTTAATAGTAGGGGAAAATGTTGGGGGGATGTATGAGAACTCTACCTTGGTAACTTTTCAAAAAAACCGGCTTCTTATACAAACATTTTGTACTCTCAAAAATGCTCAGTACGAATTTCCAAGAATGAAAAATTTGGGGTCAGAATATTCACATTTGATAACTTTGTAAATATATTTTCAAGTTATCCTTTACTACACTTTACTATGTACATAAACTAAGTTTGTAAATACATATTTTGTCTCCACTCAGAATATTATAATCCTATTAAATTTTTCATGTTAGATTAAAATTATATTCCTTTTTAAATTTGTAAACATGTTTTTAGTAATGAAGTTGACTGTCTTTTTATTGGCAATTCATATCCATTTACTTGTAATTATTAATATGTATGTATGTGAATTAACAGGAATATTATAACATTCAGAATATTTCCACTGTTGACATTGTTTTCGTTCTTGCCTATACCTTGGTTTAAAACTGTACTTTTTTGGTACCTAGCAGTATTTTCAAGACAAGACAGAAATCTCCTCAGTAGAGTCAGTGAGTGTTCATATACTGTTATTTTTCATACTGTCTCTTCCTCTGGGAAAGACACTTGAAGCTACCCTCCAGCTATATTCCTGCTATAAAAGGTGAAGGAAAATTGTACAACCAAGTGATGACTGTAGTAGATTTATGTGCTATTTAAATTTAGAACAGGGGAAATATTAAGTATTTTCCTATATATCTCTATTTTTGATTTGTAGTGCATAATTATTTGCAAGAACAAACTAAATATAAAAGCCAATTTACAATATATCAAAAAAGAAAGAATATAAGATAATTGTGAAGAGAAATAACTTTCAGAACTATCAGATAAAAAGATGCAAAATACACACCATCTTTTATTACAGTTCAACTGTTATATAAATTGCTTCTTATTCTGGTTATATGTAAGCTTTGTAATAGTTTTTTTTTTTTCAGAAACATATTGATGTAAGCTAGAAAATTCTGCAAGTGTAATAATCCTCCTCAAAATGAATATGTTTTTAAAAATCAAGTCTAGAAGAAACATGTTCCTTATAGAAACCAATTAAGTAATACCCAAGGCAAGGCTATAACTTAAAACATCTGCATAGACTTTTTAGCATTTATATAAAAGATGAATTGCTGGGGTGCCTGGGTGTTTCAGTTGGTTAAGTGTCTGACTTCTGCTCAGGTTATGATCTCATGGTTTTTGAGTTTGAACCCTCTTTCGAGCTCTGTGGTGACAGCTCAGAGCCTGGAGCCTGTTTCGGATTCTGTGTCTCCTTCTCTTTCTGCCCCTCCCCCATTTGTGCTCTGTCTCTCAAAAATAAATAAATGTAAAAAAAATTAAAGATGAATTGCTGACCAGTATTTTGTCATTTTTCTCCTTCATAGGGCTTAAAGATCTGGGATAGTGTCTCTTTCCTGTATTCCCCTTAACATTTGTGAAAACTGCATCATTATTGAGAAAAAAACCAAACATCTTTGTAAGTTAGTTTTTTGGATTGATATCAAATTTTTACTACAAAACTCTTTGTACCAACCAATTACACAAAAACAGAGCATCTGCACCCAGTATTGCCCTGTGTATCCCTTCAAATTTTCCAATACATGAAAAATATGACTGAGAACATTTGCTGATATTTACTGAGCATGTATTATGTGCTATTCTAAGGGCTTTAAATAGTTTTATTTAACCCTCACATAACCTTACAAATCAATGCTAATCCCCATTTCTACAGATGACGAAAGTAACACATAGAGCAATTAGCTTACCAAGTATCTCAAAGCTAGGAAAGGAGACAAGTCACTGGAAACATACAGCCTTCTTTAGAAAACATATTATTAACCTTGTGTTATGCTCCCTTATAGATCACTGAAGACATTGAGGCAACACTGGGAGAAAGATGCTATTAAAATAAAGTTATGATGCATGAACTTGGGAGAACACAGGTAACATGGAGCAAGTAAAGTGATGCAATTCACCTTGATGATATACAGAAGAAACTAGGTCTTTCTTGTAGACATTTACAAAAATTTCTTGAGTGTCTACAATGTATATGTCAAGCACTGCTTTATCATTCAGGTGAATAAAATCAGACATAAATGTTACCTTATGGAACTCAACATCTAATTTGGGATGCATGTATATTTATAAGTTGTAATAATTGTGATAGGAAGAAGCGATTGTGAGTCATGAGAGGCTATACTGGGGCTATTTGTAGGTGTCTAGGACCAAATCTTGGGGCCTTCAAATATGTAACCCTCCCTTACCCCCCCAAAAAGAGAAGTACTACAGATTAACACGGATGGGTCAGAAAGGTAGGAGATATGGTAGATCAGATGAGTATATTGCTCATGAAAGCCAAGGGAAAAGCAACTTTTGAGAGACAGAATGATTAATACTAATACTAGTATGAGTTCAAATAAGAGAAAGAGTTAAAAATATCCATTGAAAATATCAACCTAGATATAACAGGTAATCTTTTTTTGGATAAGCTGTTGGAATAACTTTTTATTCCTCTACTCTCTCACTGTCTCTTCCTCTTTTTTTCTTTTCCATAAATTGTGTGTATTTGTTAAGAGAGGTGAAGTAGAGGTAGGTTGAATAAAAGGACATGATCAAGTGTGTAGATTACTGGCTTGAACAAGGCAGAATCTATCAGTGCTCTAAGTTAGCTGGATACTCTTAACATTTATTTAAATTTTCAGCCTTAGAGAAATGAGCTGATTCTCAAATTAGCTACAAATAGCCTGTAGACAAGCCATTTAAAATGTGATTTTCTCAGTTTGCAAAAATGAACCACACTTACTCTTGCAAAGAAAATCATGCTGTCCATCAGGTGGGTGATTGAGTGGCCATCATGCTTCTCTGCTGTCTAGCATGCTGCTCATGGTCAAAAGTTCGGTGGGGATTTAACATGAAAATTTGGAGAATTACTGTGCCCAGGAGGGGAGATGATTTAGGCAAGAGAACATACTGAGATGAATTGTAGCAACTGAAAATAGAATTTTTGTGTGGCTTTTTGTGATGGTTCCAGAGACTGTGGTGGTTTGCCTTTAAGTTCTACTCTGATTTTAGGTAAAAGATGGAATTTCCTTTCACTTTTTTACCCATTCAATCCTGATCATCCATATTATTCTTATCAGACATGATCATTACTACATATGGATTAGTCATTCTAATGTACTGGGACTTGGCAGAAAATATACTAATTATATTGCATCAGTTAAGCCCCTTAGACCTCCACAAAATAGGCTAATGTCAAGAAATGATATATCCTCATAAAAAAATAAATAGGGAGCTTGAGATTAGAATTCAGGGCACTGGTTTAACAATCCTTTTCTCGTCACTTAGCTACAAAACTAATGTTACAGCTGTTCATGGCCATTTAAAATAGAAGAGAACATATTGCCAAAGGAGGGTGTGGGTGTATGTCAGGCACTGTTTTCTGGCCAAATTTCAAGTTGGATAATTCTTTACCAACTTCCTGAATCTCTGTTATTTTACTGGAACAATATCCATTCCTTTCCTCTCTTGTTAATCAGTGTTGTTTGCTGTTAAATATTTGCCACGATATATTTTAAAGCTGAAATGGAAAGTCCTAGTTAGTCTTCTGAAAGGTAATAAAGCAATCTCATGTACATACATTGGGTATCTTCTTTGAGCTAGACACTTTGAATTGATAAGAACATCTGAAAGTCTGTTATTGTAAACAGAATTTCATACTTACCTATGTGAGCTTTTTCAACAGTGCTTTAACTTCAGACCAAATACTGACACCAACTGCTAACAAACAGGAGCTTACCGGTTGGGATATCTGTTTTGAAAGGCACTAACAATATTTAAAGTCGTATTTCCAACTTAAAACTTTCTGCTTCTTTGCTTTACTGCCCTCCTCATCTCCCTCCTGCTATATACTTTTAACAGAAGCACTCAGAGCTACTTGGATGGAAAAGCTATCTTGACTTCTTACAAAGAACAACATCTTAAGTGGTTTCCAAGTTGTTTTGATGGATATTGTTTACCAAGTCATTTCTGTCTCTCTGTTTAAAATACACAAAACCAAATGTACTTCGAGAGACAGTAAAACAAATCAAATAATACATATTCAGCCCTTTCCCAAATGCCTGAAAGAAACAAGTGAAGCACTTACAAAAAAAATGACAAGTACTTTGCTGCCTTTATCTTTTTCTTTATCAGGCTTGAAATCATTTTTGAAAGGAAAAAAGCGTCTAGTGTGGACATTTCTATTTCAACAAGATAGCTTGCTATTCTGCCTTAAGTAGCAACAGCAAGGTAAATACAGAAAATAACTTTAAATGGACATATTTAACTGTAAGAACTTGAATGCAATTGATACACTTCTAAGAGCAGATTCTGAAGTAGAAAAAATATGTATAATTACTCCTCTTTCCCCAGAATAAAAAGGAATATGTAAGTACAAATAAAACATTGGCTTCTTTGTATTAAAAAGATTTAAAATATTTCCTTGACTAACTGACAAGAGATTCATTTTAAGAATTATTTAATATTTTTTAACCTACCACTGTTTGGCAATTATACAAACACATTATGCATTTAGTTATTTGAATAAAAAATAGAAAAGCACACTACAAAATCAAGACGTTACCTAAACATCCCCACATAATCAGGATATAAATATTATTCAAACAGTGTGCACTGTTCATATGCTCTCTGAAATATCTAAGTGAATTTCCAATTCAGTCAGTACAAATTGCTTCAAATATTCAAATAGCCCAAACATGCTAGTTTATAGGACTCTGGCTAGCTGCGAATGTCCAGCTCTTTTATTACCCTATGGTCTTCAGCCAACTTTCCCTTGCTCACCTCCAACATTTGTTCATTTTACCCTCTCAGTTGCTTAAAATGCAATTTCACACACTCTTCTTTCTCCTCCTTCTCTACCTCCATTTCCTCCTGCTCATTCTTCTCATTCTTCATGTTCGAACTCCACATACTAATAATACTTTCTTTACTTTAACCAATCAAATATTTTTAATTCCTCCAAGAAAACTCTGAAACACTTCTCTGTGAAAACTAAAACAGGGATTTGCCATGAATCCTCCATTCCTGCAATTATAATTACTTAAAATCTTTTTTTTTAATTGTATAATTGGTTGTCAAAAACCTCTGTGGACCTATCAGTTTATATGCACTGATTACACATGCTTTAGATTAAGTCACTCTTGTGAATTGATGATATTTCCTGACATACCATTTGAGAATATTTTGTTCTTGCTCTTTTCCTCAATCCATATAAAATTCAAATACCTACTCTGGCAGATTTAAAAGCTAAAACTTTCAGCAACTAAGAGGCATCTTAGATTTGCTGTCTTCAACTGATGATGAGTAAATGAGAGTGGACAATATCAGGGCATAGACAAAGACAAGCACATCATAGGAGTTAAGAAATGCTGAGATGTGCCTGCTGAGCCCACTGTCTGGTAAGGATCCTGGATACTTGGAACAGAGATTCTGCAGAATGGAATGAGAAGTTCCATGAATTTTTTTTTCCTGGTTTTATATCTAATAGGAACTAACAGAAGGAAAAAAATGTTGGAATAATAGGTTTAAAAAAACAGGGGCACTTGTATGTACACAAACCTCAATCCCATGACTAATAGACTCATCTGAAGAGTGCCCATTGTTTGAGGGTAGCTATTTTTGGGAAATATGCAGAATGACTGCCAATGGTGCCAAGTGGCCCAAAGAGAGAACTTTATATCAATGTACTTAATGAAGGGCTCATAGTTCTATAGTGTCCCAACCTAAGTATCTGAGGAGTCCATTTGATTTGACCCCACCTATAAAAAATGTGATATTTTTATTTATGTATGTAAATTTGTGTGTATCCATATATGATCAAATATATATCTATATCATTACAGCTAAATGTTTAAGCTTCATGCGGTCATAATCTTACTTAATACAATACTATTTCTTTTGTTTTACTCATTTGGCTGAATACTAGCACTGTTTCAATCTTTTTCCTAGCCTTCAACATTATAACCTTGCCTTATTCTCTTTGGCATCTTATTCTGCATCATTTTATTTCCCAGTTAAACACCCATACAGGTCTCTCTGAGAAAAGCTGCAATGAGCTTCCCTCAATTTTAAATCAATATTCCTTAATTAAGTCTTATGCAGTAATTATGCCCAGTAAGAGAAATAGAAAATCAAAATAAGTAAAATAAAATTGAAGTTTATTTTGCCCTGTCATAAAAGAAGT
This sequence comes from Acinonyx jubatus, assembly GCF_027475565.1. NCBI lineage: Eukaryota > Metazoa > Chordata > Mammalia > Carnivora > Felidae > Acinonyx > Acinonyx jubatus. The sequence continues at coordinate 131,537,034 of NC_069381.1, read as the reverse complement.
ACAGAATTCAGCCCTCCAGGACTGACAGGAAAGCTGTCTATTGCCAGCAAAGAGGCACACACCTTTAATAGCCCCAAGAATTTAGCACTCAGCTTCCATCCTCAATGTCAAGGTCCAAAATAACTACAGATCTTCATCCATTCGGTCTTAGTTCTACACAAGAAGAAGGAAATGGAAATGAAAGAGATGGCAAAGAGATGCACATTAGCCCTCTGTCCCTCCCTCAAGGAATTTTCTCAGAAGTGCCATCTGTCAACTCCCCCTTATATGTAATTGACCACCTTAGCTGCAACGGAGCCTGAGAAACGCAGTTGCTATTATGGGCACACAGCCGAGCAATAAACTACTAATTCATTTCTAAGAAAAACAGAATATACCTGAAGTAGGAAACTAGTATTCTTTGATTACAAAGTCTTTTTCTCCCTAGGGGGAAAAATAGTAGTATTCCAATGAATACTCCAGCTTTCTCTGAATTTTACACTAGCTCTTTAAATTTGTAACTACCCTAAACATATTGAAATGTTTCTACTTTAATTTTCTATGGTAATTTCTGTAACTTTTATAACATAGGAGATATAATTTGAGGAACTCAGTGGTTTAAGAAAAAAATAGCTTTCTTCTACTATTTGTATGGTTGATTGCATTATGATTCCAAATCATTTGCTTCTCTCTCTCTTTTTGTCTTGGAGAATTACATATCTTGACACATCGCAATATATCTTGCATTACTTTACTGTAGGTGAAATGTATTTCCTTTCTTCAATGTCAGGTATGCCAGTGTGACTTACTTCAGCCAATAAAATGAATCAGAAGTAGTACAAGCTTATTTTTAGAGGAAGCTTTATGTGCTATTTTCTGTCTCCATAAACTGTCTTGTTCTTTTCCCTTTGCCATAAGCATACCACATCACAGATGGGGGTCTACCTTTGGCCTCTGCTCTGAAAGGAGATGGCATATCCAGTAGAAGCAAAGTAGATGAGAACCATAGACATATCAAGCAAGAACCAAACAAATGTTATTACGGGCTGTTAAGATGTTATGGTTACTTATCATCATTGCAAAAGTTGGTGAAAATTGCCTAATACTAAAATACTTAAGTAACTTATTTTAGTACCCATGTATACATTGAAAATTTTACTTTTTTTCATCTGATGTTATTAAAATTTCTTGATAAGCAAACATGATCTAAGAGGTCACTTGCACCTGAGGGTCATCTTTCTTCCTCTCCAACAGGTATATTTTAGCCATTACCACAGACTGTATTTGGTGAGTTCATCTTACAGAGTGCCCGTCATTATTTCTGACACAGGCAAGGTAAGATGAAGTGAAAATAAAATGTCTAGAACTGCTCCTCCCATCTACTCTCTTTCTTTATTCAAATGTGAATCCTCATCCTTTCTCTAAATTCTCCTATTAATAAAGAAACAAGAAATGAAACATAATGGAAATCAAGCAGAGGGCATTCAAGCGGGATTTTCATTCTTTTGGAAACAGTTGAACTAAATCAAAGTTGCCCAAGGAAGAATAAAATGTGATTTTTCTTTCAATGAACCCCACTACATCGTCTGAACATGCCCGTAAACATTTCATAAACAATTTTGCTGCTAGTAATTAAAAAATGAGAGAAAAGTTAGTGATTTTTTTGCTTTTGGGGGGTACCAATGAATTACTTAAAAAATTTCTGCCTGAGTTGGCAGTCTATGTTTTATCACAATTCAAAACAACTGCATTTAACATAAAGAAAAGAGATGATTTTAAGAAAATAGTTATGGGTACTAGATTTAATTATGACTAGGTGTACATACACGTACATTTTTTTCCTTCTTTTTTCTCTCACCCTGGTTCAACTTTATTAATTCAATCTTCATGTAATTCAAATAGCTGTGGTTTTGTTTTATATTGTTTTGTTTTGCTTTTTTTGTTCGTTTTGTTTTTAGAAATAAGATTAGGCACAACAAAGGAACAAAGGTAGAAAAAGAGATCTAGGAATGAGTGACTTAATAGGCTTTCTTCAAAGAATAGCAGTCATATGATCTTGAAAAGAAAAACATTTTAGGGAGAACATATAAAGAAAGGATAGCACCAGAGCTATCACTGGAGCCATAGTTTTCCTGACCAGACACTTTATTTTGGACTAATTGCTGTTAGAAACTAAACTTCTTTGGGTAGAATTCATTAAAGAAATCATTTATACCAAATCTCATGATATAGCAAGTTGTAGTGGAAACAAGGCTGTATGCTTGCTGTGATGGCAGAATAGTGGCTCTCAAGATTACCATACCCTAATCCCTGGGACCTGTGAATAGGTTACTTTATACGGCAAAGGGGACCATGCATGTGTGGTTAAAGATCTTAAACTGAAGAGATTATTCTGGATTATCCAGGTGGGCAAATAGAATCAACATGGGTGGGTCCTTACAATCTTTCCCAACTATAGTCAGACAGAGATATGACTAGGGAAGGATCACCAGGAAGATGCAAAGTTGGAAAATGGAATGGTCTAGGAGCCAAGGAATGTGCTGGTCTTTAGAAGTTGGAAAAAGCAAATAGATTTTCCCTAAAACTTCCAGAAAGAAGCAAAGCTCTGCCAACAGCTTGATTTTGGCCCAGGGAGACTTATTTAAGATTTCTGTTCTCCAGAACTAAAAAATAATAAATCTGTATTATTGAAACCACTGTTTGTGGCAATTTGTTATAGCAGCCTTTGCTTGTTAACACACTTACCAAACACCACTACCTTTTCCTGCCAGATACACATTTGAACCACATTTCCCAGATTCCCTGGAATTTAAGTGAAACTTCAGGTCATCTACATGGGCATGTGGACTGCACAGTCACATTATGAACTGTACTTGAAAAGGCTCTGTGCTTGGTTCAATGCTCTGTTGTTATAATCATGAAATTCTCAATTATGTTTGGCCAAGAGGGCCCACATTTTCATTTTTTACTGGGACCCCAAATTATGTAGATGGTCCTGCTATAGGACTATAGAGTAGACTATAGAGACTATAGGACTGACGTCTGTCCAGTGACATTGACAGAGATGAGTTATGCCACTTTGGGGAAGGACCCTAAAACAAAATAATTAAATTAAATTAAAACATCCCAATTCTCATGGTTCTCCTTTTCCCTTTGCCACCAAGAATTAGAGGATTCAGTAAGGATGTACCAGTGTAAAGAACTTCTGGGCCCACTAGTCTGGGGGAGCTATCAGGAATTCTGTGCTCACTGAGCACTGTGAACAACATGCATATGGAAAGGTGCTGCAGGGAAAGGATGCATACACACATTGTGCATCAAACCTCTGTTTGGACACTTGCTCCACTGACCCTTTGACATAACTTACATGACACAAGTTCAAAGATAAAATGTTTAAGAATTTCAAGATGTCAAGAGCAGAACTGAGCACAGTGCCTTTTTGACTGAGGAGGCTTCTGCATCTATGTAGGGCATATGCCTATGAAAGCAGCCTAGACACGTTTTGTTTCATTTTGTCTCTCTCTCTTTCCTTCCTTTCTTAATGTGTAGAGGGAGAAAACTCTTAATCCTGCATGACCATGTCTTGTTTAGGCTCCGGAATACTGAAAATACAGCCAAGAAAAGAAAAAGCATATTTAAAATTACAGGCATTTAGTTACAGAGCTAGAATCTGGGTATCCTGATGATTAGATCTTAACAAGCAATAAAACCTTTTAAGAAAGATGCTAATGATCAAAATAGCTACTTCCCTTCTTCCCCTCAACTAATTTTGAAGATATATTTGTAAAAACAAAACAAAAACAAAAACAAAAAAGTAGAAACAAACCAAAAATGGATTTTTTGAATGACACCGTGGAGCAAAGCCCCTTGATTTGGACTGTGATATTAGCTAGAAATAAATTCTCATTATATTAAGTCCTTGATCTGGTAAGATTGTTTATTATAATAGTTGGCTCCTCGTAATAAAATATAGTTTATACTAAACTGGAGGATGTAGCCTAATTATTACCTGAGCAAGAAATAATATTTCTAGATATGACAATAGAAGTAATGCCAAAAATAACAACTGCTTATTCAGTTGTTGTAGTTAATAAATAAGAATAATCTTGAAAAATACTGGAACAACCTAGACTCAATTCTGCTTCCTCAAACCTATCAGGTCTACTGGTGAGAAAAACTTAAATTGGGATTTTATATTTTTATAATTCACACCATGGGAAATAAGCCATTCCCTGGTTTAAGCTGGACTTTGATAGAGTTAGACCTTCACAATGATTTTATAACTGCAAGATTATATTGAGTTACTGCTTTGCATTGGGCTTTTTGTTTTTCTTCCTGAGAAACTTCATCTTTTTTTTTTTTTTTTGGTAGCTATGAAGAGAAACAAGAGAAAGCCACCACGTCAATGTTTAGTTATTCAAAGTCAGGCTCCCTTAACACAAAGTTTTCTGTTCTTCTCTTTCTTCACTGTTAATTAAATCTTAATAGTAGCCCTCCAAATGATAAATAATATTATACCTTAACGTAAGCCTTCACAGAAAGCGGTTAAATTGGGAGTGTGTTTCTAAGTGTTTTTCTTGGTTATTATTTTCATCATTGCCTTTGTTCCAGTCTTCTAATCACAAACACAGTTACATAAAATGGCCTCACTGAGAAATAGGATGTCAAGAAGAAGGGAAAAAAATATATAATTGAAGTTTTGTAGCTGTTAAGAGATTGAAGGGCTCAGAACATATTTTGCTATTATTGGCATGGTTAAGATGACTTAGATGTTTTGGTTCTTGAACTAAATGAAATAAATGTACAATGTGCCAGTAGTTCCAAACAATGATTCTGCTTTTACTTTTCTGCTCCACTGAGATGAGTGACTTTACTGTCAGTGAAACTTATGACAAGGTTGGAAGGGAGATTGATTTTGGGGTGGGAGGGATGATGTTAGAAAACCAACTGAGATTCACAGAACACAAAACTGCACATCACTGCACATTAAAATTACACTTGTGGTTTTCTACAAAGAAGTATTAATTGATTGAATACTGTGTGCCTAGCATTGACTTAGTAAAATATAATATAGGAAAACATTTTTCTATAAATAAACAAAACTCTTTCTAGTTAGGATTTTAAAATACTTTGGAAGAAATCAAATTTACTTATTTTAATCATGAAAGGTTTGTAGCTGAAAATCACTTGAAACATGAGTTGTAAAGTGAAAGAAATCCATGATTCAATTACTTGCTAGCTTGGCAAAATCTAATTATGGCTTTAGTTTTTGATTATATTTCTGGGGATGAAGAAAAATTTTTATTGACTTTTAAATTACCATTGGTAAAATGTACAACAGTTATATTTTTATGTCGAGACTATTTTAATGGTGACTAATGTTTGAAAATTGCAGACAACACAAATGCATATTTCCTCTTTCTCTTGATACATCATTAAAATAATGGTAAAATAGTAAGTACTATGAACCACTACAATAAAGAATATCAAATGGAGGCCATGAAAAAATAAGAAAGGCTAGTAAATTTCTAGAACACAGAAAACAGTAGACACAGTGTTGACTGATGACATGAGAAAGCCATAGTCTAGTTGACAAGCAAACAAGTTTGTAACTGATGAGCTAGCTAAACTGCCTGCCAGGCTACAGAAGGGAAGAGTGTAAAGCAGGGTTGATTGCAAGGTCACAGGAGTGGTTGCCCCTGCCTGTCTACAATTCCACTCCACAAATGGGATCATCTAAAATAAGGGTGCATTGCTTTAAAAAACCAAATAGTTAGGGATGACTTACTTGGGCAGAAATAGTAGGCATTAGTGCTTCCATTCCTTTTCTTACACTGAAGGGTTCCCCAGCAAAATGACCCTGTACCAGAAGATACTTCCTCCAGGTCATAAAACTCACACACATATTCACAACTGTGAATGAACCTTTCTTTGGCTCACTTAAATATGAATAATTTACTGTTGGCCCCCACAAAAGACCCTAACATTGAAAGACAAAGACCAAGATAAACAAAAGAAAATCAATTCTGAAGGAGATAGAAGTTAGGAAACAGAAAAAAATATGTAAAACTAAATAACACAAACCCAAATTCTAATTAAAATCTTCAGAGAGAGAGAACATATAGATCTATATACACATATACATATACATATATACATATATATGTATGTGTTGCATTAATTAAAAAAGATACTATGAAAAAAATAATCACAAAATAAGTAGAGTTTCCTGGAAGCTAAAACCAAAATATAAAAAAGATTAAAAGATACATTTCAAGAAATCTCCCTGAATATAAGGCATAAAAATAAATTTAAGTAAAAATATGACAGAAAAGATAAGAGATAAAAAGTATCAACTATTGGAAAGTCAGAGAAAGCTATCAATAACAATTATATTAATACAAGAAAATTTCTCTGAGTTAAATACTTTCATATTAGAGAGGCCTGAATCCAACACAAGTGAATGAAAAATTATCAAAACTTAGATACACTGAGGAAATCCTAAAATTCTTGAGTGGGAGTAGGAATGAGGGGCACCTATGTAGGTGAATCCAGTAGCATCGTTCTTATAAGAATGAATTAAGTTATTTCTTTGTGTCACTAAGTGAACAATGATTTTCAACCTCAAACATTTTTCACTACAAGCCCTATGGATTACTTGACTTTTATTTTCTAGTTTTAATTAAACTTTTATGGAGATAATTGTAGATTTGCATGCAGTTACAAGAAAGATACAAAGAGATTCCTTCAACACTTTGCCCGGTTTCTCTCAATGGTACATGTGTCTATACCTAGAATGATATGACTTCCTGGTATATTCATTCTTTTATCAATAAGTAATGTCCCTCTTTGTCTCTAATATTTTTCTTTGCTCTGAAATCTACTTTATTATATGTTAATATAGCCACTCCTGCTGTGTTCTTCTTGCTTAATATTTGCATTATACATGTATATGTACACATATGCACACATATGTATACACATATGTATTTGTATATAGAGATATATTTTTACTTTCAAATTATATTGCTGAATTTGAAGTCATTTTTCATAAGCAGCATGTGTTGGTGGTTCTCAACACCATCCCCTTATATGATGATTTGTTAGCAGTATTCACAAGATTTAGCATATAGTCAGGTTCACAGCTACGATGTATTAGAGCAAAGGATTTACCTGGCAAAGGGAAAGTCATATGGAGTAAAATTCAGAGAAAACCAGGTGCAGCTCTTGAAGAAGAGTCCTCTCCCAGTGGAGTCATACAGTAAGTGCTTAATTCCTCAGGCAATGTGTTGCAATAACAAGTGTGGAATGTTTTCCATTAGGAAAGCTCCTTGGAGACTCAATACCCAGAGGTGTTTTTTATTGTTTTTGTTGTTTGTTTGTTTTTGTTTTGTTTATTTGTTTTTTAATTGGCTACAGGTCATGTAGGCATCTTCTGTTCGGCATGTACCAAAATTCCAGATTCTCCCCCAAAAAGCAGGTGTTTGGTATAGACCATACTATTTGCATAGTTTAGGCAGAAAGAGTCAATTTTAGCACAGAAAACCAAGTTCCAAGATTTCAGGTAGGGGCCAATCTTACAAGATGGTGCTTTTAAGGACTGATAGTCTCAGCCTACTCTGTTAATCCTTTGCTGCAAAAAACATGTATATAGGTTATCTTTTTGTATCCATTCTGCCAATATGTCTTTTGATTGTTGTACTTAGAGCACTTACGTTTAAGATAATACTGATATGTTAGAGTTTCAATCTGCTATTTTATTTGCTTTCTATTTGTTTCTTCTGGTTCTCATACCTGGGTTACTCTTTTCCTGCTTTACTGTAGGGTTTTAGGCATATTTTTTAAGATTCCATCTTCATTTATTTAAAATGTGTTTGAGAGTATCCCTTGGTAGAGTTTTCATAGGGGTTGCTCTGTGTATTAAAATATATATGTGTGTGATACAATAGGCTACTGGAATCAACATTTCACCAGTTCAAGTGAAGTGTGGAAATCTAACTTCCATTTAGGTCACACATTTAAATATCATTGTCTTGAGTATGAGATGGTATTATAATTTTTGTTTCAGTCATCATATATGATTTATAAAACTCAAGAAAAAGGAATTGTTTATTGTATGTATCCCTATTTCCTCTCTTTCCACTGTTCCTTCTTCCTTCCTGATGTTCCATGATTCCTTCTTTTATTGTTTCCTTTCTGTTTGAAGAACTTCATTTAGCCAATCGGTAAGGTAAGTCTGGTAGCAGCAAATTTAGTTTTGTTTTGTTTTAGAATGTCTATATTTCCTTTTTCTTCCTAAAGGATAGTTTCACCAGGTATTATAGCATCAGGAACTGCAATTGTTTTCTTGCAGCACTGAGAAAATATTATGCCAAGTTCTCTTTGCCTTCCACAGTTTCAGATGAGAGATCCATTCCAGTCCAAACTAGTGATCCCTAGGGGTAATGTGACATCCATCTTAGCTGTTTTTAATTTTTTTCTTTAGTTTTCAAAAGTTTAACTATAATGCATCTTGACGTGGATTTCTTTGGATTTGCCTGCTTGAAATTCACTCAGCTTATCTATAGGTTGGTCTTTTACCCATTTGGGAAGTTTATAGCCACCACTTTTAAAAATACTCTTTCAGTCCCATTTTCTTTCTCTTCTTCTTCTGGCATTCCAATGATACAAATATTAGACCATTTTTATGTTTCACAGGTCCCTGAATCTCTGCTCATGTTTTTGTTGCTGTTGCTTCTGTTTATTTTCTATTGTTCAGATTGCATCAATTATATTGTTCACTGATGCTATTATTTGTCATCTCCATTCTACAATTGAGCCCACCCCAGTTTTTTTACCCTGTTTTTGTATTTTTCAGTTTTATATTTTCAATTTGGTTTATTTTTATGACTTCTATGTCTTTGCTGAGATTTCCTATTTTTTTTAAGTTTTTTTTTTAACATTTATTTATTTTTGAGACAGAGACAGAGCATGAATGGGGGAGGGTCAGAGAGAGAGGGAGACACAGAATCTGAAACAGGCTCCAGGCTCCGAGCGGTCAGCACAGAGCCCGACGCGGGGGCTTGAACTCACGGACCGCAAGATCATGACCTGGGCCAAAGCCGGCCGCTCAACCGACTGAGCCACCCAGGCGCCCCAGAGATTTCCTATTTTTTAAGTTAACGAGTTTTTATTATAATCTGTTGAAATATTTTTATGACACCTGCCTTAAAAGTCTTGTCAGCTAATTCCAACATATGATTTATTTTGGTGTTGGCATCAGTTGATTGTCTTTTCTTATTCAAGTTGTATTTTCTTGGTTCTTTCTATGATGGGTGATTTTTTATTGTGTACTGGACCTTTTGTCTCTTGTGTTAGGAGAATCTGGGTTCTATTTAACATTTCTTTTTATTTTAGTGGAAATATTTAGAACCTGGGGTTTGGCCTATGTTTGTGGACTATGGTACTAATGTCAGTTTAATTATCAGAGCCTTTGTGGTATTATTTTGATCAATCTCGTTCAGCTGTTGCTACAGTGGCTCCAGCTGTTCCCTGCTGGTGCTGCATCAGGGGTGTGGAAGGAGTTTCCTTAGTCCTAGCTGCCAGGTATCTCTCAGCAGGGAGGGTATAGGGGGATTCTCCTACTGGGGTTCCTCCTCTGCATTGTATTTCCAGATGGAGGAGGAAAGTCTGCTGCCTGCAGCGATACAGGTGCTTCTCAGATGAAGCCCCTTTAAGTAGCTGGGTCCTTTGCCCTAGTAGCCCAACCCAGTGACTCTTGGCAGACAGGAAGAATCTGGGTTTCACTGAAGCAAAAGGACCTCTTGGACCAGGAAGCTTGATGTGGCTGCATCCATTTTCCCAGTTCCAGCTGCCCACTCTCCTTTGCTAGGCAGGGGAGGTGAGTGTAGATACAGCAGGGACAATGAGGCTTCCTGAACCAGGCCACCTACTGTATATTGGCTCTCCTGCCAGCTCTGCCTGCCCAGGTGGGTATCTCTTAGTGGGTAAGAGGCGTGGAATTTTTCAGGCCTAGTGGAAAATAAGAGTACCTCTCCTGGCTGTTTATTTCTGGTAGGACTTCCAACTGACCCTTTTCTCAAGTAGCATCCGGCTTCCCTGCTTTTGTCAGAGGGAATTCTGTTTGGGAAGGAATGACCTTCCTTCTGTTGCTAATTTAGGATTTGGGAAATGCTGGGTCTGGGTGGCCTTCTTCTGTCAGAAGGGGAAACACAAGATGCCCTGCTGCTGCTGTGTCATTCCCACTGTCCTTCATACCACCCTTCAGGGTCCTTTGATTGTGTCTTGTACCCTTTCCAGGGTATATAGTTGTCTTTAGAGGAAAGATGCAGGGAAAAGCAATTCTACACCATCTTGTCCAGATTAGAAGTCTCTTAATTGACCTTTTAGTATGTATCGATATATAATAATTCAGAAAAATCATCTTGTAAAATACTAGTTGAAATACTTTCTTTGGGAAGTAAATAAAAACAATTTTAATTTTGGCCAGTTTCAAAACCATATACTATTTTTTTAAGTTCATATGAAATAACAATGACATCTATCATCTTTACAAAACTCATGCAGATAAACTCTTTTCCTTTTTGAAAGAGGGAAAAACTGAACCCCTGAGAGATCCACTGAATGAGGGGAGTGTGAGGCTAGATAGTGCTGTCATGGACAGAGACTCAAATTTAGATCTATATAGTTTAGTAAACTGTTTCTTTACATTCCAATTTTATGATTTTAGTCTCAGCCTTCTAAAATTCTGTATATATTTATAAAAAAAATGTTCACTTGGAAACCCTCAATATGCATGAGCTTGTTTATTTTATTTTTAGTTTTTAATGTTTATTTATTTTTGAGAGACAGAGAGAGAGAGAGACAGAGTGCAAGTGGGGGAGGGGCAGAGAAAGAGGGAGACACAGAATTCGAAGCAGGCTCCAGGCTCTGAGCTGTCAGGACAGAACTGGATGTAGGGCTCAAACTCATGAACAGTGAGATCATGACCTGAGCAGAAGTGGATGCTTAACCAACTGAGCCACCAAACAGCCACCCTGTTTGTTTATTTTAAATTAAATCTATGCAGTAGAAATATGAACCTGTAAAATATGGTTTGAAGTCAGACTTTTCTTTCCACATATCCAGATTTCTCCATTTATGAACAATAAGACCTTGGATAAATTACCTTATCTTTCTGATTCTCAATTTTCATAGCTGTAAATTGAATTTAATAATATTCGCCTCATCATGCCATTCATTGTAGTGATTGTATAGTGACAGAAAAAACATTGCAAAACACCTAGAATGATTTCTGACCCATAAAAGGAACTTAATGATATATTATTATTATTTTATTAGTACTATTGATAGATGATGATGATAAGAATGGTAGAGATGAACAGGAGCAAGAGGAGAAAGTCTCTTCAAAAATATCGAGGCATAAAAAGGAAATAATCTAGCCTAAGAAATCAGCTACAGCTAATTGTATCAGTCTGGATGAGAGATATGAGAAAATTGGAATACATAATGAGAAAAGGTATTGGTTAAAATGGATGAAGCAAAGAATAAATATAATTTTATAGAATCAAATCAAATTTTTCTCATCAGCATTCGTTTTCCATGTAAAGGCAGAGCAGGTAAAATCACATTGGGAATTCAAGGGGAAGGAAAAGTATGAGTTGAACACATTTAAAATATTCACAAATTCTTATAACAACTAGTTAGAGGCTAAGAATGGATCACTGGCTCAGTTTTACAGTTGTGGAAATTTCATGCATATCCTGTTAAGATCTTGAAAAGTGAAAGGCACCACCATTTTGGATGAACTGAAACATTTTAACAATATTTCCACTAAATAAGGAGCAGAAATTTAAATGCTGGTGGTAAATGTAAATGGGGAAAATAAATACCCCAAATCTGTGGCTGCTGTCAGAGATCATATGCAAATATCCAGCACATGACACATATTAGAAATTAAATAGAACATTAGAAATCATCTGATCTAATGAAATTATTTTACTAATAAGGGAACTGAGGTTACAAATGCACAAGATGAAAAATGTGGCTTTTCCCACAGATGTAATTGCTAAGGAAAAAGAGAAATAAAACGAAGCAAACCACCTTATTTCTGGAATCAGGTCCATTGGTGGTAATATGAATTACAGAAGCCTATTTGTATACAGGTAATATAGATGTTCCGATCAGGCTGACAGATATTCTGAAAGTAGATTGTAAATAAAGTCTGTTCTAAAATATGATGAAATTTTCTCCAAGGTATTTCAATCTTAAGACAAATAAGTAAACAAACAAAAGTACTTTGTAGTTAACCTCTCATAAAGTAAATAGTTATTTTGTAATGTAGCAAATTCTAAATGATCTCCTTAAAATTTTGAATTTCATATTAATTAAACAAACACATGCCTGGTATATGCAATATATGCTTGGACATGGAGTATGGTATATATAGTTCTACTATGTAAGAAAGCAGTTTAACAACTAGTGAAACAGACACAGCATTACCTATAATGTTTAACCCTCGTATCATTTCCATGCCATTTTCATAAGAGAGAATAAAAGAAATGCTAAGATTATGCTGGGGGCATAGTGATTGGTAAAAGGCTTTCTGAAGGAGCTAATTTCCAAGTATGGCATAAAGAATAAATATAGATTTGGTGGTAGAGATGGAGGAAGAGATGTTTCAGGCATGAGCAAAATTACAGAGGTATGGAAGTAATTGTGTAAATAATCTAATAAATGGGCAGGGTGGTGGGAACTCAACGTTTAGAGAATACAAGGGCACCCATAATCTGAGATAATGCTAAAATTCAAGGTTGGAACCAATATGTAAGGTGTTTGATGCCATTTTTTTTAAGTTTATTTATTTATTTTGAGAGAGAGAGAGAGAGAGAGAGAGAGAGAGAGAGAGAGAGAGAGAGCAGGGGAGAGGCAGAGAGAAAGGGAGAGAGAATCCCAAGCAGGCTCTGTGCTGTCAGCATGGAGCCTAATGCAGGGCTCAAACTCACCAACTGTGAGATCATGACCTGAGCTGAAATCAAGATGTTTACCCCAGTGCCCCTATTCTTTATCAATTAATACAAGGCCCTTATCAGATGAATGGTTTGCAAATATTCACCTACATTCTGTAGGTTACCTTTTAATTTCTTAATAGTATTATTTGCCATTTTCCACCCACTTCTTTTTATTCTTACAGTAACTATTTGAATTAAGTCCTTTTTATTTTTGGACTCATTTCTTAATTGTCTTGTAGACTTCCAAATGGACTCTTGTCTTCAGTTTCTACCCTCTCACATCAGTCCATCATGTAGCTGTGAACTATCCTCCAAAATCAAAAATCAGATTGCCATTTTTTCCTTACAAACTATCTGTGTCTTCTCTTTGTATCTAGCATAAATCTTAACTCCTAAAAATGGCAGCAAACACGGGCACCTGGGTGGCTCAGTCATTTAAGCATCTGGCTCTTGATTTCGGGTCAGGTCATGATCTCACAATTCCTGAGATGGAGCCCCAAGTTGGGCTCTGTGCTGACAAGGTGCAGCCTGCTTGGGTTTCTCTCTCTCCTCTCTGCCTCACCCCCACTCGTGTTCTCTCCTCTCCCTCTCCTCTCTCTCTCTCTCTCTCAAAAATAAAAAAAAAAGTGAGTGGATTTGAATAATATTTCAGTGGTAAAATTAGCAGAATTTAGTAATTTGTAAACTTAGAATGTTGATGAATGAGATTGTTAATAAAATGGCATCCTCTGATTAATCTCTGTGAATGTGGTGTGTGTGGCATTGCCACTATTTACAATTTAAAAAATCAGATGTAATAATATGTTTGGGTGGAAAAAAGTAAATTTCATTTCAGTCATGTTGAACTGAGGTATTGATTTCTTTAGTTTTTCTTTGTAATTCATGAGATTTATAATTTTGTAGAAGACAGGACTATCATCTTGTAGAATATGACTTAATTCTGTTATGTATGTTTTTCAGGAATACTACAGAAGAGATACTTTGCTCTTGGTGCATCACATCAAGATGCACATTGTGTGGATTTATACTATTACTGACAAAGCTAACTTGTAATCAATCACTTGGTTAAAATGCTGTCAGGTTATTCTTTCCCTTAAATATATAGTGGAGAGATGATTTCTTCCTTATACGTTTGGTTGAATTCACCAGTAATGCCATTGGTATGGAGTTGTTATTGTTTTAGGAGAGAGAAGTCAGAAATGTTTCATGATAGATGCAATTTATTTAATAGACAAAAGTAATTCAAATTACACTATTTCTCCTTGTGTAATCTTTGGTAGTTTGTGACTTCCCCAAAATGTCTGTATTTCATCTAAGTAATCACATTTATTAACATAGTTTTTTATAACATTTCCCTATTGTCTGCTAAATGTCTGTATAATCTGTAGTGATATTCCCTTTTCCCCCCGATATTGATAATATTGGTATGCTCTCTCTTTTTTTCCTGCTCAGTATAGTCAGAGGCTTATCGATTTTCTTGATTTTTTACAAATAACCTGTCTTTTGTTTCCTGACTTTCTCTATTGGTTTCTTGTTAATATTCTTGTTTTTTGTGCCTATCTTAATTGTTTTAGTCCCTCTGCTTGCTTGGGTTTAGTCTGCCCTTGTTATTCTACTGTGCTAATGCAGAAGCTTAGCTTATTGATTTAAGACCTTTTTCTTTTTTAATATAAGCATTTAGTGTAACCAATTTTCCCTCAAAATTTAGCGTAGTTCCTCCAGTATTAATGTTTTATTTTATTTTCATTTGAATTATTTTCTAATTTTCCCTGTGATATATTCTTTGATTCTTGCATTACTTAGAAGTGGTTTTAAGTTATTTATTTTGATTTTAATTCCATTCATTGATTGTATGATTTATATCTTTTTTAATTTCTTGATTTTTTTCTGTAATGCCCTAGAATTCTGCTTATTATGGTGAATGTTCCATGTGCAGTTGAAAAGAATACGTAGGGGTGCCTGGGTGGCTCAGTCGGTTAAACGTCCAACTTCGGCTCAGGTCATGATCTCACGGTCCGTGAGTTCGAGCCTTGCGTGGGGTTCTGTGCTGACAGCTCAGAGCCTGGAGCCTGCTTCGGATTCTGTGTCTCCTTCTCTCTCTGCCCCAACCCAACTTGTGCTCTGTCTCTCTCTATCAAAAATAAATCAATGTAATAAAAAAAGAAAAGAATATGTATCCAGTTCTTGGTAGAAAGTAGTCTATAAATATCAGTTAGATGATATTGGTTGATAGTATTGTTCAGGTTGTCTATGTTTTTACTAAATTTCTGTATGCTTTTTCTATCAATTAATGAGTATGGTACTGATTTGGCCAACTGTAATTGTTGATTTGTCTATTTCTTATTTTGCTGTATCAGTTTTGCTTCCCGTATTTTGAAACTTTGTCTGTTACACATTTAAGAACCTAGGTCTTCTATATTAATTAAATTCTATATTATATAAGCCCCTCTTTATACCTGGTAATATTCTTTGTTGTAATTCTATTTTGCCTGTTATTATTATAACCAGGCTACTTTGTTTTTAATTAATGCTTATATGGAACATATTTTCACATTTAAAATATTTTTAAACAATCTACATTACCCTTTAAATTGAGTTTCATATAGCATATATTTGAGTCTTGCTGTCTTTTGCAATTTGAAAACCTCTGCCTTTTAATCAAGGGTGTTTAGATCATTCACATTTAATGTCAACTAAATTGCATCTTAATGTAATTTAATGTAATTATAGTTGTATCTGAATCCAGCATTTTACAAGGTGTTTCCTTTTTTTCCAATCGTTCTCTATTCCTTTTGTTCTCTTTTCCTGATTCTTTTTGGACTAATTGGGTATAAAATTTCATATTCCATTTTATTCTCCACTACTGGCTTTATATACATCACTTGAAAAAAAATTAGGATAATTCTTAAACAGTATTTGTCACCTAATCACCAACAATATTTTTGACTCAGACAATTCTCACTTTGTTGTAGGGTATATCCTCTGCATTCTAAGGTGTGTAATACATCCCTGGACTATATAAGTAGACACAGTAGCACATTTCAATTTTGATGGCCAAAAACATCTTCAGACATTATTGATTGTATCCTGTGTATATGTATGTGAGTATATACGTGTGTGTGTGTGTGTGTGTGTGTGTGTGTGAGGGGGGGGTGGAGGAGTAATCATATACATGTGAGAAACACTGTTCTGGGTTTATCGTAGTACAATTTTGAATAATACCATATCATTTCCATACAGTATAAAAATTTTAGAGCCATCCATTCCTTGTACTGTTGGCATGTGTTTTATTTTTACATGTGTATAAATCCCATAATACATATTTATAGTATTTGTGTACTCTATCAATTATTCATAGTACAATTGAAGAATATATTGATTGTAATTATTTATGCATTTTTTATTTTCTAGCCCTGTTCATTTCTTTGCATAGATCTAATTAGCTTCCTTGATGATACTTCTGATTAAGGAACTTCTCTTATTAAGTAATTCTTTTTGAGTTTTTAAAATTTTTATTACTTTTAGAGCTGTTATAGGTTGAGGGAAAGGTACAAAGATTCTGCATGTACCCCTGCTCTCACACATGCATAGCGTCCCTCACTATCAACATCCCATACTAGAGTGTTAATTACAGATGATGAACCTACTTTGACACACAGTCACCCAAAGGCAATAATCTGAATGATTGTTTCCTCTTGGTGAATCCATATTATGGATTTAGACAAATTTATAGTGACATATATTCATTGTTATGATATCATAGAGAGAACTGTTACTGCCCTAAGTCCTCTGTACTCTGCCTATTCATCCCTCCCTCCCCCACCTCTGCCACAATCCTGGCAACTACTGATCATTTTACTGTCTCCATAGTTTTGCCTTTTCCAGAGTCTTATATTGGAATCATACAATATATAGACTTTTCATATTGGCTTTTTCCATTTTGTAATATGCATTTAACATTTATCCATGTCTTTTCATGGCTTTTCTTTTTAGTGCTGAATAATATTCCATTGTCTGGATGTACCACAGTTCATTCATTCATCTACTGAAGGATATCTTGGTTGCCTGCAAGTTTTAGCAATATTGAATTAAGATGCTATAAACATCTGTGTTCAGGGGAGAGCTTCTCTACTCTCTTGGCTCATTCTCTATCTTAGGTGTCTTGTGTTCCTGGGCCCTTGGGGTGGGGTTTTGTCTATCTGCATCCCTGAGTCTTTCCTTTAATGTCGCCCAAACTCTACCTTGTATCTGTTTTGAGTATTGAGCAGGAGACCGTTTCTTGACCCACCTCCAACAGTAATAAACTTGTAACATTTCCTGAAGCTGGAAGAGAGAAATCTTATTTAGATAGACCTGAGTTATTCAATTTATCTCAACCTCTTCCATTTACTCAATGTATACTCAGACACCCAATACAGGACATATTTTCTCACTTACTTTATGTATCCTATGCTTTGTGGACATTTCAGTATAGAACCTCAAATATAAATAAACCCATACCACTATAAAATTCCATTAGACAAAAACTGCCATATCCAATACATTCACATACTTAAAGAAATTTAAGTTGAGATAGGTGTGGTATAATAATACTACTAATTGTCTAGGATTAAAAAATAAACTCTAAAGTCTAGCTATATCTAAGTCTCTATTACTCACTGGATAAGTCACTTAAATTTTAGGACATAATTTCCTTATTTTTGATTCAATTAAATAAAAAAAATAGGTACACTTTACAAATCACTGTATTGAACTGAAGATGAAGAAAATGCAGTATTTATCCCAAATGAGTTTGCACTTCAACCACGTATTGTATGACTGTCTCTTTATGCTCAAAAATTGTATAACTCTAGATTCTATGTACAAGGAAAAATGAACTCATATAAAAAATAAATAACATCATTTAACCACACTAGAAAATATTTGAAGTTAATAATACAATATTGCTTAATTCAGCCTGACAGAATCCTATTGATTTTAGTTTATATGAGGAATTTGATTTATGCTCCTTTTGTCTCTTTTGATTAATATAATATCTCATCTTACACAAAGATTCAGTCATCCAAAATCCTCCTGTGTATTCCATTTCAAATAAATTGAAAGTTTCATTCCAATGAAACTTGGTTTAATAAAAAGAATATTTAAAAGTTAGTTTGGAGCATGGAAACTTCAGATTTTAGATAATAAATATGTTTTCATCTTATTATATGTATTTCATAGAATTTAGCATTATCTCAGGTTTCATCTTAGTTGGAGAGAAGACAAAAAGATTTATGGACAGTCATAGCCTACTGCTTTATGCTACAACTTTTAGTGAGATATTTTCTTAGTATAGTTTGTCCAAGATATTAACACTTCTAAGACACTACAATGACTACTAATGCTATCTTGAAATTTAACAATTGACATTAGTTAAATACATTATATATGTATATATATTAATAAAATGACTTCCTATTCCATTAAAGAAAATATTTTCAATAACTATGCATTGACAATGAAAAAAATCTGTATGCTATGGTCTCAAACCATTTGTCTCTGTGTTTAAATGTGTTTGAAGAAAGAGTAAGTACATATGTATGTATTTGTATATCTATCTATCTATCTTAACTATTTATCTGGTGAGTGAGAAAGGTTGTGTTTCTATTTTCTTATATTTTGACTCTCTGAGAGGGTTTTTTTCCCTTCCTGACACCAACATTCATTCTGATAATGAGTGTCCTACAATTCAATTCAATTCTTACACTAACTACCTGCAATTAGAGTCAGACTTCACAAGTTCAAGGACTCAGTCCCACAAAACTGCCCCCTGCCTCAGATGCCAGAAGTATGGGCCACCATACTTCTGCCTGGCTATAATCTAGAGATTCTTACAACTACTTCCTCGGGTTTTATAACAAAAAGTACTTTACTTACATTTACTTGTTTATTGTAAAGCATACAAATGAGCAGTCAAATGCAGAGGTATATAGGGCACAGTCTTGAAGGATCCTAAGCATAGGAGTTTTTATTGCTATGGCGCTGGGGTGTGCCATGTCCCAGACATGTGAATGTATTTGACAAACTCTCTGAACCTCATCAGTAGGGATTATTATAAAGGTTTCATTATATAGCTGTGATTGATTAAATTATTGGCAAATGGTGACTAGCTTAGTCTCTAGCTTCTCTCTAATTCCTGGAGGTTGAGGCTCAAAGTTCCAAATTTCTAATTAAAGATTTGGTCTTTCTGGATATCAGCCACTATCCTGAAGCTATAGGAGCTATCAAGTGCAACTCATCATAACAAAAGATCCCATCACCTTTATCACTCAGGAAACTCCAAAGGTTTTAGGAGCTCTATGCTAGGAACTAGGGAAAAGACTGAGTATCTTTCTATGATACCACACCCTATATCATTTTTTTTTATAAATTACAGTAGATATACGGCACCTTTATAAAAAGAAAAATAATATAACATAAAATTTGCTATTTAGCAAAATACAGTTTTCATATGAAATACCTGTACAGTAAACATAAAGTTTACAAATATTTTATTTATGTAATGAATATCTCTGAACTAAATTATTTCTTGAGAAGTGTTTAAAATCTCTTAGAAGGCCTTTAGGGTGAGTCAAATCAGGTTTACATCATTATTGTGTGGTATGATTTGAGGGTCACAAAACCACCACTTCCTCATTCCCACAATTCCATTGGCTTTGCCACAGAGGTTGATTTACCATGTAACATGCATTTTCTTAAAGTCTGTTTACTGCATGAGACAGTATGCAAAAGGAATACCAACGCTGAAAATAAACTCGAGAATATATTCATCTTCTAGGTGCAAGTTTCTACCCTTGAACAACATCTCCTCAATCACCCTGCCCTCATGCCAGCCATGTATTCTGGTAACCATGTATTCTCTGTTTCTACAAGTTCAGCAATTTTAGATTTCACATATTAGTGATATTATATAGTATTTGTCTTTCTCTGTATGACTTATCTCACTTACCTAATGCCCTCAAGGTCTACCCATGTTATCCCAGTAGGTCTTTGGCCACAATAGCATACCTTCATAAAACTTTGAATTAGAAGTAGGCTGATAGACTACCTAGTCTATTTTCTGAGGAGTGTTTGATTCCCTCTAGAGCATAGGCTGGCACATGTATTGTCCTTGGGCCAAATCTGGTCCACCTCCTATTTTTTTTAAAAAAAAAATTATTGGAACACAGACTCACGCACACACACACCCACACACACACACAGAAACCTTGAAAAGCAATGTAATTATTAACTTAAATCTCATAAATGCCAGAGAAGGTTTCTGCCCTGGTTTGTTGTTGTTGTTACTATTGTTTTTAATCTTTTAGACTCCACATAAAATCCCTTTAAAAATCAGAATTTGCTGCTTTTATATATTAAGCCTCTACTCCAGATCCCATAATTAACTTTATCTGGTAGGTCTCAGATCTTGCCACTGAATGAATATAGCCCATTTCACGTCTTCTCAGTTATGGTTCTACTTAATCTGGTCAAACCCACAACAAAATAAAATTTGAGGTCCTAAGCAACAAAACCTTTTCCCTCTCTTAGAAAGCAGAGAAGGGGCTACCATTGTGATTATTCATAATTCTTTTTTAAAATTTCTTTTTACCTGTTATTTTAATACTAAAGTTTGGTTCAAGACAACACAAGCCCCTTGAAGTTCAAATGTTCAATTCAGGTTAGAATTTACATTTACCAAGTAACTAGTTGCTTAATTTCAGTGACAGAAAAATAAATAAGACATAATTTTGCCCTCAAGAAACTCACAATCTAGTAACCGACAAAAGAGCACAATCATAACTTTAGTATAGAGGGAATAATGTGATAAACTATCAAGCATCAATTTCATAATTTATGAGATAAGTTTATAGGATTACTTGGCCTTGAACTAAATAGACCATTCATGGGATAAAACAAAAGACAATTATATTTTGCTTTCTAGGAAAGGCTGGGCAAAGATTCAAAGCATAAGATGTTTTCTGAAAGGACAAAAACAGAAATTAGAAAAAGTACACTGGACTCTTCTGTTTGAGTAGAAGCTCATGAAGGAAAAGGATAGGAAGGAAATGTCAGTGAGACTGGATAACACCTTGGATTCCAGGGTGATGTGGCCAAGATAGAGATTGATATATACATGTCGTTGGCTACTATCAAAGTTAGTTGGAGATAGTTGAGGGCTGGAATAGAATTATTTGAAAACACTCAGATTTTCAGCTTCACTTGGTCACTGGAAATGTTAGGCCATTTATCTTCACATTCCTAAGCTTTTTTAAACAGCTTTATCGAAATATAATTGATATACAGAAAATTGCACATATTTAATGTATACAATTTGATGAGTTTGGACATATACTCACCTCAGTAAGGTGATGAATGTATCAATCATCTCCAAAAGTTTCCTCATGCCTTATTGTGTGTACATGTGTATGTGGTATGAACACTGAACATGAGATCTCAACAAAATGTTAATTAAGTGTATTGTTATAGGGTATTGTTAACCACAAGTACTATGTTATACAGCAGAAGCCTACAACTTGTTCATATTGCATAACTGAAACTTTATCCTGTTGGAAAACAACTCTCCATTTCCCCCTCCCCTCAGCTCCTGGCAACCACCATTCTACTCTCTGCTCCTATGAGTTTGAAAATCTTAGAAACCTCCTATAAGTGGAATCATGCAGTATTTGTCCTTCTATGACTGGCAAAATTCATTTAGCATAAGGTCCTCCAGATACATTCATGTTGTTGCATACAGCAATGTTTTCCTTTTTTGAGGCTAATATTCAACATTATATGTATACATCACATTTTCTTTATCCATTCATCTGTCAATGGGCAGTTCGATTGTTTCCACATCTTGGCTATTGTGAACAATGCTCCAATGAACATGGGAGTGCAAATGTCTCTCTGAGATCCTGATTTCAATTATTTTGCATATGCCCAGAAATGGGATTGCTGAATCATATGGTCATTCTATTTTTAATTTTTTACTTCCATCCTGTTTTCCATAGTAGCTGAACCATCTTACGCTCCCACCAACAGTGTAGAGGGTTACTAATTTCTCCACATCTTGGCATTTGTTATCTTTGTTAATGACTGTTGTCTTAACAGATGTGAAGTGGTATTCTCACTGTGGTTTTGATTCATGTTTCCCTGATGATTAGTGATACTGAATACCTTTTAATACACTGAATTTTCTTTAAGAAATTGGTTAAGTTGGTTTAAATATCTCCAACAATACTAAGAAAGTACAGCCAAAAAAAAAATACAGAAAACAAAAGACAAAACAACAGACAAAACAAAAAATTAAATTAAATTAAAAAATCACTTTGTGATTTTCACAAAAAGTACTTTTAAGTGGATTCTGACAACGTTCATTCACCTGGTATCTGGGACAACATCACCAAGACTACTGAGAGGAGAACTCCGACTCCAAAATCTGGAACAGCCAGCACAGCTGTGAAGCCAAGTTTATGGGGCTTACTAGGGCAGCAGCTGGGCATGAACTGAACAAAGAGGATAATTCCAGTGCTTTGGAGCAGAGTGTAATGAAAAGCACAGCTTAATCTCTTGGTGAAGCAAGAAAATTGTATTTAAAAAAATCACTAAGTGATCAGCACTTTAAATAACAATGTCATTTTTAAGGCACTCTGAAAAGTTCATGTTCTTCATCTCCCCCACATTCGTTACTGTCATTCACAAATCATTGCCAAGTCAAATTTTCATCTCCCTTTGATTTTTAAACTGGGCATTGGAGTAACTTAAATAATGTTTCAATTTGTTGAGAAAATTTGATTTAAAATAGGAAAAGCAAATGAGGTCCAAATTGACAGCCAAACCTTTGGGAAAGAGGGATTAGAGAATGTGGCATTTCCCATGTGTCCCTAACATTGGACTTGAGGCCGTAATGCTGAAAATAGGCTGAGAGAAGGAAGTAGAATGTCTGTGATAAAGATGTGTTAAAGTTTACCTTGGTTAAATTATCTCTTCAAATGTTCAATTAAAAGATATTTCAACCTTAAGCTAATTATCAGAGGGGTCTTGAAAAAATTTTAAAGTATTGCAATGTAATGTTAAAAACAAATCAGAATATGAATGAATGAAGCCAGGGAGTATATGGCCTAAGAGCAGGAGTGGTCTATTAGATCCTGTGTAGCAGGCAAAACTTTATAATTGTCTCACCCCTCCCTTTTCTAAATCCTGTCTGGTTTTCTGCTATAATACTCACTTCCTACCTGTTATACAATTGTTAGAATCTTTATGTTTACTTGAAAGAATTAATAATTAACAAAACATTTGAATTTAATTCTTTCAAAGAAGTAATACAATTCAAAACAGATTTGTATGTGTAGAGATAGATTCAACCATTTTATTGAGGTGTGTGAGCAGTCTCATTATTTTAATGAGAATCTGATGTTTGTGTATATGTGGAATGATGATTGTATGCTTCATCTGGGCATGAGAGAATTTCTGAATATTAGCTGATAGACAATGGTAGAAAACTACATCCTGACCAGAATAACAGATGAGGAGATTCATCCAGGGCCCAGAATGTTCTCCTGTCCTGAATGGCATGTATGTAGATGCTACTAGGCAAACTACTTCTATAAGTATTACTGAATGCAAGGAAAATATATATATTTTTATATATTATGAGATATAGTGAGCAATGCCTACATGCATGAGATAGGGGATGTGTGTAGGGTATGAGTTTTTAAGATGTCAATAAAAAATTGTCTAACACTTAGAATTGGACAAAAGAGATCAGTGCACATTGTTTAAGTGAAATTAAATCTTATCTACTGGACATGTGGAGGAATATCTGATTCTATAGGGGTATGAACTTTTTATTGACTTTCCATGGCTAGACTATTGGACAACTCTGTTGGGCTAGAAGTTAACTTATAGAAAAATGTGGTCAAATGTGCATTGCCCTTATTAGGGATCCTGTACGTTAGTAAATGTATCATTTGCTAGAGGTGTCATAAAAAGAACTACAGACTGAGTGCTTAAATAGAAATTTATTTCCTCAAAGTTCTGGAGACTAGAATTCTGAGATCAAAGTGTTGTCAGGGGTGGTTTCTTCTGAATCATCTCTCCTTGGCTTATAGATGGTCATCTTCTTCCTATGTCTTCACATGGTCTTTCCTCTGTGTGTATCTGTGCACTACTCTCCCCTTCTTATAAGGAAACCAGTCATAGTGGGTTAGGGCCCACCCTAATGACCTCATTTTAACTTAAATTACCACTTATAAAATGCTGTCTTCAAATATAGTCACAATTTGAGGTGCTGGAGGTTGCTGGACTCCAACATATAAATTTTTAGAGGGGACACGATTCAGGATATAACACCGTATTACTTAATGAGTTGAAGAAAATTTCTGAAAGGGGCTCATTTATACTTGCATATCATTTAGGTTTTCCTTTTTTGAAAATTTTGATTTATTTGGAGATAAATAAGGGATGGGTTGGAGCTTGTTAAATTAGGTCTTATCTTTTGACAATGGAAAAGCAAAGTTCTACCCTAGTAGGAAAGTCATGTGATTTTATAATATTTTGTTCATTGCCTATATTTGTGTCTAACATCTACTGTTAATATCAATTTTCTTCATACCCAGAAGCCAAGTTTGGATGGAATCTCAGAACAACCAAGAATCTTCAGAAAGATTATGAAATTGTTTCCTCAACAACTATATGGAAAACAAATCCTCATGTTGAAAAGAAACCTTGATCCAAAAACTTACAAATTACCTTTAGTTCTTTCCCATCTTAACTATAAGAGGAAAAGGAAAGCATTAAAAGGCTGGGGTGAGAAGGAGAAATCTGATGTATGTTTTGACAACAGATTAGTTCTCTGTGGAATTCTATAGTTGTCACTTTATGTTATCTTCTTTTATTAAAGCTTGCTTTATTAAGGCCTACTGGCACCAATATTGGTCAGGCTGGCTGGTAACCTTCTTCAGTAGATGAAGCTGATTCTGAAGGGATGATGGTATAGGGAAGAGAGGAGTGAGAACAATAAGTGCAGATACTGAGCATACCAGGCTCAGGTCCTTGACTGGAAGACAAAACAAGCTTTAGTTCTAATGATTCACAACTTGATAGAAACCTGTACTCCTTATTGTATAGAGATTATCCCTGTGTTAAGAAAATGAGATGTAGTTCTACTCATTTTAAAAATCAGTCATTTGAAACTGCTATGCTTATTATTTATTGAGTAATTGTATCATAAAAGGCAAAATTTGGGAAATTTCCTACGAGTATGTAGGCCATAAATTTTAATGCCAACCCCCCCACGAAAACAAAATAAAACATTGTGATAAATCACCCCAAAGAATGTTTTACTAGTTTTAATCAGAAATTGTTACAATTTTATAAAGTGGTCTTAAAGTTCTCAATGACAGCATTCCAAATTGCTGGCGAGATGATCCATACCAAAGAACCTAAAACTGTTTAAAGTCTTAAAGAAGATACATTTCACCTATAAATTTGAGCAGAGGAGATCCTCCAAAAATAATGTCAAGGTGATTTGCAATCTATCAAATAGTTTCTAGGAGTGCCTTTACTCTTCAATGGACCAAATAAATAACTCACTTTCACTATTATGCAATCTCCCCAAGTCCCAACTTCTTCATATGTAAAGCAAGGACAATGACAAAACCCAATATATAAGGCTGTTGTGAAGATTTGATATACTAACCTTGTCAACAGAAGCACTCAATAAATAGTATTTTCTTATATAAATAAATATATGCACTTAATTCTGGACATCCAATGATGTTATAAGTAGTGGGGTGCCATACTTAAGTGTTTATTTCATTAAGATGACTAAGGCATCAGTTTGCATAATCAAGGCCAATATGCATGATGGTAGCCAAAGAAATGTGTTAAAAAGACTATTGTATTTTAATGGTCCAGATAAAAGATTATGAAGCCCTAATTTAAGGAAGTAAATGTGGAGAAAAAGAAGAAATTATACCTATGAGAGTTATTAAGTATCTAAAGTTCACAAAGCTTGATCTGAGAATGGTAGAACAAGTGAAGGGAATAGAGAAGTCAAACATATCCAAATTTTTGAAATGGAAAATGGAAAATGCTAATAGGGAAAAATCTAAATACCTTATAGGTTCTTAATGATCTGCTTCTTCCCTACGTCTGACCTACTTTTATAGCATAAATAATAGAACAAAGAGAATTTTTAAAAATACAAACCAAGTACATCACTAATCTACATATATCGCTCCAATGAGTCCCACTGCTTTTAAGGTAAAGTCCAAAATTTCCATATGGTCTAAGATTGCCATGACTGAGTTCCTGTGCTTATGTCTCTGAGATTATTTTATGCCTCATCCCTCCTCAATTTCTATGCCTAAATCACATAGCTCTCTTTCCATTTGTAAAACACAGCAAGCACTTTCCCAACTTGCTGTCCTTTTCCCACTTGCGGCTCAACTTTTCCCACTTGCTGTCCATCTTCCTTGAAACTACTTTTGACATAGCTGGACAATTCTCCATTTGGCCTCACCTTAAATATCATCTCCTCAGAAAGAATTTCCTCAGCTACTAAATTTTTTAACCTGAAATCTAATTTTTTTATTACAGCATTGTATTTATTTTTCTGAAGGGCATTGCTTACAATATGTTAAATACATTTATTTATTTGTCTAATTATTATACAGCACTTCCAAAGATTTTCAACTTCATGAATGCAGGGACTATGCCACTTGGCTTTAGATACTGTGTGCCCATCACTTATTGTGGCATTTGGCATATAGTACACAGGCAATACATATGTCTCCACGAAAGGATGAATATCCAATAGGAAATACATATATTTGTGGCTTGAAAAATATATAAATGGAAATATGGATTTGTAATAATAGCCATACAGAGAGTAATTAAAGCCTTTAGAGAGAATGTAATGACTAGAGGAAAATAAATAGAAGGAAATGTGAACTTAGATTAATCTTGGATCATGCCAATACTTTTATTAAAAGCTTTAGCTTTTTTTCCAACTTATAAAAGCAATACATGTTTGTTGGAAAAATAAATAAATAAAGGTTCCAACCATAAGACTAGTTGGGGTGCTGCATAGCCTCACTATCAACAATTGTGTAAATATCTCTGAATATGTATTTTAAGAATATGCAAACCTATCATTTAAATAAGTAAATAGAGAAAATGGCACTCACCAGAGTTTCAAATAGAGCATGATATTTGGTCTGGAAAATATCTTTCACTAGAGAACTTACTGAAAGAACTGAAGTATGAGCAAAATAAAGAAGGACTTTCAGTAAAGAAGAGGAATAATTTGTGTTTCTCTCTCAGGAGATAAGAAGTACGTTTAAAAAAATGAGGTGGGAACAAGGATGATGGTCAAAATTTCTGGGACCTTCAACTTGTGTTTCTCTTCGACTTCCTTTTAAACTTTAATAGTTCCAAAAGAAAACAAAACAAAACTTCAGGCTGTGCAACTTTGTGCTCCAAATCTATCTTCATATTTGGACAGGGATAAGAAGAAAGCATCAGAAATAGAAAATGTGGAGAGGACATTTAGAATTAGATCATGGCTGAATTTTATAAAATTTCCTAGTAATATCTGGGTAATATACATATACTTTTTTTTTACTTTCATAGAAACATACTCTACAAATTGTTCTTTAACTTCTTTTTGTCATTTTGTCACAAAATTCATTCCGTGGTATAGGTAGATGTTTTTAATCTTTTTTAAAATACGTGAATCAAATTCCATTGTACTTCATTGTGCAATAAATTATTTCTTATCCCATGTTTACAGACTTTCAAAGTGTTTTTATATTTAGTTTATTGTATAGTGGAGAAATTAATAACTCAATATTTATGAGCTCTTTCTACATATGTTGCTCCTATAATCCTTGAAGTAGATTTTAGTTCAGTACATTTGGATTTCAATGAAAACTTACTCCCCAAAGTCATGTTAATATTCATGTTCACCAATAGCATGTGAGAGTTCTTCTACCACATTCTTTATCCACCAATACTGTCTACTTTCAATTCTGTTAAAAAATTTTTTGCCAGCCTAACAGATGAAATATAGCTTGCCATTGTTAAGAGTAGTACTTTAATTATGAATTAAGTTGATAATCTTGTTATATGTTTATTTATTTTTATTTTTATTTTATTGCTGTGTTGTATTTTTCTTGTTTGCTTCACAGATCCACCTTCTCCCTTCCCTTCTCTATTCTGTCTCCCCTACTCTAGCATGGATGAATTACATAAATTAACCCTGGCTTCTGTTTGGTTTCAGCTGAGGCTGAGCTTCAATATGGCATTATCTCCTGATAGTGGGTGGTGTCTGCTCCCTGAAGGGAAGTTAAGTATACTGGATCCGACCTGTCATGACAGATGCCACATTTTGTCTTCATAAGGTAAGGTATTTTCAATATAGATTTGCCTGTTTCTCAAAAAAACCTCTGCTAATTATGGATTTCAGCACACTATTTCACACAGCATTTCATTGAACCAAAGGACATGTGTGTGTGCGTGTGTGTATGTGTGTGTGTGAAGAGCCTGTGGCAGTGGCTCAGTCCTATAGTATGCACTTATGGTATGTCCCATCATTCATATACAACTGGTCTGGTAGAAAGTTTGAATGGACTATCAAAGGCTTAGTTACCATGCCAGTAGAGGATCCATCTCAGCAAATTTTGGGTGAAGTCCTACAGAATGGAGTATATGTCTCATAATCTAACCACTATCTTGTGTCTTCTTCCCCTTAACCAAAATGTAAGGACCAGGAAGCAAATGGTACAGGTGAAAATGGCCTACCAGAAGAATTTGTTTCCCTTTCTTCATGACTTCTGGCTCAATGAATTTGGGGGCTCTTATGCTGAAGGAAGTAATGTTTCTACAAGGGGACATGGCCATGCTTTCAATAAATTGGAATTTGGGACAATCTTCAGATGATGTAGAACATGGATAATTTTTGTTCTGAACCATTAGGAAGAGAAGTACGTTACTAGCTAAGAAGTTTGGCCCAATTATTAAAGGGCAATGAGTTGCTGACATAAATTTTTGCAAGACTATGTCTGAAACTCAAGTAATTTATTTGGAGTACATCTTTATAGTCCATTGCTAAATAGTTCTTGTCAGGGGGAGGGAGTTAAGATGGCAGAGTAGGGGGATCCAAGGCTTGTCTTGTCTCTTAAACACAACTAGACTAATATCCAATCATTTTGAACACCTAGAAAACTGATCTGAGGGTTAAGAGAACAATCTGTCCAATTAGAGGTAGAAAACATGGCAGGTATGAGGTTTGGAGATGTGGCAGGGATGAGGTTTGAAGATGTTTGGGGGAGAGAAAAGCCACAATGTCACATAGGAGAGGGAGCCCTTTCCATGGAGAGAGGAGAGAGAGAAAGAAAGAGAAATGGGGAGAGAGAGCAGCATATTGGGTTTGCAGAAGAAAAAAATTTTACCAAAACCACTGACTGGGGAGTCAAGAGCAACTGATTATTGCAAATTTTTGCAGGCAGCAGAACTCAAATTCTGAGGTTTTTGAAGTCACACCATTCACCAGAGTGGAGCCACATGGGCATAGCTGTGCTCCTGGGGAGAAGGAGGGCAGAGATCCGCAGCAGAGAGTGGGTGCAGGGATCCCCAGGGTTGCACTGGGAGAGAATGCTACCCTTTCTAGAGCACCTTTGTAAAAGGGTATATTGCCTTTCCAAGGACAAAAGACTTAGTGGGTACCAAGGAGTGGCCATTCAACAGCAAAGGACAGAAATACACACAGAAGACAGATAATCTGGTTGTTGATTTTTGCTGTGCTTCACCATAAACTCCAAGCACTCTTGCAGTCCTGCGACTGCTTTTCTAGGATGAAAGTGTACCAGACACAGCATGGTGAGGCTCTCCTCTAGAGGAGGGGAGTAGGTCTATGCCTTGCTGGGTCCTTTAAGATCTGGAGTTTTGAGTCCCAACTAGGCACCAGAGACAGAACCCAGGAAAACAGTGGCACCAGGCATGCTAATGGCCTGGGAACAGACAGGGTGAGGGCAGGAATCCAATAGAAGCCTGAGACACAATAGGGGAGATTGTTTGCTTTTCTGTGACAGCTTCATGAACAGCAGTGGACAGGTAGGCTTCCTGAACTCCCGCTGCAGGGATGAGAGAGTAGGTTAATGTCATCTTCCACCTGCCTACCAGCATGGTCAGACTTCAGTGAGCAACACAACACCCCGAGTGGAGGCTGCAAGCGCCTACCAAACCCCACTCCTCTGCACCTTACAAGTGCATCCTTACTAGGGCAGGTCTGACTGTGAGCCAGTGCAGAGGACCTTTCTCTCAGAAGACCAGCACAGTGGGCCTGCATGCACCAAGCCTACTGATCATGGAGTACTCCAAAGCATCAGCTTCAGTTCTGGTAGAAATAGGACCAGGCTGCTTTTGTTTTGTTTTGTTTTTTGTTTATTTGTTTGTTTTTACCAGGCTTATTTTAATGAACAAATCAAAGAACACCTAGTTAATGGTCCAAACACTCCCCACTCTACAGAGGACTGACCTGTGGAAAAGAACAGCTAAAACACAATAGTAGAATCCACACAGAATACAATAGAAGCATTTCCTGAAGTGTCAGGCCCTAAACAGTGTATAACCCCTTCTTAATATAGCATTAGTCTCAGGAACAGGAAACATAACAAGCTTTCATAACACACAAAAGACAGAAACCTAAACAAAATGAAAAACAGTGGAATTCTCCCCAAAACAAAGATTGAAAAGAAATCATAGCCAGGGATTTAATAAAAACAGATATAAGTAATATATCTGAACAAAAATTTAGAACAGTCATAAGAATACTAGCTGGGGAGAAACCCTTGCTGCAGAGATAAAGACCTAAAAACTAGTCAGGCCAAAATAAAAAATGCTACA
Organism: Acinonyx jubatus; assembly: GCF_027475565.1. NCBI lineage: Eukaryota > Metazoa > Chordata > Mammalia > Carnivora > Felidae > Acinonyx > Acinonyx jubatus. Next base: position 131,506,114 of record NC_069381.1, on the reverse strand, counting down.
ACTGAGATGCAAAACTGACTCGATATAATCACAATGAGTATGGAAGAAGCAAAGGAATGAATAAGTTATATACAAGATAAAATTATGGAAAATAATGAAGTCTTCTGGAATCCCAGAAGAAGATGAATGGGAAAAAGGGGAAGAAGGTATATTTGAACAAATTATGGCTGAGAACATCCCTAATCTGAGAAATGAAACAGGCATCCAAGTCAAAGAGACACAGAGAACTCCCCTCAAAATCAAGAAAACAGGTCAACACCAAGTTTTACTTTTACAAGTGAAACTTGCAAAATACAAAGGTACAGAGAGAATTCTGAAAGCAACTAGAAAATTAAAGGTCCTTAACCCACCAGGATGGACACAGCAGGTTAGCTGCAGATCTGTCCACAGAAACTTGGCAGGCCAGAGGGAGTGGCAATGATATATTCAACATGCTAAATGGGAAAAATATGCAGCCAAGAATACTTTATCCAGTAAGGCTGTCATTCAAAATAGGAGAGATAGAATTTTCAAAACAGGGAAAACAAAGGAGTTCACGGACACTAAATCAGTTCTGCAAGAGATATTAAAGTGGACCTTTTGAGTGGGAGAGAGACCAAAAGCAACAAAGACTAGAAAAGAAGGGAGACAAACTACAGGAACAGTGACTTTACAGGTAATACAATGGCACTAAATGTATATATATTAATAATTAGTCTGAATGTAAATGGACTAAATGCTCCAATCAAAAGACATAGGGTATCAGAATGGATAAACACACACACACACACACACACACACACACACACACACACTAAGACTCATTGATATCATCCTTATACTGCTTACAAGAGACTCATTTTAGACCCAAAGACACCTCCAGATTAAAAGTGAGGGGATGGAGAACCATTTATCATGCTAATAGACATCGAAATAAAGCAGGAGTAGCCATTCTTATATCAGACAAACTAGATTTTAAACAAAAGACTGCAGTAAGAAATAAAGAAGGGTACTATATCATAATAAAGGGTCTATCCAATAAGATAGAACAATTGTAAATATTTATGCCCCTAACTTGGTAGTGCTCAAATATATACATCAATTAATCACAACTTAAAGAAATTCATTGATAATAATATCATAAGTGTAGGGGACTTTAACACCCCACTTATAGCAATGGACAGATCATCTAAGAAGATCAACAAGGAAACAATGTCTTTGAATGACACACTGACCAGATGGTCTTAACAGGTATTATTCACAGCACTGCACCCTAAAGCAGCAGAATGCACATTCTTCTCGAATGCACATAGACCATTCTCCATAATAGATCACATACTGGTCACAGATTAGGCCTCAATCAGGACAAAAAGATTCAGATCATATCATGTACATTTTCAGACCACAATGCTATGAAACCTAAAGCCAACCATGAGAAAAAATATGGAAAGACCATAAATACATGAAGATTAAAGAAACATTCTACTAAAGAATAATCGGGTTAGCCAGTAGATTAAAAAAGAAATTAAAAATACATGCAAGCAAATGAAAATGGAAACATGGCAGTCTAAATAAAACCTTTGGGATGCAGCAAAGGCAGTCCTAAAAAGGAAGGATATAGCAATACATGCTTTCCTCAAGAAGGGAGAAAAGTCTTAAATACACAACCTAATCTTACACTAAAGTAGCTGGGGAAAGAACAGAAAATAAAGCATAAAACCAGCATAAAAAGGAAAATAATAAAGATTAGAGCAGAAGTAAATTATATCAAAATTTAAAAAAATAGAATAGGTCAAAACTAGGAGCTAGTTCTTTGAAAGAATTAACAAAGTTGATAAACCCCTAGCCAGACTTATAAAAAAGAAAAGAGAACAGACCCAAATAAATAAAATTATGGCATGAAAAAGGAGATATCACAACCAACACCTCAGAAATACAAACAATTATAGGGACTATTATGAGCAATTATACGCCAACAAATTGGGCAATCTGGAAGAAATGAATAAATTCCTAGAAACATATAAACTACCAAAACTGAAATAGAAAGTAATAGAAAATTTGAACAGACCTTCTTCTGAAACTGTCCAAAATAGAAATGTAAGGGAAACTTCCAAACTTATTCTATGACCACAGCATTATATTGATTCCAAAATCTGACAAAGACATGTAGAAAACCTGAAAGACTCCACGAAAAAATTGCTAGAATTGATACACAAATTCAATAAAGTCACAGGATATAAAATCTAAGTACAGAAATCTGTTACATTTCTACACACCAATTATGAAGCAGCAGAAAGAGAAATCAAGGAATCAATACCATTTACAATTGCACCAAAAACCGTAGGATACCTAGGAATAAACCTAGCCAAAGAGGTAAAAGATCTACTCTGAAAACCTTAGAACACTTATTTAAAGAAATTTAAGTTACAAAGAAATGGAACAATATTCCATGCTCATGGGTCGGAAGAACAAATATTGTTAAAATGTCTGTACTACCCAAAGCAATTTACACATTCAATTGAATCCTTATCAAAATTACATCAGCAATCTTCACAGTACTAGAACAAACAATCCTAAAATTTGTATGGAACCAGAAAAGACTTAGGATAGCTAAAGTAATGTTGAAAAGGAAAAGCAAAGCAGGAGGCATAACAATTCCGGACTTGAAGCTGTATTACAAAGAAATCATCAAGGCAGTATGGTACTGGCACAAAAACAGGCACATTGATCAATAGAACACAATAGAGAACCCAAATGGACTCATATCTCTGTGGTCAACTAATCTTTGACAAAATAGGAAAGAATATCCAATGGAAAAAAGACAGTCTCTTCTGAAAACTGTGTTGGGAAAACTGGACAGAGGCATGCAGAAGAATGAAACTGGAACACTTTCTTTCACCATACACAAAAATAAATCCAAAATGGATAAGAGACCAAAATGTGTGACAGGAAACCATCAAAATCAGAGGAGAATACAGGCAGCAAACTCTCTGACATCAGCTATAGCAACTTCTTCCTAGACATGTCTCTGGAGGCAAAGGAAACAAAGGTAAACATGAACTATTGAGACTTCATCAAGATAAAGTGCACAGTGAAGGAAACAATCATCAAAACTAAAAGGCAACTTACCGAGTGGGATAAGATACATGCAAGTTAAATATCAGATAGAAAGCCAGTATCCAAAATCTATAAATAACTTATCAAACTCAACACCCAAAAACCAAGCAATCCAGTCAAGAAATTGGCAGAAGACATGTCAAAGAAGACATACAAAGGGTTAACAGACGCAGGAAAAACTGCTCAACATCACTCATCATCAGGGAAATACAAAATCAAAACCACAATGAGATACCACCTCACACCTGTCAGAATGCTAAATTAACAAGTCAGAGAACACGATGTTGGCAAACACGATGTTGGAAACACGATGTTTCCACGATGTGGAAAAAGGGGAGCTCTTTTGCACTGCTGGTAGGAATGCAAACCGGTGCAGCCACTCTGGAAAACAGGATGGAGGTTCTTCAAAAATTTAAAAATAGAACTACCCTATGGGTTAGTAATTTCACTACTAAGTATTTATCCAAAGGATACAAAAATAGTGATTTGAAGGGGCACATGCACCCCAATGTTTACAGCAGCAGTATCAACAATAGCCATATCATAGAAAGAGCCCAAATGTCCAACAGCTGATGAATGGATAAAGAAGATGTGTATATACATACACACACATACAATGGAATAATACTCAGCCATCAAAAAGAATGAAATCTTGCCGTTTGTGACAAACTGGATGGAAGTAGATGGTATTATGCTAAGCCAAATAAGTCAGTCAAAGACAAATACCATATGATTCTACTCAAATGTGGAACTTAAGAAACAAATCATAGATGAACATAGAGGAAGGGAAGGAAAAATAAAATAAGATGAAAACATAGAGGGACGCAAACCATAAGAGACCCTTAACTATAGAGAACAAAGTGAAGGTTGCTGGAGGGGAAGGATTAAAGGGGATGTGCTAATTGGGTGATGAGCATTAAGGAGGGCACTTGCTGTGATGAGCCCTGAGTGTTATATGTAAATGATAAATAACTAAATTCTGCTCCTGAAACAAGTACTACACTATACATTAACTAAATTAAATTTAAATAAAAACTTGGAAGAAAAAATATAAATGAATGGTTATGATCAATGGAAATCTGCAGCAATTCAACAGAAATAAAGATCATCAAGGATTCTGATGTTATAAGAGTAAATATTTGGTCACACAACCAGGCAGAAAACACATTTAGATAAACTGGGGGCAGAGGGTAAAATGACCTGGAATGAATTGAAGAAAATCAGCCATGTTATTTAATACACATCTTGTGATCAGCTATAGCAGCAGTTGCTGTAGCAGCTGTGTTTTATAGAATTAAATTGTTTATATTCTCCCTGTTTTATCCTTTGTTTAATTTAGGTTTTAGAATAGGATTAATTTGGCAACACTTTACAGGAATATTGCAAAATGGAACTTCATGCACTCCCCATATTAGGGACACAAAGTTTACTTAAATGAAGGACAAGGATGGAAGCTAATGTGCAGGACAGGAGTGGTAATTGAGAGACAAAAGTACCAAAATTTACTGAAGATTTTTAAAGGTTTATTTATTTTGAGAGAGACAGAAAACGCATGAGCCAGGGAAATGTGGAGAGAAAGGGGGAGAGAGAATCCCAAACAGGCCCCATGCTGTCAGTGCAGAGCCCATGTGGGGCTTGAGCTCAGGAACCATGAGATCATGACCTGAGCCAAAACCAAGAGTCAGACGCTTAACTGACTGAGCCACCCAGGTGCCCCTTGATGTTTTATTTATTCTCCAGATCCATGTTTCATCTTTTCTACATTGCTATCTGTCCAGAGATGTTAACATATAAAGACTACATCAAAGGGACTGTCAGAGAGAGAAAGAGAGAGAGAGAGAGAGAGAGAGAGAGAGAGAGAGAGAGAGAGAGCGTGCACTGCTAGGTGTTGAAGTAGTCAGTTAGGACAAAAGTCAAACTCAAAGTAATAGCCAAGTCTTTATTCATTTACTGAGATAGTTGAAGAAGGAGACTAGAAAGAAATTGCTGGCTCCCCCAGAGTTCCCATTTCTTTTCCACAGAATGGCACTAGCATGAGGGTCAGGTGAATCAATGCTAAGAAAGGGATCATCTCATTGCCAAAAGAACCTCCAACCCAAAAGGTTCCTGTCATTCTATAGACCTAGGGGCCAAGAGAGGGGAAGGGACATGGAAAAGTAATGGGTACTGAGTCAGAGTAGATGAAAATGTCTTAAGGTCTTTGCTTGCTTTGGAGGTCTCTAAATGCAGGCACCTGGGGTACGAGTACAGATCTACATAAGAGCATGTTTGGCTGGCTAGTGGGAGGCAGCAGGGAGGAATAAATCCTTTAATGTAATTATCTCCAGAGATTTCATTGCAACTGGCTATGCACCAAGTCTGGTATGAGGTGGGTCGTTCCCCCCATGAGAGCCCGAGAAAGACTTTAGAATTGCCCATGGTTGGGCCTGAAAGATCATACAACGGATTTTGGCTTTCACCTAGGCTCCTCAAGGATCTCACTGTCTCTAGCTTCTAATTGATTCAGCTAATGGGGATCCCAAAGAATAAAAAGAGGAAGCAAGAAGGTGCTTTCTTTATTCCCTGTCCAAGGAGGTCCAAGTATTTGTTCCCTGCTAATCTCTTTCCCCACCATCAGGCACCGTAAGCCAACTCTGTCCCTGGACTGAAGGTCACAGTGCCTTTGAGGGCAATGAGGCTCTCACAACTCTCTGTCCCTCCAGGTTCTGGTAACTATTCCTGTTTTCCCCCTTAGAGCCTAGGATTGGTACTAGCTGAAATTTTACTAAATCTGGGGTCTGCACCTATGTCATGTGTTTTACCTACCTCACAAAGAAACTGCCTTTGTATTGTTACATTTTGAATGTTTTAATTACCTTGGCTGAGACAGTTGCTCATGTATATTCCTTCAATTTTCAAAAATTAACCTTAAGTCTTTTTTTCATTTTTAAAAATAACTTGTATTCATTGATTTATTACATAAATATTTATTATGCACTTGTCAGGCTTTGTTCTGGGCTCTGTAGCCTATGTATGAACAATCTAGCAAACTTAAGCTTACATTTAATGGGGGAAAGGGGCAGGCAGTAAATAAATAAATATCTCATATACAAGAAGAATATAAAAATGGCCAGTGGTAGTGGTGGTAGAGCTGCTGTTTCACATAGGGTAGGGAGATACACTTTCATCAATTAAGCAATATTTGAGCAGAGACTTGAAAGAAGTGAAGAAGTTGGAACCTAGGAGGTAACTGGGAGAAAGTCATTATAGGAAAAGCATCATAGCAAATGAAATGGCTCTAAGGGGGGCAATGTGCTTGGTATGCCAGAGGAATAGCCAAAAGGCCGACACACTGTAGTGGAACAAGCAAAGGGAAGAGTGGCTGAAAAGGCGGTCAGAGTAGTAGCTATGGGCTGCACAAGCTTTAAAAGATACCAATAGCTAAAACTCATCCCATAGAAATTAAATCAGAAACTCTGGAATAGGGCTACAGAATTCATATATTTTGGAAGCTTGCCAAGATATTTTAGTGTGTAGCCAAAATTGAAATCCACAGGTAAAAATAGAAAGTATTGTATACCTTCAAACGACTTTAGCTTTTACTCTCAGAAAGATAGGAAGTCACTGAAGGGTTTTGAGGAAAGAAGAGACGTGATCTGACTTTTGTTTTCAGAGGATCTCTCTGTCTGCTGTGTTTAGAATAGACTGCACTGGAAGGTAGAAAGAGGCAAAGCAGGAAAACCAATTAGGAGGTCATTGCCGTCCACATGCCCAAGATGATGGTGAAGGCGAAAAGTGAAAAGGATAGAAGTAGTGAGCTTCTGGGTGTATTTTTTTAGAGACAAAATTGACCCAATTTGCAGACGGGTTGTCTGTGAAACATAAGATAAGGAGAGGGCACAAGAATATCTGCAAGGCTTTTGATCAAGGCAAACAGAAAAACAAAATTCCTAAAGTTACTGAAATGAGGAGCACTATAGTAGCTTCAAATTTGGTATAGGGTGGGATTTTATGTTCGATTTAATATGTGTTTTTAGGCTTTTTAATTTACCTCTTTATTTAAACATCCATTTAAGTTTGAGATGCCAATTACACTTCAAGTGAAGATTTCCAATAGGCAATTATATGTGCAAATGTGAAATTGAGATCTATAGACCACAGACATAGCATACAAGTAGTACACTATTAACCTAAGCCATGATGGGATGATCTAGGAAGTGGGAGTACAAAGGAAAGCAGAGACATCTGAGGGCTGAGCTCTGAGACACACCAAAGGCGAGAAATCCTAGACTTGAAGACAAGCCAAGAAAGAGAATGCTGGGGGTGGGGTGGGAGAGCTTAAGTGGGAAGAGGAGAACCTGCAGAGTCTTATCCTAGGAGCAAAGTGAGGAAAGTCTTTGAAGAAAGACAATTAACTATGTCAAATGTTGTCTATACATTATGAACAATGAGGATTTCAAAGCCTCATCAAATTTAGCAACATAGATGGCACTGGCCACCAAAATGAGAGCTCAGTGGTGGAGGAACTCAGTGGAGAAGGTCAAGAGAAATGACAGGAAAATAACTGGACACTGCAAAACAGGCCTCACAGTTACTCTAAAGGCAGGAAGAGAAATGCCCTGACAATAGCACAGGAGCACAGGAGCTGTGAGGCCATGGAAAGAATTTTTTTTTGACATGATAGATGTTGCAGCATGGTTGATGGAAAAGATATATTTAAAGACTTCCTCATTTGTCATTAATTCTGCAAATATTGTTCTGTTTGTCTTTTGATATTGCTGCTGAGAGCACTAATATTTAAAGGTAGGATATGAAGAATTAAAATCTGAGAATTCATCATCCGCTACATAGAGTAAGACAGGAGACTGCCAATATCAAGCATCAAGAATGTAGAATTCTTTTTTTTTAATTTTTTTTTAATGTTTACTTATTTTTGAGACAGAGAAAGACAGAGCTCGAGCAGGGAGGGACATAGAGAGAGGGAGACACAGAATCTGAAACAAACTCCAGGCTCTGAGCTGTCAGCGCAAAGCCTGATGCGGGGCTCGAACCCACGAACTGTGAGACCATGACCTAAGCTGAAGTCAGATGCCTAACTGACTGAGAGCCACCCAGGTGCCCCAAGAATGTAGAATTCTTTAAGGAGCCAAATCAAAGCAGGGCCAAGAGGTAGAGGCTATAAGAGATTTATATTTATTCCAGAGGGATTTAATGAAACTAAATATTTGGTAAAATTCTTACATAAATCTCTTCTTCCAGGCTACTTGGATCTTCTTCAGGGTAGTGTGTGTGTGTGTGTGTGTGTGTGTGTGTGTGTGTGTGTGTACAAACTGAAGAAGAAACAGAGAAAGAACCTTGGTGCTTGAAACTGGCAATGTTTAATCTTTCTGTCTGTAAGTAAGCTTTAGTGTTCTTGGATCATTTGAGGAAAAGAAGACATCAACATGTGTTATCTCCTTTAAGACAGCCGTGGTATATATTTTGAAGATCTGACATATAAAAGTAGTAAATCTTTAAAACCATTCTGCATTCTGTCATCATACAGACAACATGTATATTTCTAAAAATAAAACAAAACCTAGGTTATGGAAGTCTTTAGCCAGAAGTTTGAAGGCATTTACATATGCGTTTTAATATAAAAATGTAGTCACTTAAATGCATACTGTATCCATCACAACTCAGAGCCCTCTTAAACTACATAATTGCAACAACTCTTCTATTGCCATCTGCCACAAAGACGGTATTCACTGAAAAAGAACCAGATGTGGTAAACAAATTAACACGTGCACCATTGTCAAATGCTGCTGTTCTAAGGCGTATAAGTGACATGGCAATTAATGCCTGTGAACAGCTGGTTTTAAAGAGTATGGAAAGTGATTACTTTGCCCCATAAATGGTCAAATCCACAGATGTTTCAGGTTGTGCTCAGTTGTTGGCATTTGTAAGATATATTTTGGAAAACACTGTGAATGAAAGCATGCTGTTTTGTAAAACTTTGCTGGATGGCATAACAGAAGAAGAAAACTTTCTGAAATATTTCAAGTGGCAGCACAGATTTTAGGGTAAGTAAGATGCAATGTGCAGTTCTTAATATGGACTCTAGCAAATCAAAGATCAGGGGAAAGAAAGAGCTTTGCTAATGCCTTCTGGATGTATTATGCTATCCACTACAATCATCTAAATGATCATGTCTTTGGAGAGATGAGAATAAATGGCATCACTTGTCGAATCTCTTCTTGCAGATCTGCAATGGCAATGATGGAAAAATTTTAAATCGGCAAATTAAAATGTGCTCAAGTGTCACCTTTCTTTCTTGATCAAAAATTAAACTTGGCAGACTAATTGATAATCCATTTAGCTTTACAAGGTCAGCTTCCTGGAATATCCTTTCTTTCTCACCTTTTGAATGATATAAACATTTTCTAATACAAAGAGAAATGCATTCTTATCATCACTGACAAAACTGAGGCTTCCATATAAGTTAGTCAAAAAAATTAGAAAGCAATATTAGTTTATCTTCTGTGGAAAAAAATTACATAACCGTCCACCAGATTTATCATTCAATAATAACTTATGAACAAAATCAGAAAATATTGTATGATAGTAAAATAGAGTTTCTCAAAATAATTATTTTATTTCCAGAATCACTGTATAAATGAGGTTATTTTCTACATTTACCTTTAAATGTGAGTTCTTTATTGTTTACCAAAATAGAATCTCAGCTTTACTATATTATCCAGCATCATACAACCATTTGATTATTGGCTGTATTTCAAATGCATCAGAAAATATATTCAGATTATGTATAGTGCTCATTTGAGAGAAAACAATATGAATCAACTGATTCATATGTCAAGGAATTGTTATAATTGTGGTAGTTTAGTAGCATAATTCAGATCAATGATTGCAAATTAAAGAAAGAAGGTCCCAGAGTTAAAATCAAAGAATGTGGTTGTTTTCTAATTCACCAAACACAACCAGGGTTCACAGATACAAAATCAGTTACTTTCTTTTCTTAAGTTTATTTATTTATTTTTGAGAGAGATAGAGTTGGGGAGGGGCAGAGAGAGAGGGAGCAAGAGAATCCCACCAAAGCCGGGCTGGCACTGTCAGCACAGAGCCTGATGGGGGGGCTAGACCTCTTGAACCATGAGATCATGACCTGAGCTGAAATCAAGAGTCAGATGCTTAACTAACTGAGGCACCCAAGTGCTCCTAAAATCAGTTACTTTCAGTCGAACATTCTTAAGTAATAGAGACAGAGATAGTGACGCATGAAAAAGCAGATTTAAAACTACCCCAAACAAACAAGGGTCCTATCTTTCTACTTTTCTCCCCCATCGACAACACCTGCACATTCCTGGCCAGTCTGCAACTTTAGTTTCTTTCTCTGCGGATTTTAGTTTAAGAAAAAAATCACAATGGATCCCTTTCTAAACAAGAAACAGACATCAATCGACTGAGAAAATGTAAAAGAAATGGATCAGTGGTCAAACACATCTAAATGTTTTCTTTGTGTTAGCATGAAAAGAACTCAAATCTCTCTATATTTAATATTTTCCTTAATAGACACAATAGAATAATAGTAACAAGATTTACTCTTCTACTTTAAAGAATTAAAAAAAATCTATAAAATGACGGACACCAGACCACAGGCATAGCAGGATGATAATCTTGGAGAGAGAAAAAAAAAGTGAGCTCTTTGATGACATCAGGATATTATGTATACTGCATATTTAGAAATGTGAGTTGAGAGACACACCTTTAGATTTCAAGGCGGTCAAGTCAGGTAGAATTGCAAGACAGAGCGTCATAAAGGACAGAGCTGAAGATGGTGGAAGAGGGACAGGGAAGGAGACATGGAACTATGCAGAGGTTTTTCCCTTGAGGCTTCACCTGAGTATAATCAACACATGCTAGGAAAAGAACCACTGGAAGAGAACTTAAAGAACATCCTCAGAGTTTACACGGGGATAGAAACAGTTTGTTCTCATTAGACAACAGTTTGGTCTCACGAGACAGATCTTCAGGGGCGCCTGGGTGGCTCAGTCAGTTAAGCATCCAACTCTTGATTTCAGTTCAGGTCATGATCTCAAGGTTCGTGAGTTTGAGCCCACGCCAGACTCTGTGCTGACAACTCTCTCTGCCTCTCTCTCATAGAATGAACAAACTTTTTTTTAAAGAAATTTTCAAATGATGTAATATTGAATAGAATCTTAGAAAGATGTTGTCTTAGTAATCGGGTCATATTAAAACACTACTGCTCTACATCCACATAGCATAGCAAACTTCAAAAGAATCAAATTACTTCCAACTATCTATTGCATGCAGAATAAGATTTTAAAATATTTAAAGGCATACAAAAATTATAGCACTCCAATCACAAAGTTCACAAGTGGCATGAAAAACAAACAAACAAACCAATTGCCAGGCATATAAAGAGTTCAAGCAAATACAACCCATAATGAGATAAAAAAAATAGCCAATAGAAACCAAGAGAAAAAAAAAGGAGACACAAAGATAACAAGATAGACAAGGAAACACAGATAGATAGATAGATAAGATAGACAACACAAAGATAGACAATGAAATTAAAACTACTATTACAAATATGCTCCATAAATGCAAGAAAATATAGAAGGGAGTATGAGCATAAAAAGGAGAGGATTATATGATACAACAATAGCCAAAATGAACTTCTAGACTTAAAAAAATAATGCCCAAAATGAAAAATGTTTTGGATAGGACTATAGCAGATTGTATTCTGCAAAGAAAAGATACAAGAAGTTAAATACACATGAAAAGAAACTGTACAAGATGAAAAACAGAGAGAAAATATAATTTACAAATGTATCATACTAATAATGTAAGATATTAATAATAGGAAAAACTGGTTGTGGGGTATGTGAGAATTCTCCATAGTATCTTCACAACTTTTCTTTAAATTGAAGACTATTCTAAACTGTAAGTTGTATTAAAATAACTGAATGAGGGATAGTGAGCTGAGGGACAGAATTAAGTGGCCTATATTTATGTAACTAGAGACCCAGGAGAGGAGAGCTGGCAGAAGCAGGAAAAAAATATTTGAAGAAATAATGGTAAAAATCTCTCTAAATTTGATGAAGCTACAAACCTACATATTCAAAAAGCTCACTGAAGCCCAAGTGAAGAAATATGAAGGAAACCATTCCAAGATGCATTATAACCAAATTGCTTAAACAGTCTATGACCTATGTGACAAGAATGCTGTTATATCCTCATCTTCTGCACATCCATTCATAAAGTGACCTCTGACTTCCTTTCCAGAGTCCTATTTGCCACAACAGCAACCTCTACTGTCTAGATTTTCTGTTTGACTAAAATTTTCAGGAAAACTTTATGGTTTCATGTGTCTATTTCTTCTGCATCAAATCCTGCTCTTATGCAATCTAGGATCACCTATTTGTTTCTAAACATTCTCGTCAAGTGTCACTTCTTAAATGCTTTCCCAAGCTTTTTTTATGAACTCTGTAGGTTCTCAGAAAATATTTGCTAAATTAATGAGAAGATGGATGGATAAATGGAGTTCTTTAAGCCTTAGAGCAAGGAAAAAAGACATGGTAATCGAGAGCAAGTTAGATTATAAATCTAAGCCAGTACATTGGAGTGAACTTCTTTGGAATTCCTTTGAAGAATGGGCACCACTGGACTAGTGGGTGATTATTCTAGTTTAAGAGGAAAAGATGAATTCTTATAGAGAATGCTTTCTCAAGCTTCTCCCATTCAGAGTTTCATCTCTTTTATGATTGGGTGAGAATAGACACATTTTCCTACAGTTCCTTCAGTTTTTGCAGAGGAGGATTCCATGCACAATCACATGCTGACATGTGCATAGGTTTCAGCAACCATGGAGACAATAACCTCAGAGTGCAGCCAGGTCCCATGATGTTATGAAAATTAGACTTCATGTAATAATAACAATAGTAACAATCACTATTTATTTTGTAACCAAGGTTATTCTAGGGCCCAAGGCTAGACCTAGGGTGAGGCAATGAGGTTACTTGCCTCAGCACAAAATTTAAGGAGGCACCCCAGATCTCAGTAATCAAGATAAATATATTTTATGGCAATATTAAAAAAAATAAAAACTGATGCAAAAACCCATGATGGACTATTATATCAAAATTTTAAATAAAAGCAGAATTATTAGTACTGATTTTTTTCTCAGTCACTCATATGTCTCAGAATGATGCCTTTATTGGTTCTGGTTAAGAGTTATGATTCAACAGAAAAGGAAGAAGGAAGGAAGGAAGGAAGGAAGGAAGGAAGGAAGGAAGGAAGGAAAGAAGAAAGAAGAAAAGAAAAAAAAGGAGGGAGGGAGGAAGAGAGAAAGAAAAAGAAAAGAAGGAAGGAAGGAAATAAAGAAGGAAGGAGGAGAAAGGAAGGAAGGAAGAGGAAGGAAGAAAAGGAGGGGAAGGGAGGAGAAAGTAGAAAACAAACAAAGGCTGTACTAACAGCCTTTAGTTGAAGGCACATTTAAAATGTACACTTGTTGGGGCTCCTAGGTCACTGATTCAGTTGAGCATTGACTCTTGATAGCTCCAGTTATGATCCCACAGTCAGGATCTAGCCTTGTCTTTGGGCTCCATGCTGAACTTGGAGCCTGCTTAAGATTCTCTCTCTCCCTGTCCTTCTGCCCCTCCTCCTCCCCAGTTTGTGCTTTCTCTTGATCTCTGTAAAAACAAAAAAATAATGTATACTATTTAGCTGAGAGAGTTACCACTTCCTTTGACACCCTCACTGCCCTACCTCTTTGCAGCATCAAGTTGGAAATAAATTCCACATCAGTGTTTATAGTAAGATTATAAACAACAAACAACAGAGAGGATACAGATTCTTGTCTGACTTTTACTTAAGACAACCAATGGTCTCTCTGGATCTTAACCTTTTTCATGGTTAGAAATAGTACTATGCAAACAAACAAACAAACAAACAAGAAATACAAACAAAAACTCCCACTATATTAATTTCAGAGGATTATTGCATTGTGAAGTTAAAACAAAATTATCAGGACGCCTGAGTGGCTCAGTTGGTTAAGCATCTGACTGTGGCTCAGGTCATGATCTCCTGGTTTGTGGGTTCAAGCCCCGCATTGGGTTCCATGCTGACAGTTCAGAGCCTGGAGTCTGCTTAGGATTCTGTGTTTCCATTTCTCTCTGTCCCATACCATACTCTCTCTCTCTCTCTCAAAAATGAATAATGCTTAAAAATTTAAAAATAATTATGTCCCCTGACCATTATTGACTTCAGATATAAATGTTCTTACTTTCAAAGTTAAGATGAATTTTCCAGGAAAAAGTTTTGACTTTAGCTCACCGATCCAAAAGCAAACACTTACAGAAATGCAGCTCTGCTTGGCTGAGTGGGTGCACAAACCTCTGACAGTTAAGAGTGAGGTGGCTTTAGTTCAGTGGCTGAACAGAGCTGGATGGAATACCATAGATTCAAACTTACAGCCGCCCCCCTTCTTGAGCCAGATGGCACAGATGTGGAGTGTGATCTATGTCAGACCAACAGAAGGGGCAATGGAATCAGAATTGAACTGATAGACTTTGAACAAAAACACCAGGAATTTTGCAGTGCACTCTAAGACTACAGATTGAGCCCAGCTTGATCATGTTACTACCTAATAGCTGACTTTCTATGCCACTTTACAGCCTACAAAATGTTTTCATGAGCAACCCCTTTGAGATGCCCAGCTCAAATATAAGAATTGATGTAAATGCTTACACATTGATACCACATGCTACATGAAAAAAACTGAGACCTGAAGAAGACTTGTTCAAGTTCAACACAGTGAGTAAGAATTGGAGTAGTTCCTAAAGCTATCTGGTCCAAAATTCAGGATTTTTAATTTTATTTTATACCTTCTTTACACTACACTGTCATATGCAGAGTGGAAAGAACATCAAATTCCTTTTTCCTTTGCTCACATTAGTATATGTTGAAAATGCCTTGGCTTTATTTTTTTAAACCTTAATTACTTATTATTTTTTAATTCCTTATTATTTTGAAACAAAGTTACAAAAAAATTCTAAGTAGAGCACAGATAAATTATTTGCCCTTTATAATTTGAAAGAGATATTTACATGATGTCTCCCCAAATACTTTATTGTATAGTTTTAAAACAAGAACATTTTTTCTACAGAGCACAACAGAACCATTGAAATAGAGAAATTAACATTGACACATCACTACCATTCACTCAAAAAGTTGAATTCAAGTTACCATCTAAGTTTTACCAAGTGTTCCAGAAATGTTCTTAACTGCAAAAGAATAAAACTCAGAATTCTATGGGGCATTTAATCTTCCCCTTCATTATTAAACCTTTTCACAGTCTTTAATTGGCTTTTATCACACTGCACCTTCATAGATACAGGCTAGACATTTCATAGTCTATACCTCAATTTGAGTTTGTCTGATGTTTACTCATAGTTAGATTCAGGTTGTGCATTTTAGGACGATCACAGAAGTAATATTATGTTACTGTTGCATCTTATTAGATTACCCAAGATTTCTTTTTGCCCTATTACTGGTAGTGTTAATTTTGATCATTTGGTGAAGGTGGTATCTACTGTGTTTCTCCACTATACAAACTTTCAGTTTATTCATTTATTTTTGTGTATCACTATGAACCATGGTTGTCTATTTTATTCAGTGTGCTGGTAATCCATTAACATCATTATTTATTTTGATACTTAGTTGTCCCACAGTTGGCCAGCGGAAGTCCTTCCTGCTGCCTTCTGTGTTCTTTTGGCATGCACCCTCATTGTTTGAGACTTTTATTATTCTTGGTACATGATTGCTAGGCTCATGTTATCCTTTTCTGCCCTACCACTGGAATCAGACTTTTCTGCAAGGATTTCTAGTTATTTGGGGGGGGGGGCAGAATAGAATTTAGAAACCAACACCTGGATTTAAGATGTTCTTACTACTATTGGGATGCCCGTTTCCAGGCTTTCCAAATGGAAAAGCAACAAAAAATATATGTAAACACAGATATATTTACATCTCTAGTCTATATTTAATTCTATATTGAAAACCACAGGTTTACACTAAAGTCTTTAATTTCAATATAATACTGTAGGGTTCAAATTAGTTTTCTCTCTTTCCATATTTAAAAAAAATTTTTTAATGTTTATTTATTTTTGAGACAGAGAGAGACAGAGTATGATCGGGGGAGGGTCAGAGAGAGAGGGAAACACAGAATCTGAAACAGGCTCCAGGCTTTGAACTGTCAGCACAGAGCCCGACGTGGGGTTCGAACTCACGGACCGTGAGATCATGACCTGAGCCGAAGTCGGACGCTTAACCGACTGAGCCACCCAGGCGCCCCTCTCTTTCCATATTTTTAATTTCTATCTCTGATGGTGAGAAGTCCAGTTCTCATTATCCCTACCTGACATATTTATTTAGGTGATCAATGCTCTTCTATGTGACTGCTCTCTCAATACTGTTGCCGTCCTCTTCATGTACAAACTTCATGTACAAACCTCTCCAATACAAACTGGATCCAGTTGGGCTCCAACACTTTGCACCTGGCTGAACTGCTCCCCCACAACATGTGAATGCTTTTTTCTCCCTACTTTTCCTCCAACTTTCTGGGTGGAATTACCCTATAATATGGAAAATGTTATCACTCTACACTCCTTACCCTACCTAGGGTTAAATACCTCATGATGATATGGTCTCCCAGGTGAACATACTCTTTCCTGGCTATGGTTATGACAGCTCTATTGGTCAGTCATACCATGCAGATGCCCTTCTCAACCCACTTGGGGTCACACACCCAGTGAAGAGATAATCCTTCTGGAGACATCTTCCTCATACTGTTCATAATCTAATTCTCCATGTCAAACTTCCCTCCCTGCACACACACTGGAATGTCCTCCATAGGCCACTCAAACATTGACAACTTCACTGAATTAACTCCTCCACAGTCCCCTCAGGCTCCAACACCCTATGCAAGACCACCTTGCAATCCTCTCTTTTATACATGCTTTTCTCACCTTGCTTGAACTCTTAAGACTCTCCCCCCGCCCCCTCCCCCCACCATGGATATTCACCTTATCCCTTCTGAGATTCAATATCCTGAAGAGGGCAACTCTCTACCCACCACATGAACACACTTCTACCCCACTTACATCAGAAATCCTATAACTAGCCACACCATCATGTGGACACACTTCTCACCATGTTTTGGTTCTGACATCCCACATCAAGCTGCCCTCTTAGTGGGCATTCCTAAGGAGGCTTGGGTTTTGATCCTCTCCATTGGGCCACCTCCCCTATAAATGTCCTTTTCACTCACACTGATTCCAAAACTGCACACTGAGCACTGGCCCCACTGTCCCCCCATCCCTGGCCTGGACATCTATTATTCTCAGCCCCACCTCTTGATTGGTGGACTCAATTTTTCAAGAGGGAACAGAAAATGGAAGGGGTAGAGAAAAATAAAGCATTGTTTCAAAACATAGAATGATTTTCCCTTACCATTGCCCTCTTTGTTTTTCAATAGGCATTTTTATTCACAAAACTGATTTCCATATTCTTCCATCCTCATCAGATGTCATTGTCTCAGGTTGCTTACTAAGTCACATCAGGAAATGATGTATATAAACTAAGTACAGGAGCCATATTCTATAAAACATCAATAAAATATGCACATATAAAGAAATATATTTTAAAAGACGACTTGGAAAGAATCTTTTTTTTTATTATACCAAATGATTAAAAATCATTTTCCATGATCTTAATTCTCTTGATAAGATAATTGCCAATTGATAGTAATTAATTAGAAAATTTTTCTGCTAATTGGACAAAATTCTCTTTATAGATGAACAAAGCCAATTGGTTTTTGCTCTGTCAGAAAAAAATAATGAAAAACAATAGGGAAAAAAGCTTTAAAGTTGTAATATCAGCAGGGAATTATTTTGACAGCACACTTTCTAAGAAAAAGTACGTTTGAAATAATGCTAGCCTAGGTGGCTCTTTTTCAGAACTTTATTTCAGTTTTATTTTTAGGCTCTTTCCTTACTGAGTATGCTCTTGGCCTTTGAAATATATTGTTTTTTATGTGTGTCTATGTACCTTACTTTAAGGAAAATGAATATATGTGAGAAACAGATCTCAGAGTGAAGACCTGATGCTTTTTGGGTTGCAAAGTCTGATGTATCTATATGGTTTATAGGGCTGGATAACCTAACAGCAGTTTTAGGATGATGCATGATACCTAAGTAGATCCCTATTCCTATGTCACCAAGACTGAGATGCCTAACCTGCCTCATTAGGGGTCACTCCTCATCCTCCAGGCAGCATTCTAGAAAGGAAAAGAAGGTCTAAAGTGTGACGTGTATGAAGACAATCTCAGCATCACCTCTCCATACACATTAGTTCCCCCCCGCCCCCCCCCCCCATAGCACCTTTACATCAGGGCAAAGAAATCTGGAAGGAGGTTGGCTTATTTAAAGTACCATATAGCTAAAGTCTCTGAATAAAACAAAGAGCACAAAGCACTACTGCTTTTATGATCAAACATAGAAAAGTATGTTTATAGTAATGGTTACAAAGGAAATGCACAATATTCATATCCATAATGGCAGGAAATGTTCCTAGAAATCAGGGCAGACCAATGCTATATTCATGCTACTGCATATGGTGCATGAGGTTTGCAGAAGAAGTGGCTGTAGCAAAACATGGCACCTACAAATAACTGCAAGTCGTACAAATCCAATCCTGCTGTTGAAATCTCATACAGGTATCCCCACAGCACTCCATATACAACTGTGAGAGATTTAGAAAGGCCTAGGTATGGAGATTCCAGCTGGGGACAAGTCAGAAAGTTTACACTTTATTCATGATCTTAAGTTTATTTGTTCCTGGTTACTTGTACTCCAATTATATCAGACTTAATTTGTTGTGGCCCAAGAAATGCTTTTTATATATGAACACCCAGATTTACTTCAAAGATAATTCTCCAAAGAACTTCCTTTTGACATCTCATAGAAATC
This sequence comes from Acinonyx jubatus, assembly GCF_027475565.1. NCBI lineage: Eukaryota > Metazoa > Chordata > Mammalia > Carnivora > Felidae > Acinonyx > Acinonyx jubatus. The sequence goes on along the minus strand of NC_069381.1, from coordinate 131,486,990 downwards.
AGCATATACTGATCCAAACTTTGACAAAAGTTATCTCCGTTTATCTTTCTTGCTTTGACTACCATCTGGCCAGACTTCTCTAGATCTCAGCCAAACCTTTGGGCTTGCTTGACTTGAAAATATGTCAGTTTTATCATAACTCAAATCCTTCTGACCCATGTCTGGTGGGTCTTCCCCTCCATACTTCCCTTGAAGGATGAAGGAATAGAAGAAACTTATAGTGCTGGCTGCACTTCTTATTAATGTCAAATGGAGTTACGTAGGATTTTTCTTGTTTTCTAAAAGTGACCCAATCAGAGAAGACTGTATAATAAAGAACTAAAATGAGACAAGTCTTTGGGAAATGCTGTAAAAGTTATTAGAGAAAAGTTTTCCCCTTTCCAAAACCAAGGGATCACTTCTTAAGAACGGGTGCCCAAAGAAAGAGAAAGAATTATGTTCCCTAAGTGCTTAGGCAGTGCACTTGTAACTGTGCCCCTATACTACACAGGTAGAAGAAAGGATTAGAAAGAAATGGTAGAGATAAGAAAGAGGGAGCTGAGCGGAGCTCCTTGTCCTTCATCATTTGGCAGTGTCTGTTGTGAACAGACAGAAGGAACTTCATCAGTAACAGGCTCTTGGGTAGATTGATGCTGGTCGGAAATAAGTGGCATTGGTATGGGTCTAACTAGAGCCTTATCTCTGATATTAAGAAAATGTGCTACTGAACACCACTTTGGGAGTCTTAACATCAATAGGTGTCCTTCTAAGAAAGACAGCATTTAAGTAACTGCTACATAAAAAGCACGAGTAGCCAGTTTCAGTTACCTAGAGAAGCAACAATAATCAACCTTGTTAGATAGTCACCTCTCACAGTGAAGTCAGGGAACACTCCTTTTTCCCCTTCTCTATTCCACTTTCTAATTAGCCCTAGAAAAGAAAGGAGGGGAGTGTGTAAATAGTGATTCTGTCAGAATTTCCCTTTCCTGCTCTTTTTTCAAAACACTAAAGTCACAAGTGTTTTGTCTGAAATGGTGGAAAGAAGAAAAAACGTTTGAATCTAATTTAATGTGAATGTTTCTTAAATAATGGGATGGCATACTAAATACTGAACTGAAACTCTTTTAATTACTGAGAAATGACTATGAATGTATTGAAAATTCCAAGATATTAACAGACTCACTACATGGTAATATTTGAATAAATAAAATTGTTATGTGATATATCATCATTGTTACTTGTTATATCATCAAAAGTTTATCTTTCTTAACAAGCTGTCCTCTTACTAGTTAAATGACTCTGGTGATTCACTTACACATTTTGAATTTCAGAGTTTAAAGTGTGACTTTAAATTTAAACAGCCAAAGTTATAAGCAAAGGAAATCCATGAAGGATAGCAAAGAGCTGACAGGATGGAAATGTTTTCCTTCTGACTTTAGTCAGTAAGAAGAAAAAGGGCTCTACTGCATGGATTTGAAGGTCAACATTGTATGGTGAAAAGCTTTAATTGAATTTAGGACAGAAGGAGAACACTGGAGAAAAACTTGTATCAGGCATTAGGAGGTAGGAAATGACATTAAATGGCCAGATCTGGATAAGATAGGTCACAAACAGGGAAAGAGAAGGATATGATAAACCTAAATCCAAATGTCAAAGCAGAACAAGTTTCAAGAAAAAAATAACAAACAAAAAAACCATGAAGTACAAGGCTTTAGAGGTCCATAGACAATTACATTAAAATATTGCTGAGGCATGTTTTCGTCTCATTGATCAATGAGTATCAAGCCTGCTAATCAGTGCGACTACACAAGTGAACATAATACAGTCATCTCTTGCCCCCACACTGCTTAGAATCTAGAGAAGCAGAAAGACTCTAATGTTTTCTCTCTCCCATTTCTTGCCAATTAAAATGTTTTATAAACTTTATATTACTAAAGTATTTCTGATTCTCTCAATGTAGTTTATTTTTAATTTTATTTTTAAAAATTTCATTCCAAATTGAGTTTTTAGTCTTGTTAACAGTTAAATTCTATCAAAATTCTTGTGACTGGGGCAATGGTTTTTACAGGCAGTCAATCTAGGCAGAAGTAAGTCTAAGACTTACTTATAAAGCTACTGCTATACGTAGAGGCTACTAATTTTGTCTGTTGAGACCATAGAATACTGGTTGCCACAACCAGGCAGAGTTGGCTTAGCAGGATTGCTAAACACAAGTATTCTATAGTCATTTATTAACTTGCAGATTGTTTAATATGGACTATATGCTGATAATTATATTTGTCCAAACTCTACAAGGGGAAGAGGACTGTAACCATTTCTCTTTGGATATACCCTTCAGTGAAGTCTGTTTATGATTTCTCTTTCACAAAATATATGATGAGACCTCTAATTGGGGAGGGAGTCTAAGGGTTGCATTTCTATAAAAGTTTCGTTGGGCTACCTTTTCTGTCTGAAATGCTCAAGTCTATTATTTCTTTTCTGGTTTCCATACTCTTTTATGCTGCCACATAGGAGACTCATTACCCCTTAAAGATAACTTCCCTTTTTTCCAGGTCTACCCCTTTTTGAAGACAACTTTTGGGTTTTATATTTGCATTTGTTCATAATAACATCCTTTAATTACAGAAGTTTTGTTTTGTATCACAAACTTCAAACTCTTAGTTGTTTTTTTTTTTTACTTACTATTCCTGCAGTCACTGTCCTCTAATTTAGTTAAACATGCTATCTGTACTCTAATTGCTACATATTTTCACCCTGCCACCATCACCATAAGATCTCTTCTGGTGAAGGGTTGTTTGACACAGTCATTCGCAACTTTGAGTTCCTTGCTGAAAACAGATTTCGCAAAGAATATGTGTATAACCATTGAATGACCTTATTTACATACTTGGCAATTGTAGTGCATCTTGCTGTATATCTCACAGATCCTCAGGATGGAGACATTCATTCCTCCAATAGTCATGACTATTGGCTACAGATGGCCTATGATTGATTCATTTTAGAAATTGCCTTCAGCCTAAGAAAGCTGCCTCTCCCAAGGTCATGGTCATTGCTGGTGTCAGCTTACATTCAGTGACTGGTACTTGCACATCTCTGAAGTCTTGGCTCTGTTACTTTGACTTGGAGTGATCCAAAGATGCCTATGGTACTGCCTGAGCCTTCTGTTGCATCTGCATTACAGTTCAACTTCTTTCTCTGTTCAGTCCTGCTACTTTCATTTTTTTACACCTGTTGTTCCAGTATTTCTTCCCCAGTACAGCTTTTGCATGCAAATTCCTATCTTCGATACTGTTTTTGAAGACTGTGACTTAAGCCAATTGGTATCAAGAGTGATTCTAAAGAGTTAACTATAAAACGGTATATTAGAGCTAGATGACCCACTGGCTGGCTGCAATTGTGAATCCTATTTTTGATAGTACAGGGAGTACTGAGAAGCCTTGGTATGCTAGAGCAATGCAATTATTAACCAGTAGTGAATGAGTGAAAATAAATGCACTGGAGAATACAATATCTCAAGCATTTAAGAAGTAAGAGAAGTAGTCATTATAATGTATGATATTAGGTGACTCTTGCAGGGTACTAACAATGCATCAGAAAAAGACAAAGAAAGACTCTGATCACTGTTTTAAGGCAATATATGAAAGTCACAATACCTCCTTGGAAATATATAAAAATATTCTTATTTTCTGATGCTAGACAGCAGAAAAAGTCTGAGCTTGGGATATATGGGATTAGGGTAACAAACTATACAGTTACATAAGGGAGAGTTTCCTCATATGGGAACATGTTCCTGTCACGTAAAATTTAACATTTTGACAAGGACCCTGGGAAATGGTGCTAATCACTACTAGGTAGGTTGTGCAAAGTTGGAAAAAGTGATTGCCCTCACTAAATAAAGAGAAATGAAGAGATACCCTGGTAAAGAGTGGAGAAAAGATAAAGTGTTCAAGAACATATGCTGTTAGAGTGCATATAATACATAAGTCTGTGAAACATTACGAGAACCCTGAGTACAATTTATTTAGCAAAGTGGGAAGAAAAGTATTAGCGAGGGGTACACCAGTATTGTAAATATCTGTGATGACTATCTCCTGTAGGCTAGGAATTATTTTAAAAGATGATGTTATCTGATTGAAAGAAAGGTGATAGAATGCCAAATTAATAGAGACCAGGTGGTAAGGTTTAATTGTCAGGAGAAAGATGAGTGAAATTATTGAAATCTATGTCAATGTCAACCATCACTATGGTAACTGTTAGTAGAACACAATGCTTATGGGAAAAAGCTATATGTCAGCCAACAATGACATTGCTTGATTTATAAAATAAAACAAACATTATCCATACTGGCTGATAAGGCAGTCAAGAGAAGCAGCCCCCGTAAAAGTTATGAGACCTAGCCCAGTTTCAATACTCAAGTCAGTTTATAAACCAAGAACTCAGAGTGAATGGGAAGCTGGGTCTCCAGACCCTATAACATCATGGGAAATATGTAATGACTCTGTCAGTTCTTCCCCCAAAGAATGTGAATATTAACTCAATAATCATACCCTGGGAATATACAGCAGAAAGATAATAAATGGATAATAAGTAGATAATAAATAAATCTGGCCCAGGTTCTTTTCACTCTGGTTTCACTTGTTCCACAAAGTTAGTAAATTTCCAAGTCTTCAAACATATAATCAAAATGAACACCTTACTTGTTAGTTTGTATAACCCTTTGTTCTGGTTACTATTGTATACAACAAATTATCCCAAAGCTTAATGGCTTAAAATAAACGTTTTATTTTTTCTCATTTTTTGTGGATCAGGAATTCAGGAAGAACTCGGTTGAGCAGTTCTTACTTAGGACTTGTGATGCTTCTGTTGTCAGTTGTTGGCTGAGGTTGCAGTCATCTGAAGACTCAACTGGATTATATATCCAAGATAACTTGGTCACCTGTATACCAGTTGATTCTTTGATTGTTGGTTAACAGCTCAGATGAGGACATCATCTACAGTAGTGCATGCTGAGTCTCTAGAGTATTTGGAATTCTTACATGATAGCTGTTTTTTCCCAAGGCAAAGATTTCATGGGTATTAGGTAGACAGTGCATGACCTTTCCCGACATAGCCCTGAAAGGCATATATTATTACTTCCACTGCATTTGGTGATCAAATTGGCCACAAACTACCAAGATTTTAAAAAGACAGAATAGGAGGAATTTGAAAGACTTTTGAAGCAATGGATTCAAATTGCCATGCCCTTCCATCAATTCCTATGAAGAGTTACAATGGGAAAGGCCAAAGCAAGTTCCTGGAACACTCCCTTCAACAACTTGGTCAAGGTAGTAAATTAAAACCTAAAGTTATATCCTAGGAATGGCAGAGATTAGTGTCACCCTTGTAGTCTTAAAGGATGCAGGAGTGATCATCTTTATCATGTTCTCATTTAATCTCATTCAATCACAAAAGTGAGACAGATTGTGAAGTTTAATAATAGACTATCAAAAATTCAACCAAAGACTAGCCCCAATTGCTGTTTTCCTGGTAGGAGTAGTTAAAGCACATTAGCATAACTATAGGTATATGATATATAGTCATTATCTGAAGAAAATATTTTTTCATCTTTATTAGGAAGGTGATCAGAGGTAGTTAACAATCATGTGGAATGAAAAAAGAGTATGTATTATGATATTTAGGTTAAGTCTCCTTCTCTCTATCATACTGTAGTTCAAAGAGACTAGGATCCTATGGATATTCAGCAGAATATAGTAATACAGTTGTCATTATGTTACTTGGACATGATGAGTAAGAAGTAGTATTCTGGCAACCTTGGTAAAAAAAAAATCTATGTAGTCAAGAAATAGGAGTTTCAAACCTATAAAGACTTAGGAGCTACCCATATTAGTGAGGTGTTTATGGGTCCAGTGAACTGGAATATGCCAAAATATGCCATATATAACAAAGGCAAAATTATTGCAAATAGGATCTCCCGTCACTAAGAAGGAAGCACAGCCCTCATTTGGCATCTTGAGGTTACGGAGACAGCATATTCCACACTTGGGAATACTGCTCTTACTCATTTAAGCTGCTGACCCAGATGCCAGCTTTGGACAAGAGGCAATGCAAGAAAGGACCCTTGCATGTAGCAGGTCCAAGCTATATTATAAACTACCGTGCAAGAAGACTTGCTACTTTGGTCACTTAACACAGCAGACTCAAATTTTGACCTTCGGAACAAATCTGGCCAGGTTCTGTTTTTGTTAATAAAGTTTTGTTAGAACACAGCAGTAACTACATATTTACATATTGACTACAGCTGCTTTCATACTGCAATGTCAGGTTAGAGCACAGGCAGTCTTTGCTTTGCATGGTTCTGATGTTTACAATTTTAGTTATCACAGTTTATTTAGATAACACTAGTCTCCCAAGAGCATGGTTCAAGTTTCAGTCACCACGTTATAGTAACTGTACTTCCATTAAGCACAGACTTTGCTGCTAGCTCTTCAGTTCCCAATCATCAAATGATCCTTGAGCATCAACTGTTCAGTTCACACACAGACGGAAAAGCATGTTGTTGTGTTACCTCCTACTTTCCTAGTGATAAACCCAAGTAGTATTTTTTTAATGAATAATCAAGAAAGAGACTTAGCCAAAAGGAGACTTAGCCACTTTTGAACACTTCAAAAAGTGTTTTGAAGAAATAGAAAGTAATAATGATTGAGGTGAAATTTGAGTCTAACATAAATGGAGCTAGAGAAGCTATAGCTGACCATCAGAATGTTAACACTACTATCATTAGAGAGACACTGGATATACAGCTTGAGGAATTTGATGAAGGAGAATTTATCAACATAGTAAGTGTAATAAAGTGGTTGTGATGCAAAAGGTGAAGATGTCTCAGAGGAAGTGACACTGCAAGGAAAATTTGGATATATTTTATTGAAATTGAAAGAGCAAAGGATAAAACATTGGAAGCTGATGCAACCTTAGAAAGAAGCATGACAATTCACCAGTGCACAGAAAAGATGCCCACTCCATCTATTCAGCTATACAATAAGAAGAAAGCAAGTATTGTTCAAACTACTTCTTTAATCAATCTTTTCTTTTAATTGTAAATTCACATGCAGTGCTAAGAAACAACCAGACAACTCCCATGGGCCCTTTATCCAATGGTAAACATCTTCCAAAATTATAATACACTATCACAACCAGAATAATAAGTCTAATTTTTTTTAATTCTCCATATTTTCAATGTTTGAAGTCACAGTATACTATATAAATACTAGTTTTACTATTTTTTAAGTTTTCCTGTATGCTCACAATTGGCTGTGACCATTTAATATTTTGACAAAAGTTTTAAAACTACAGAACAATCATAATTTTATCCATTAATTATGAGATTGCTTTGCATGGTTTCAGCTTGCCATAGTCATCTTTTTCTGGACCTTCTCCATCTACCCTGCAAAGCAAGGACTTTTGAAGGTCTGACCCACGAGGTCTAAACTATATACTATCAGGCTCTGTACAGAAAAAAACTGTCAACCCCTGGTCTATGGTATTAGTAGGCCCTTTATGTACTCTGAAATATTTCCATTTAGCAGAGTATGTCATCTGACAAAATCATAAGTTTTTTATTAAAAAGTGTTAGGAACTGCCAGGAAATTCACATCTTGAATATAAATAAGAACTTAAAGTTAAAGGCATTTGAAGCTATAAAACGTCTAGCATTAGAGAACATTATAGCATTCATTAAAAGGGGGTGGATCTACTGAGTGGTTGAATGAATTGTATCTCTCCCGCCCCACACAACTCAACCAGAATATGTCTGGAATTATTTCGTTTTTGCCCTTCCTGTCATGTCTTTACAAAAGAAAATGTGGTAAGATAAGAGATGCATGGTACTGAGATTTCAGGACAGTTCTTTTAAACTTGCTTTTTTGTTAGTCTGTCTAGTTTAATAAAAGTGATTATATTTTACTTGTACAAATGTTCTAAGATGGAAAGGTTTATGTTTTCCCTACTTTCCTATACAATATCTTTAACAAAGAAGTTCATTTTATTCAAGAATATTAAGGTATTGTAAGTTTATTTTATTTTTTATTTTTATTTTTTTTTAACGTTTATTTATTTTTGAGACAGAGAGAGACAGAGCATGAACAGGGGAGGGTCAGAGAGAGGGAGACACAGAATCAGAAACAGGCTCCAGGCTCTGAGCTATCAGCACAGAGCCTGACGCGGGGCTCGAACTCACGGACTGCGAGATCATGGCCTGAGCCGAAGTCGGCCGCTTAACCGACTGAGCCACCCAGGCGCCCCTTGTAAGTTTAAAAGTAGAGGAAAATTCATTTCACAGAGCAGATTTTTTTTTTCAATTAGCTCTTGCTTTTGAGTATTTAGAGGTAATTAATTACATATGAAGCTACTTTATTACTTTGGAATTTTGAAAAATACCACACGGGATGATATTAAATCATTTGAAAAATTTTAAAAATGGAAATTGGGAGTTATGGAAGGACAGGAGAGATTTGAGTTTTATCTGTGTCACTATCTGTGGGCTCCTCTCTATCCATGATTACTTACTGTCACCATCAGTATGTCGGTGCTCAGGAAAGCATAGGATAAAAACGAATCACCATAAGAAAGTGTTACTCAGGCAACTGGTCTTGAACAATATCAATATGGAGTCAAGTCTGCAAGAAAATGATGAATACAAAGGGGAGAGACTCTACCAATATGCTTTTTATACCCCTAAAAGACCTACTGAGACTTTTACTTTCATTTATTTTCACCTTGCTGTGTGACTTTGGCCCATGTACTTAACACCTTTCATCAGCAGTTTTCTCGTCTTTAAAATAGAGGTAATAATAGTATTTACCTCAAATATTATCTTGAGAATTAACAGAAATATTGCTTGTGAAATGTTTAATACAAGGCTTGGTCAAAAGTGTTCTGATAGTTATTGCAGCCTTTGAATGAGTTCTGAGTTCAGCCAGCAGTCACTTAAAAAAAAAAAAGCTAACTATAATGTGATATGATAAGTGTTATAGAAACCATTTGATGTAGTATACAGTCAGGAGCCACTTTACCTATTGACCATGATCTGCTTCCTGAGGCAGCCAAGTGAATAACCTCTCATCTTATGCTTTTTAAAAAAATCAACCTGGTGCCCACATATCATAAAATAAAAAAATATCAGGGTCAAAATAATGGAGGAAAATTATAGATTGGGAAATCATCAAGAAAAACTGCAAACACAGAAAAAAGTCAAGGGAGTAGTGTATTCTCTATATGGCAGCTTTTCAAGCACAGTGTCTAGCAAACAAAACAAAACAAAACAAAACAAAACAAAACAAAACAAAACAAAACAAAACACCTTAAAGAATAAATTCTCTTTTCCATGATCATCAGTCCTTGGAAATAGAGGCCCTTTCCTCATGCTAAAAGAATCATCATTCGAGAGGAGAAATTTGGTCTGCAGTTGCTTCCCTCAATGTGTCCTTCAGCTGAAAGTCTGAAATGTAGGATATTGAAAAGATCAAATGAAAATTAGTCACCCAGACTTTGAGAGGCTTTATCAGCCTAAAATGAGGGAAAAAGTACATGGTATTGAAAAAGATTCTTCTAAATAATTTTGATGCAAGATGAAAAAAACAAGTATCATTTGGAACAATAGTTTGTTATTAAAAACACATAAAATTTACAATCACCAAGTTTTCCTTTTCAATGTATTGAATTATCTATTTTATCAAATAAGAGATCAAAGGTGAGATGACATAATTGAAAGGAAATATGACTGAGGGAAAGTGAGCTCAGTAATAAAAACAGAGACATTCCAAAATCAAAATGGGGAAAATAAATGAACAGGCACCTTCCAAATAAGATATATAATGGTCAATACACATTTGAAAAATTATCAGTATTATCATTTATCAAGGAAATGCAAATTAAAACCACAAAGAGAAACGACTACATACCTTTTCAAATCACTAAAATTTATAAATATTGGCCATAATAAATATTGGCAAGGATGTGAAGAAAATCTAATTCTTATACATTGTTGGTGAGAATATAAAACACTGTTGTTTTGTAAGACTATTTGGCATTTCCTAATAAACAACACAAATGACATATGCAGTGTCCATGAATAGCAATTCCACTATTAGGTATTAAGAAAAATATTTTTATATATACACAAAGAGCTGTGATAGGCACTGTCACAGTGTCTTTATTCATAATGGTTAGAGACTGAGACCATCCCAAATGTCTGCCAAGAGAAAAATGGATACCAAAATTGTATTCATATAACGGAATACCACTTAGTAGCAAAACAAAACAAAACAAAAAACTATATATACAACATGAATGAGTCTTCCAAAGATCGTGTCAAATAAAATAAGAGAGGCACAAAAGAATAAATGATAAATTAATTTATATATATGAAGGTCAAAAATAGGCAAAACTAACCCACAGTGATAGAAGTCAAAATAGTGTTAACTTCTATGGGTAAGGTTGAGATTGACTGGAAAGGTCATGAGAGAACTTTCAAGAATGAGGGAAATATTCTATAGTGTGATTTGGGTGGTATCTACATGCTGAGTATAATGCAATACAATAAAACTTACCCATTTTAAGCATACAATTAGGTAAGTTTTGACAAATGTATTATAGTTCATACAACCAGCACTGCAATCATGATCTATTTATTCTGTTCCATATGGTAGCCATCAAGTGCCAGTGAGCACTTGATACTAAGAAATGCGGTAAGCATAGAATACACTCTGGATTTTAAAGATTTATTACAGGAAAATATAAAATATTCTATAACTTTTACACTGGATACATGTTGCAGTGATATTTTGCATATATTGAGTTGCATAAAATATATTATTAAAATTAGTTTCACCTGTTTCTTTTTTCATGTGGCTATTGCAAAATTTTCAATTCCATATGTGGCATGCATTACAGTTCTCATGAAGAGTGTTATAAGACTATTGAATGAAATTATTGAGATTTGTTTTTGCCATTATTTCCCACCTCCTATTCTTCTGCATTACAGATGTCATGTATTTTACTTTTACATATGTTGTAAACACTATGATACATTTTATTATTTTTGCTATAAAGAGGAGGTTATATTTTATTTTATTTATTTTTTAGGTATTTTCTGATGAAATGATGTTTTTAATGCTTTTAATATTTATTTATTTTTAAGAGAGAGAGAGACAGAGCACAAGTTGGGGAGGGGCAGACAGAGAGGGAGACACAGAATTTGAAGCAGGCTCCAGGCTCTAACTCTTGAATCGGGAGATTATGACCTGAGCCATCAGAGGTTTAACGAACTGAGTCACCCAGGTGCCCTGGGGCAGTTATATTTTAAAGAACATTTTAAAGATAGGCAATGCCTTTTGTAGATAACTGCATAATTACTGTTTGGGGTGCTCCAAATTTTTGTTCTGCCAAAAAGACTTTTAAACATATGTGATAAGGCAGGTCTATTTTTTGTTTGTTGATTTGTTTTGTTTTGGTCTGAAAAGTCTTTAGTTTGCTTTTATGTTTTAAAAAATTATTTTTGCTGGCTATCAAGTCTGAGTTTGTCAGTTATTTCTTTTAGCACTTTAAAGATATCACTTTATCACTTCACTCACGATTTCTCTGTTCTTACCTTTTTTGTTCTCTGCTTTTAGATTTCCTCCTTATCATCAGTTTTTAAAAGTTTAATTTCAGTGTGCCTTGGTATGGTTTTCTTTGTTTATTCTGCTTTGTGTTCTTAGAATTTCCAGGGTATTTAGTTTTATAGTTTCCATCAATTTCTTTTAATTTATTTTTTATTTTTTACCTTTCTTCAAGTTTTCTTTGTATGCTTTCTCTCCTGAGAACTAAATTATGGATATTTTAGTACATTTAATATCGTTCCTCAGGTGACTGAATTGCTAGTTGTTTTGCTTCTATTTCTTCTCTAAGTGCTTCACTTTAGTTTTTAATGCCAGGTCTTTAAGTCTATTGATTTCTTCTTCAATACCTAATTATTGCTAATTTCATTATTTTATTTCCAATTTTGGTATCACATTTTATCTCCCTAGAATTTCCATTTGCGTTTCTTGTTTGTATTTATTCACTTCATTCTCTTTATCAGGTTTGTGTTTTCTCCTCACTCTTCTGTATATAGGGAGCACATTTTATTTTTCTGGATCTGTTTTAAATACAATTATAATTAGAACTTACAATTTAAAATTTACTTCATGTATTGTTTGATTTTGTTTGCATTGTTTGAATTTTATCCTCATTATGGGTCATATTTCCCTGCTTCTGAGCATGTCTGGAAATTTGGATGCTGAAGTATGAATTTTACATTTTTGGGTTCCTCATATTATTGCATTCATGTAAGTAGTACTGGACTTTTTTAGCATATGTAGTTTACATTACTTGGGATTTGTTTAATACATCTGAGGTTTGCTTTTAAGGTTTTTTAGGTCAGTGCAGAGCAGTCTTTAATCTATGGCCAATTGAGCTCTATTACTAAGGTGGTATCTTTCTGAGAACTATGATGCCTTATTCAATAAATAAGATTTTTCCATTTGGACTGGTGGTAATATGAACTATTCCTAACCATGTGTGAGATTTGCAAATTGTTAGGTTTCCTCTTTTCGGGAAAGCCTTTCCCCAACCTGTGTAACTTACTTTAACACATGTATTGAGGGGTACTCAGCTGAAGAATTGAGGGGTCCTTTTCAAAGCTCTTTGCCCTTCCCTCTGTGCAACAATCCCTCTCCATTATTGAGCCACAAATTATAAGCACTAAGACCTCCCTGAACTTTGATCTATATCGTCTTATATTAGTGACCACCACATTCTCTGCAGGTTTTCTCGCCCTGCACTACAACCCCTTCCTGCTTCTAGGCAGGAAGCTGAGGTGATCAGAGGGTTCACCTTATCTGTTTTCTCTCACTCAGGAATCACCATCCTGGCTGCCTGTTGCCCAATATCTTAACAAATGTTGTTTTTAATATTTTATCCAATCCTCCTGTTATTTGAGACAGGGACATAAATCTTTTTGTTTCATATAGACCTAAAATTAAAATCAGTAACTATCTTTTGATTGATTTGTTTCCACATTCAACAGATTATACATTCAGATACTATTTTGAAGAGGCCCAGAAATTTTTACTAATTGATACAGAGAATGCAGAAAAAAAATGTGCCCCCAAAACATTTTAAACATTGAATAGAGAACCATGAAAAGAAATAAAAAGTTGAAATATAAGCTGGTAAATATTTAAATATTTGCATGGATAATTTATCAGCTTGTCACTTGGCAAAATTTTGTATTCAATATTATGAAGTGCCTTTTGAGAGTAGAGATTGCTAAGAGATAATGCAGGCTACTAAGAAAAGTTATTCTAATGTTATTTTCCCCTAGAAATAAATTAAGGAATAAACTTTTCTTTCATAAATTCTTAAATAATTTTTTCTGGAAGAATAATAAGGCTGAACAGGATAAATGAATTTTTTTCCAAATCCTCTATTTTTGTAATGTGTATTGTCTCTTAAGATTGCTTAATCAGCTAATTTCTATTTTCACTGATTAGCCTTCACTGTGCCTGGCTCACTAAATAATCCAGTCCCCACTACAGTCTGATAATGATGAATCGTGACACATATTCTTCCTACCCTCTCCTTCTCCGGCATCTCGTTTTAATCAAAGTCTTATTGAAAAAAAATCACTTATTTATCAAGGTATAACAATATATAAACTTTCAGTGAAAATGAATATTCTATATGACTGAAACTTATCTCTCTGTATCCATACCCTGAAATGTTAAGCAGTTGTGTTTTGCATCTTTTTTTTCTGTTTAACTCTTAAACACAGTGCTACTTGATATCTGTGGTAGCAGAGTTACTCATTTGTGAACACCAAAAGCTGTACAATATTCTCACATGCAGAGTGTGGGGCTCTTGACTCCTTTCCAGAGGGCTAAGATTATGGAAATTAGATTTCTGGATGAATGTCTAATTACTGTTGAAGTGAATGCCTATGAAACTATATGCAATGTTTTTATCAGAAACTAAGGATGGTATTAAAAGTTATAGTCACTAATTCATGTGTTGAATAAATATTTATTGCATACTTACTATGCTTCAGAGACTATACATCTGAGTACGTAATGGTAAATATAAATGCCAATTATAAATATTGAGGCTTGGTTAACATTAACACCCTTGCTCTCTGCATTCAATTTTCCATATGGGTCGGCTACATTCTATTTAATAAGTTTCATCAAGAACTCTTTACTACTCTAATTTAACCTATTTACTCTCCTAATCCTAGGTACAAATTATCAAAGTGCTTAAAATGCACTTCTGGATAGTTTTGAAGTATAAATTTAAATAGTGATAGAATGTAGTTTAACCAATATGGTTTAAAAAAATAAGCACAATTAATCTGACTGCAGCACAAATTAAGCCTCACTTTTCATTTTCTTAAAGCCCCAACTTTACACTGGCTCTTTGGATACTGTGCTTGAATCCTAACATCACTGGTACAGCAATATTAATGAATAAAGGTGATTTTTATATCTATAGTAAAAGGGGAGACTCAGAGAGAAGCTTCTTTCAGCAAACCCCCTCCTCCTACAGATGTGATCTGGTTTATGGTAGCAATTTGGCATTGCACATTTTTTACTACAAAGTTTCAAAAAAAATCTTGATACAGTATTTCTGCAAGTAGTTTCAGAGGATTATTTATGGGTCTGCAAGGATGCCAGATTGTCTCATTTTGAGACAATTAAAACAGGATTTTAGGCAGCTATTATTTGCATCTTTAGGAGAAAAACCCATTAGCACAAGGCCAGGGGATCATTGGGACCTGGAGAAGCTACCTTGAATAATAATCCTGGACCCTACTATATTCGAGCAAGCAGACCCACTGATGCCTGTTAGAGCAGTCTGCATGCAGATAGGCACAGAAACAGAAGCTGCAAGTCTTTTAGGATGATAACTAATATATTTTTTATGAGGCAGACTGAAATGAGACTCCAGAGAGAGCAACAGAAAAGACTGATCAGAAAGAGTAAAATTGGTGACAAAAAGATTGGAAAGTAGAAGTCATTGTAAAACATATAAATCATGGGGAAGCCTGTGCACGGAAACAGACCAAACTCCAGAAATCCACATTTTACTAGAGGTCAGCTTAATGAATTATCAATGTGAATACTTAAAATATTTAATATTTTACCACATATGGGAAAAGGCCAGTTGTTGACTCATTGAAAGGCTGTTGAAAAGGCTCATTTCTCTGTCATGAGGTTCAACATCATATCAGGAAATATCCACTCACAAATTTGGAATAAAGAAAATGGTAAGAATTCTTTCAATGGCACACATTAAAAAAAGTTAACATCTTGGTTTCTATGTTAGCAATTAACATAAAAACTGACCCACTCCAACAGTTGATATTGGCACTGATACTGATATTCCCACTTGTCGAAATAAAGACTTAACTAATGTTCGATGAAATGCAACCAATGTATTTTAAGAGTCATGGGCCAGGTGTTTTGTAGGGATAGATACGGTAAGGGGGGCAGCTGAAGTAAAGAGACCATTTTTCTTCTTTTTAAAAAGTGTCCCCTGTTCTTGGCCTAGCCACCTCTTCTCATAGAAAGTTCTCCAAATAAACTATTCCAATATCCCCTATGTTCAAGTACTATGCCAGGTACTGGAAAAACAAAGACATTAAAATGGGTCATTTTTCTCAAAGAGCTCATAAATGAGGAAACAGACAAATAGTGGTAATTGTGTTTGATAAATACAATGCATGTCTTAGGTTTCTATGCCAGCAGTATAGAGGTGAAATGTGAGATAATTACACTTCATTTCTTTCTTCACGAGTTGGAATACTTGCCTGAAGAAACAGAATGCCAGAAAATTTTATCCATTCAATCCCCCTAGCCAGAATACAAATGTAGCAAAATTAAGCTAAAAGACTAGTATTTATTTCTAACAACATTCAGAGAAAATGTGACAACTTACAAAGCTATTTATTCTAAAGGCTAATTATATATATATTATATATATAATATATAAATATATTGTATATATTTTATACACACACACACACACACACGTACTTTAATTAGGAATTCTCCCCTAAATCTCATCTACTGTAACAGGTATATATCATGCTGTTCAAAAGTCATTAAAAAAAAAGCAAACTAAAGCAACCCATAGCAAAAAAAAATTAATTACAGCTATAACTTTGATAGAATAGGATTTTATAGTTTTTAGGACATTTTCATGAACATTTAAGAGTCTGCTAACAAGTATCTCACAAGCAAAAGAATATGTATAATATTAGTTTTGTATGTTGAAACAATGTAATAAAGCTATGTGTATGGTATGTGTACAATATATACTCATGTAAATATGTATATCTTTATGTATATATGTGTATACACACACACACACACACACCACACACACACACACACACCAGACAAATTTAGGAAATAGAAGACTGACTTAGAAAACAAATGAAGTTATTGCTCACATCTATCAAAATTCAAGGGGCATACTTCACAGAACTAGAACAAATAATTCTAAAATTTGTATGGAACCTGAATAGCAAAAGTAATCTTAAGAAAGAACAAAGATGGAGATATCATGCTCTCTGACTTCAAACTATACTACAGAACTATATAATCAAGACAGTATGGGATGGGTACAAAAACAGACACACAGATTAACAGAATAGAATTGAGAACACAGAGATAAATCCACACATATATGGACAATTAATCTATCACCAGAAAGCCAAGAACATACAATGGACAAAGGACAGTCTTTTCAATAAATGTTGGGAAAACTGGACAGCCACATACAAAAGAATAAAATTTGACTACAATCTTACACCATATGCAAAAATTAACTCAAAATGGATGAAAGCCTGAATGTTCAACATCAATGTGAATGTGAGTCCCGAAACCGTAAAAGTCATAGAGAAAAACATAAGTGGGAAACTCCTTGACATCAGTCTTAGTGATATATTTGTTGATCTGACTCCAGAGTCAAGGGAGACAGAAACAAAAGAAAGCAAATGGAACTACATCAAATCTAAAAAAGCTTCTACACAGCAAAGGAAACCATCATCAGAACAAAAAGGTAATTTACTAAATGGGTCAAGATATTTGCAAGCTGTATACTCAATAAAGAATTAATATCCAAAATGCATAAGAAATCCACACAACTCAACATCAAAAAAAAACTGATTAAAACTAGGCAAAGAAACTGAATAGACATTTTTCCATACACAGATGGCCAACAGAGACACGAAAAGATGCTCAACATTACTAATTACTAATCTTCAGGGAAATGCAAATCAAAACCACAAGATATTGTACCTGTCAGAATGACTGTTATAAAAAAGGCAAGAAGTAAAAAGTATTCGCAAGGATGTGGAGAAAAAGGAGCCCTCCTGAACTATTGGTGAGAATGTAAATTGGTACAGTCATTACGCAAAACAATATGGAGTTCCTCAAAAATTAAAAATAGAACTACCATACGTCCAATAAACCCACTTCTAGGTATTTACATGAAGAATGCAAAAATACTAACTTGAAAAGATATATGCACCCCTATGTTTACTGTAGCATTATTTATGATAGCAAAGATATGGAGACAACAATGTGTCTGCTGATAGACACGTGCGTAAAGAAGATGTGGTATTCATATATACACTGGAATTCTATGCAGCCATAAAAATGAATGAGCTCTTGCCATGTAAGATGACATGAGTCATCTAGAGGGTATTATGCTAGGTGATAATAAGTTAGACTGAGAAAAAGAAATACTAAACAATTTCACTCATATGTGGAACCTAAAAACAAATGAATAAAAAAACAAAACAAATGAATAAACAAACAAAAAGTAAAATCAGACTATAAATACAGAGAGAAAACTGGTGGTTTCAAGAGGGGAAGTGGATGGGGGAGATGGGCAAAATGGGTGAAGGTACAGGGCATACAGTCAATGATATTTTAATAGACTTGCATGTGACAGATGGTAGCTATACTTGATGAGCACAGCATAAAGTATAGAGATGGTGAAATCACTATGTTGTACACCTGCAACTAATGTAACATTACATGTCAACTATACTCAAGTAAAAATAAATTAGTTTGGGGTCTATACAAAATGAGATAGTATAAGAAGCTGTTTTTTTTTTAACTGAACCTATATTCCACAGTTCTCCATGTCTTCCTACTCTTAAATTTCTAACCTCCAATCCTTAAAAAAACACTCTTCTGCCTTTTTGATGTCAACCACCAAACCAAACCTACTGAACTCTGTAAGGCTTCTAGATAAAGTACATTTTACTATTTACTTCAACACCAAGGTTGAGATTTTATCAGAGGACTACTGATACCTTGATCTCTGTTCTACACTAACCAGTACTTATGGAATATGAATAGCAATGGGGAAGGGAACAAGAGCCCAAAGAGCCAGAGACCCAAATCCTAGTGGGAAATGCAGGCTCAGGCAAGCAAGATCCAGAATCAAAGGAAAAAATAATGGAACAAACATTTGTCAGCTTTTGCCATAGAGAAAAGGAACTTTTCTTTCAGACTTATTTTATAGCCAAACTGTGTCTGAGTGGTGGGGTGTGTATGCCTGTGGCTTAAGAGGATTCCAACAGGGGTTCTATAGGTGCTATTGATATAATATAGTACCAGTGCAGCTATTAGAGTCAGGGTTCTAATACCAATTTTACCATTTATTCACTGTAAATTTAGAAAACTATTCATCAAAACCAGCTTATTTTTTTCAATAGGCAAAATAGAACTAATCATAATCTCATCGGATTGTCACAACACTCAAGTGGAATATTGAAAGTCAAATGTCAGATATGTTATCACTGTTTAATACATTCTTTGTCTTTTCTCTTCTAATAAATAATATATAGAAGAACCAGGCTTATCAGTGGCTTCCGATAGCACTAGCTATTGATTTATTGATATGCTTAGCAAAATTCAAAATGTGTTAGAGAAGTAAAGGATGCAATAGGTACACAGAATCTGGTTACAAAGAAATAGCATTTGGGATGGATTGCTACATCATCCAATAAGACTGTTCCTTCTTACATGAATCCCAACTTTTGTGCATTTTGCACTTATGACTAAGTGATAAGAAAGTGGTTTAGAAACAAGAAGGGCCACTCAGCACAAATAAAGAATGCCTGTCTCCTCTCCCCACCAATTTGCTTGCACAATTCATGCTATCTCTGGTTTTTGACCCTCCTTATTTAATACATCTCAGCACCTCATCCTCCCCTGTTGCAGGTAGGGAAAATAAGTTTTTGTTTAAATAACATCTTAAGTACATTGGCATGTGTAAGTATGATTTATATAATTACAGCAGTTAGTAATTAGTGTAAATAGAGGTCATGTCACAACTAGCAAACATCATTAAAGCATATACCAAGTCAAGAAAAGTCTGTGTTATTTTTTGCAAGAAACAAAGTGTGTTAGATGAATCCCCAAATTGCCTGTTGGAACAAACTTGACATCAAACATATTGTACCTCATATCTAGGTAAAAATTATTGCACAGGAATGTTTCTTAGGAATATTTTTCTTCACAAATTTTAAATAATTTTTAAAATTCAGAAAAATAAAATGCCCCAAACATAAATTTTTCACTTTGTTTCTTCCTGTTTCCATGTGAAAGAACTGTCTATCACTTATACTGGCTCTTTGAGGGAAGTTTTGTTTATAGTCTAACCCTTCTTAGTGCCCTAATGGAAATTGACTATTTTGTGTTTATCATTTACTACCTTATTCTGCTATTAAAAAAATGAACGAATGCCAAATTTTTCCACCTAAACTATAAGCTCTTTTGAGAATAGGAGCTTTATAGTTTTACATTTCTCATGCTCACAGCCCCACATATAATGCCTTCCAAATATCTAGTAGTTGCTGAGTCAATTAAAAAAAAGAGTAAAATGTTTATACCAGTAGTAATTATTTAAATAAGTTTAATTTGCCACCATAGATCAAATCTATATAATCAAAGGATAATTATTTTTTCAGCATTGTAGGGTATGGAAAATATTTTGTTGTACACTAGCTCTTTGTGTCTGGATAACTGCCTGAGGAAATTATTTATATACATGAGGGAAAAGAAGTTAGAGACAATGTAAAGTTATAGCATGTCATTCAGAATGGAACTGGTGGAGGTAGAAATTAAATCCAAGAACTTCAGCCACTCAATACATAAAAACCTGAATCTATTTAATTGCAGATTAACTGTACTTAAAAAAAAACATATGAGTAGCATTTATTTTAAAAAAGTAAGTCTAACTAGCTTCATGAATAATAAATACATACCTGAAAGAACACTTTTTCAAGGAAATATATACATTTGGTTCTCATTATTCACTGCAGTTATGTTCTGTAAAGTTACTATAAACACTGAATTAACAAATACTGAATCATCGCTCCTTGAAAAAATGCAGGGTTAGATGCTTACATCTAGATGGCCACACATTTTTGCATAAATAACCTTGTTTTACATGTCTTTGGCTTAAAGACACCTTATTTACATATTGTTAATTCATTAACATTGAACCCACAGTCAAGGGCACTATAACTCACGCCTGAACACAGCTGGTCTAACACACATAGTTTCTCAGTAAGGCATATCATAGCCTTTTGTAATCAGGAACAGTAGATAGCACCCAACACTCTGCTTGGTCGCCTTTTTAAACAGTGACATCAATAATAAAATATTAAAATATGAAATATGAAAAACATCAAATTAAATAACCCACAAAAAGTACACTTGTTTATACCATGAGAACCAAAATAAGAAGGCAAACCACCTTCTTGTTTGATCTTAGCTGGGAAAGCATATGCTGGGTGATTCACATTTCTTACCTCTCTGTACATATGAATGTTTCTAAATTACTGTGAAACTATCATGAGCATTGATTGATTTGAGGGTTACAAATAAATTTTAGTCAGTAGACAAATTTGTAAATACAGAATCTATGAAAAATGAGGATCAACTGCATTGAATTTCCAAACAAGACATATTGTGCTATGCATTAAGGAAGATGAATAAAATATTATGGCTGATTTTGAAGGGTTCAAAGTTTATCTGGGAAAATGGAATATCAATAGTTAATGCCAGTGCAATGTAATTGAGTTCTTATCAATGGAGAACCTCAAAGGAGGAAACAACTCAATCTTTAGTTTGCAGTTGACTGTCCTCCAGCATTACACATATGGAATGTAGGGTCAATTCCCACTGCATTCTTATCATTTTCAATTTATGAACTGGCTCTTCCTTGTTGATATGGAAAAAAAATCTCAAAAAACACCACCTCATTGTTCCTCTATCCTTTTGGTGCTCAGCAAGGCAAATTAAGCCTTCATGGAAATTTGAATTTAGAAAAGGGAAACATTTCATATATTCTGTATTACATATAACCACTCTACAATTTCCCACCGAAATGGCTCAACAAACTTTACTGGAAAAAAGAAATGCCAATACCCTCTTTCTTCATGGAAGGCAGTAGTACACTACTACAATGTAATTACTTCTCTTGTCTTCTTTTAGTCTTGTCCAAATGACGTCTATGTATTTCCATAGAGCCTAAAATTTCTTACCCTCCTCAAACTTCCAGTTGATTATATTTCTTTGGGTAACATAGGGCTTTTTAAAAATAATTATATTTTTATGTTTCAGATCTGAGATCTAATCCTATAAGTATTAAAAGATTTTATATTTGTATATCTGGAAATCCATAATTCCTGTTTTATTTTCTGGCCTGGGGTTGTACTTTGAAAAATAAAGTAATTATTTTGCTATACTACTTTTTTTCCTATGACACACCTATTTAAATCCAGGATATGTTTCTTTTTTTTTTTTTTTTCAATTTTCTTAGAGAATTGTTTTTCCCTCCAACTTATCCTTTATATTTTCTACTCCATCTACAACAAAATGACACCAGCAAACTTTGTAACTATTTAAAACTGTTTGTTCATGTAAATGAGACTTGATCCTAATTATCTTTAGCAGAACTCTTACCTTTTGTTGGGAACCGCTCCTTCATTTAAACTTGCCCTTAACACCAGTGCCTTAAATGGCAAAATATGATTTCAACTCATCGCTTCCTATTAATCATGTTTAAATTTCACAGTGAATCATGGACCCCTTTGGTCTGTCCCAGTTTTAAATTGCTTCTCATATTATTATTGTGTAGATTTCCTTGTCTTACATTTTTCTATGTCTACTAAATTAGCTCTTTATTTCCACTGCTCTACTATAAAACTTCTCAGAGTTTGCATTCTCTGAATTTGGAATTAACTTTCAGCTATTATTCTAAAAAGTATTTATTTAGGTGAACATGACATATTTACTTTCTGTATTAGAACTCTGAACCTCCAAAAGAAACTGCTATTTTACCCCTAAAGCACTTTGAATGTTACCCTCCTCCACTAGCCCAACAGTGATGTCACTTGAGCTCATTCGCTTGTTGAAATGGGATTTATTTTTGTCAGAACTGAAGTTCTTTTACTTGATATTTACATAAAATTTCAATTCACTTTGATCTCCTATGATCACCTCTGTGGCATAGAAAGAAACTATGCACTTTGGTGAAGTTTGTTCTGTAAAATGTTATAGATTATTTAGCAGTACTCTCTCATTTGGAAAACTGAAAATTGTTCTGGGATGAGTCAACAGCAAAAATATATTAATATGTTATAGTTTTGTATCATTAGAGGAAATAGAAGCTTTTGAAATATTATCTTGTTAATCAGTTGATCTTTCCTCTCAATAATTAGGTCTTTCAATTTACTTCTAAAATTACCGGATATGGTATTTTCAGCTAATACAAAGTAAAATTCACTTAATGAAAAAAATGACATTTGAAAATAATAGATTTTTCTTTTCTTATATTAAATTCAATTCTCTCACAACTCTTGGTGGCTAATTCATTGCGACTATCATTTAAAACTTTGATCTTCTAATTTTTAATGGTTTAAAATTGAGGTAATTAGAAATTACATGATAATGATTAATTAGAATATGAACAGCACTATGCTTGAAGTACAAATAATGAGTGGGGATGTGTTGAATTTTTTAATGTTTGGAATTATATTGGTATTTGAGAAATGCAATTATCATTTCCAATAGCAATTTCGTTCATACAAAGAAGTTTTAAAACACAATTGCAGCTTGAGACCTCCAAATTTGTTCAAATATGTTAAAATCCCACTATGTCCTTTTAATTTTGATATATATAAACTGTGAATTTGAAGCTGAGATATTTTGTCTATTTATAAAAAGAACATTTGGGGTTACATTAAAATATGTATCTCATCTCATTTTTGAAATATATTAGACAGCAGGCTAATTCATTATGGGCCAGTTGGTTGGGACTGGTGTGGCTACTCAATGAATATTCTAAATATAACCTTAGCCCAAAGTCCTTGGTGAGAAAATAAATAATAGGAACTTTAATTTAGTTACCCTCTCACCAAATAACTTTGAGGTAAGGTTGTATTTGTAGCAGCCATATTATATATTTATGTGGAAAAATATTTTGGTAAAACTGTAATGTAAGGAATATGGAAAGGTTTTTGGATGAATTATTAGTTATCAATGAGGATCGCTTGGGCAGAGCAGGTGGGTTGTGATGATTGTTTTGCCACTAATTTCATCTTAAAGTTTTTTTTTTAATTAGGCAGACTTTTATTCTGCTCTTGGTCAAGAGCAAACTCTGAGAGATCCAACTCTACAAATTGTCCAAACACCTCAATTATTTATATTCATAATTTAGAATAACTCAACTTTCTAACTTTTGCATTATTGCCTTTATTATCTTCCCAACTTCAGTTAAGTTCATAAAATATAACTGGAATTCTCTGTCTTAGAAAAAAATTGTGAGACTCCAAACTCCAGATAATTTTTTGTGCATAGAAAAACTAGATAATTTCTAAAATATCTATAGGGGCACCTGGGTGGCTCAGTCAGTTGAGCGACCAACTTCGGCTCAGGTCATGATTTCATGGTTTGTGAGTTCAAGCCCCGCGTGGGGTTCTTGCTGACAGCTCAGAGCCTGGAGCCTGCTTCTGATTCTGTGTCTCCCTCTTTCTCTGCCCCTCCCCCACTCATGCTCTGTCTCTCTCTGTCTCAGAAATAAACATAAAAAAAATTTTTTTAATTAAAATATCTGTAATACATTGCAGTAATCCATATAAACATTTACTAAAACCTGTGTAAAATATGTATATAAAAATGTGCACATAAACTTTAATTATACAGAATGAAGTAGCTATAATTTGTCCAAATATGAATCTCAAAATCAAGATTATTTTCTGAGTTGGCCATATAACATTAAGTTTCATCCCCCATTTCAATTTGAAAATTGGCCACATTCCTCAAGTCATGTGAACATGAAGAATTTTCATGAACATAAAAACAGTGAAACACAGAATATGTACTATAGAGCAAACTGAGGAAGAAATAATAACATCACCACCTTTGACTTCTTACCTGGCGCTAGCTGAAGGAAAAGAGAAAAAAGATGTCAAATCAATGAGACTTTCTGATATAATCATGGTCAAGAGCAGTAACAAGTCTCATTGGAAATTACTACATTTTCTTGGAAACCTAAACATTTGGATTTCTAGGGCCACCTGGGTGGCTCAGTCAGTTAAGTATCTGACTCTTGATTTCAGCTCAGGTCATGATTTCATGATTCTTGAGACAGAACCCCAAGTCAGATGCTGCACTCACAGCATGGAGCCTGCCTAGGATTCTCTCTCTCCCTCTCTCTCTCTGTCCCTTCCTACTTGTCCATATGCATGCTTTCTCTCTCAAATAAAATACATTAAAAAAAATAAACATGTGGATTTCTATATGCATTACCCTTTGAGTAATTAGAAATTTGAAGTATGTATACTAAGTGTTAAAATTTGGAGATGTGGCATGTCAAAGATAACACATTTAACACGTTGTCTGTCCAGGCTCACAGCTTTAATGAATAGAGGAAATCAGGTTGATAACCTAGATAGACTGGCTTATCTCACATCCCCAAACCAAGCCATGTAAACTATAGATTTAAAAAGTGGCAATTCCTCAGAGCAGTGCTGGAAACCAAGGAGAGATATACAGAGAAAATATAGATATCAATAGGGTCCCTGAATAATAATATCTAATGGAAAAACACAAATTATCTAATTTTATTCACAAATCAAGAAAAAAGTCTGTATAGTATAATAACCATAGGAAAAAGTGTAGTCCATGTTTTATGACAAAATATACATTAGTCCCCAAAGTTTATGTGGCTGAGTTTTATAAAACTTTGAAAAAATAGAAAGTTCCTGCATTATGTAATTTTTTCCAGAAAGACAAGGGAAGTTGCTTTTATTGTAGGGGCTTGTGAAACTTCAGATTGATGAGTCAAAACCAAATCCCTATTTCTCCATAAATACTTTCATTACCAATAAATAAAAATCTCCAGTTCATAGTTACACACCAACACTAAGGGTTATCACATTTATTTATATAAAAGAGACAAAAATTTTATATCCTATTATTTAAATTTGTTTCCCTAATTACCAGATTGAGAATCTGTTCATGTCTATTAGTGATTATTTTTTAAACATGGATAAATCATGAATACAACAATTTATGCAATGTAGTTCATACACACATGTATTATATTTGTTCAGTAGTTACAAAAACATATATAGAGATGATATTCACTAAAGTCTGCATCATGACTATCTTCTGGTAAGGCTTAAGCTAGAGTGCACTTTATAAGTGAGTAGATTAGATTTTTGTTCACAAATAATTACTACCTTCTTCCTGTGACACCCATGAGAAGAGTAAATTCAGCCACCCTATTGATTTGGAGATGGTCCATGTGATTTGTTTTCAGCAGTAAAATATGGATGGAAGTGAAGATATATTAACTCTGAGGAGAAATCACATATTTCCACTCACCTCTCTAGGAACTTCCATTTCCTCCATGAAAAGTAAATGTTCCCTGTATCTGCTGTCCTCAACCAAAGTCCAAAATTGGTACAGGTGAAATTACCTGAACTCAGTGGAAGTCTTTTATCAGAGATGACCAAGCCATTCCTTAAACACATGAGCAAGAAACTCTATTATATGAAATAGTCCTGCAAATCAATAGGAAAAAAAAATGACAAAGGGAAAAACCAAATACATCACAGAAGACAAAATACAAATGAGGACCATAAGAAAGTTGTTCAAATTTGTTAGGAAAATATAGGGGAAAACATCAAGGGAGTTATAATCAAAATATCAAATAAAACAGCACTTTCCTCTTACCAGGTTGGTAAAATTAATAGCTTGATCATATATAGTGTTAGTGAGAGTATGGGGAATTGAGCATCATATATCTTTGTTGGAAATGTTAATTATTATAGCATTATTGAACACAAATTGACAGTACCTGTTAATTTAAAAAATACACAAATGTAGAGCCTCAGAATTTCAACTTCTATAGATCTATCATAGAAAAATATTGTGCATGGGGTGCCTGGGTGACTCAGTTGGTTGAGTGTCCAACTCTTGATTTTGGCTCAGGTCATGACCTCACAGTTCATGGGATCGAGCCCCACATCAGGTTCCACATTCACATTGCAGAGCCTGCTTGGAATTCTCTTCCTTCCTCTGTCTCCGACCCTTCCCTGCTCTCCCTCTCTTTTTCTCTCCCTCTCAAAATAAATAAGCTTAAAAAAAAAGAAGTGGAAAACTATTGTGCACATACATGAACGGTCATGCAAAACTCTTTTTATTGTTATCAGTATTGGTGAGAAGATAAATATACCTTCCTGTCCCATTGTTAAATAATATCAAGAACAGGCAAAAGAACTTAGATATACGCTCCAGGAAGATAAGACTAATAATCAATTATAATACAGGCTAACTCATCAAGAGTAACAGATTTCTTGTCTAACTTTGCTTCCAGAACCTCACCTGTCTGTTCCCACCAATTTGAAAGTGTTATGTTATAAATTCTGCTCAATCCCACTCTGTTCTTTACCATGTAAGACTTTCTTAAAAAGTCACCTTGCCCAAATCTTAAAATCCTGATTCCCTTTTCCAAGACATCCCTAAGACCATGTCAACTTGATATTCTCTCTTATCGAAGTCAATCTAATCAACCTACCATTGCCTGGTTACAGATTTTCCTGGTGGTCTTTTAAGAGTTGAAGGCCAATGTTTGAAATAGCAGTAGCAAAATATACAAAATAGCAGAAAAGAGCACAGTTTTGGAGTTAGATTTACTGAAGTTGAATCCTGAAACCACACCTTACTAGCAGTGTGACCTTGTTTTCTCTCTCTGGTCCTTGCCTGTAAAGTAGGGACAATAACAGAAATTATTTATTGAGTTTTTGTGAAAAATAAATTACATAATTTATTTAGACCACTTAAGGTAAGGGTACAGAGTAAAGCCTCAAATAGTGTTGGATATAAACAACAATAAGTAAATAAATGACCTAAATACCTTTCAAATTGAAGAATGACTAAAAAATCTACAATACATTCTTGGTATGTACAGTTTAAAAGAAAGAGATTAATAATTGAAGAAAATCAAATTGTGACACAAAACATATTATGTTAATACTTAAAATTACAGGTATATGTTTTACACTTAATCAGTATACAAAATTGTTTTTGGAGGAGGTCATCAAACCAAAAACTGTGTTCATTTCTGAGGGAAAAGAATAGGATTTCAGATTATTGAAAGGGATTATATCCTTTTTTCCCCAAAAGGCATGTTCACGTATTAGTGGTTTTTCTTACAAAGGAAATATTTTCATTGATGATTTTCTTAACATTGTGGTGATGAGAAATTGTACATATAGCATATAGAATTGTAAAAATGTATATAAAATACCTACTTTTTAAATCCAAAACTTCCAGGTAATTTATAAATGAATATATGAATTACTTTCAAATACTGCTTTATTTATAATTTTTGAATAGTCATTTCAGGAAAGAGACTAAGCAGATGTTTTTACTGAAGCATAAGCAACTTTGAGTCATGAAGTGAAGAGTAATTCCTTAACCAATGAAAATGTCAAGAAGAGTTTAGGTACACAAATATCATCCTGCCCAGATGGTTAGATTGAATATTGCTTCATTTAATTTTTGGCAAATTGATCCATTTTGCTTTAGTGAATACATTTCTAGAAATCATAGGATATTTTACATTATCTTACAAGGGAATATTTTCCTCAATAAAAACCAAGCAGCATATTTTATCTGGTGTTTACTCAGAACAAAAAAAAAAAAAGAAAGAAAGAAAGAAAGAAATTTCAGTCATCAAGCTTTAAGGATTATAACAGAACTCTCTTTTATAGAACTTTTATAAGCATCAACCAAATATAGTCTAACACCATGGTGTGGATAACAGCTATCCCCAAAGGCAGTTAATAGATTTCTGTACAATTTTGTTTTTAAAAATGATTATTGCTTTAGAGTTTACAAATCTTATTCAGAAGTTTGTGTGATTTTTAATACAGGTAGTGCCATTAAAACACTTTACAAAGACAGATGGATTAAAGAAAAACAATACTGATCAGGGAACATTAAGTACTATATTTGATTCCTCTAATTACTAGCTCTAATATGTGGTTAATACTCTTACCAGTTGTATTGAGATACACTGGACACATAAGATTATAATAATTTAAGGAGTACAACATAATGATTTAGTTATGTATACATTGTGAAATGTTCAACACAATAGCTATAGTTACCATGCTGTACATGGCATCTCCAAGACATTTATAACTGGAAGTTTGTTCCTTTTGACCTTCACCCATGTCTCCCATAGGCCACCCTTCCAACTCTGACAGCTACCAACTACCAATCTGTTTTCTGTTTTTATGAGTTCAGATTCTACAAATAAGTGTGATCATACAGAATTGATCTTTCTATGTTTGACTTATTTCACTTAATGTAATGCTCTTGAGGTTCGTCCATGTCAAAAATGGCAGGATTTCCTTTTTTATGCCTGAATAATAATTAATAGTAATAATAATAATAACAACAACACCTTTATCCATTCATCCATTGACGAATATTTACATTGTTTCTATGTCTTGGCTATTGTAAGTAACATAGTAGTATAGATATCTCTTCAAGATAGTGACTTTGTTTCTTTCATATATACATGAAAGAATATATATATATATATATATATATATATATATATATGTGTGTGTGTGTATATGTATATACACAGAAATAGAATTGCTAGAGCATATGGTAGTTTTATTTTTAAATTTTTAAATTTTTGAGGAACTTTCATAGTGTCTTCCATAATGACCATAACAATTAACACTCCTACAAAAGGTACACAAATGTTTACTTTTCTCCATATCCTTGCCAGCACTTTTGTTATCTCTTCTTTTTGATAATAGCCATCCCAACAGGTGTTAAGTGACATCTCATTGTAATTTTGATTTGAATTTCCTTCATAATTAGTGATGTTGAGCATCTTTTTATTCCCTTATTGCCCATTTGTATGTCCTCTTTGGGAAAATGGCTATTCAGATCCTCTATTTTTTAATCAGATGCTTTTTTGTTATTAAGTTATGTAAGCTTCTTATAAATTCTGGGTGTTAATCCCTTATCATATATATGATTTGCAAATATTTTCTTCCGTTCTGTAGGTTGCCTTTTCTTTTTGTTGATGGTTTCCCTTGTTGTACAGAATCTTTTAAGTGTGATGCAAACCCACCGGTTTATTTTGGCTTTTGATGTCTTTGCTTTTGGTGTTAAATCCAAAAAATCATTGACGTCACCAATGTCAAGGAGCTAACCGCTCTGTTTTCTTCTAGGAGTCTTATGGTTTAGGTCTTTCATTCAAGTCATTTAAAAAAAATTTTTTTTTAATCTTTATTTATTTTTGAGAGAGAGAGCATGAGTGGGGTGTGGGTGTAGGGGGGGCAGAGAGAGAGGGAGACACAGAATCAGAAGCAGGCTCCAGGCTCTGAGCTTTCAGCACAAAGCCTGATGTGGGGCTCGAACCCATGGACTGAAAGATCATGACTTGAACCAAAGTCGCCACTTACCGAATGAGCCATCCAGGTACCCCATCAAGTCTTTAATCCATTTTGAATTAATTTTGTGTATGGTGTAAGATAGTGGTCCAGTTTCATTCCTTGGCATGTGGCTGTCCAACTTTCTTACCACAATTTTTTGAAGGTACAATCATTTCCTCATTGTATATGCTTGGATCTTTGTCATCTATTAATTGACCATATATTCACAGGTTTATTTCTGACCTCTGTTCTGTTCCATTGATCTCCTGATTCACAGGAGAGCACAGTGCTCTCTATCCTATATCACTAATCCATTGTATACCTTTATGCCAATACCATACTGTTTTTATTACTATTGCATTGTGATACAGTTTGAAACCAGAAAGTGTGATGCCTCTGGTTTGTTCTTTCTTAAGATTGCTTTGGTTATTTGAGGTCTTTTGTGGCTCCATACAAATTTTAGAATTGTTTGCCTATTTCTGTGAAAAATGCTATTGGAATTTTGATAGAGATTGCTTGGGTAGTATAGACATTTTAATTCTTCCAGTACATGAACATCAAATATTTTTCCATTTATAGGTGTCTTCTTCAATTTCTGTTATTGGTATCTTATAATTTTTTAGTGTAGAAATCTTTCACCTCTTCAGTTAAACTTATTCCTATTTATTTTTTTAAGAAATGATAAATGGAATTACTTTAATTTCTCCTTCTGATAGTTTGCTATTAGTGTATAGAAACATATTTTTTGTGTGTTGACTTTGTATCCCACAATTTACTGAAATAATTTATTAGTTTTAAAGTTCTTAGGGTTTTTTATATATGATAATATTAAATTATTCTTAAACAGAGACAATTTTGCTTCTTCCTTTACAATTTGGACATCTTTTATTCCTATTTATTGCCTAATTGTTCTGGTTGGGATTCTAACACTATGTTGAATAAAAGTGGCAAGAGGGGCATTATCTTGCTCCTGTTCTTAAAGAAAAAACTTTCAACTTTTCACCATTGAATATATTAGCTGTGGGCTTGTCATACATAGCCTTTATCATGTTGACATAAGTTCCCTCTATACCCAGTTTATTGAGAGTTTATATAGTGAGTGGATATTTAATTTTTGTCAATTTTTTTGCATCTATGAAGATAATCATGTATTTTTAATCTTTATTATGTTGATGTGGTGCATCACATTGATTCGTATTTCTTGAACCTTGCTTGTTTCCCTACAATTATTCCCACTTACCACTTGATCCTTTTAATGTATTATTGAATTCAGTATGTTAATATTTTATTTAGGATTTTTGCATGTATGTTCATCAGTGATATTGGCGTGCAAGTTTTTTTCTTCTAATGTCTGTCTGGTTTTGGTAGGAGAATAAGGCTGTTCAGTTGATAATGTTCTCTCCCATTTAAAAAAAAAATTTAAGATTATTTTAATGTTTATTTATTTTGAGAGAAAGAGAGAAAGAGAGAGAGAGAGAGCATTAGTAGGAGAGGGTCAGAAAGAGGGAGAGAGAGAATTCCTAGCAGGCTCCATGCTATCAGCATAGAGCCTAATGTGGGGTCTGTATCACAAACCATAGGATCATGACCTGAGCTGAAACCCAGTCGAAGGCTTAACCGGCTGAGCCATCCTGGCACACCCTTCCTCTTCTATTTTTTGGAAGAGTTTGAGAAGAATTGTTGTTAATTCTTTAAATGTTTGAAATCACCAGGGAAGCCATCTAGTTCTGGCCTTTTCTTTGTTGGAGGACTTTTATTAGAGAATCAATCTTAGTAGTAATTGTTCTGTTTAGACTTTCTATTTCATGATTCAGATTTAGTGGGTTTATGTTTTTAGGAATTTATCTATTCTTGGTTGTCCAATTGTTAGCATATAATTGTTAATATTAGACTGTTATGATTATTTTATTTGTGTGGTAACAGTTGTACTGTCTCCTCTTTCATTTCTAATTTTATTTATTTGAGTCCTCTCTTTTTTCCTGGTGAGGCTAACTAAATGTTTGCCAATTTTATGTTTTCAAAAACCCAGTTGCTAGTTACATTGATCTCTTCTATTGTCTTTTTAGCTTCAATTTAATTTATTTCTTCTCTAATTTTTATTATTTCTTTCTTCTACTAATTTTGGGCTTTTTTATTTTTCCTTTTCTATTTCCCTGAGGTATAATGTTAGGTTATTTGAACTCTTTCTTTTTTCTTAATGTAGGTATTTATCAATGTAAACTTCCCTATTAAAACTGCTTTTGCTGCATCCTATCAATTTTGGTATGTTGTGTTTCCATTTTTTATTTTTCTCCAGATTATTTTTATTTCTCTTGATTTTTTATTTCACTCATTTTTTTTATTGTTTAGTAGCATGTTGTTTGATATCTACATTTTGTGAATTGTCCAGTTTTCTTCATGTAATTGATGTCTAGTTTCATAAAATTTGGTTGGAAAAGATGCTTGATATGATTTCAACCTTCTTAAGTTTATTTATGTATTTATTTTTTAATTTTTTAAATGTTTTTAGTTTTTATTTTTGAGAGAGAGAGAGTGAGTGGGGGGTGGGGGCAGAGAGAGAGTGAGACACAGAATCTGAAGCAGGCTCCAGGCTCTGAGCTGTCAGCATAGAGCCTGACATGGAGCTCAGACTCACAAACCGTGAGATCATGAACTGAGCCAAAGTTGGACACTTAACTGACTGAGCCATGCAGGCACCTATCTTCTTAAATTTATTAACACTTGTTTTGTAGCCCAACTATGATCTATCTTGGAGAATGTTATATGGACACCTGGAGAAGAATATGTATCCTGTTGCTATTGGGTGGGATGTTCGGTAAATACCTGTAAAATTAACCTGGTCTATTGTATAATTTAAGCACTTCATTTATTTTCTATCTGGATAATCTGTCCATTGTTCAAATGGGGTATTGTATTGCTGTATGTTTCTCCCTTCAGATCTGTTCATATTTGCTTTATATATTTAGGTGCACCTATGTGGAGGTGAATAAATATTTAGCAATTGTTATAGATTCTTGTTTTGATGTCTTTATCATTATACAATAACCTTCTTTGTCTCTTATTACATTCTTTGGCTTAATTCTATTTTGTCTGATATAAGTATAGCTTTCCCTTTCTGTTGTTGTTGTTGTTATTGTTGTTGTTGCTTCCATTTGCAGAGAACATCTTTTTCTAATCCTTCACTTTCACTCTGTTTATGTCCTTGAAGTTGAAGTGAGTCTCTTATGGGCAGCATATAGTTTGGTCTTCTTCTTCTTCTTCTTCTTCTTCTTCTTCTTCTTCTTCTTCTTCTTATCTATTTAGCCACTCTGGATCTTTTAATTGAAGAATTTAGTCTATTTACATTTAAAGTAATTTTTCATAGATGCATACTGTTTGCAGTTTGTTAATTATTTTCTATATATTTTATAATTCCTATGTTTCTTTCTTCTTATCTGGCTCTCTTCCTTTGTGACTTGATTTTCTGTAGTGATATGCTTGGATTCTTTTCTTTTTATCTTTTGTGTATTTATTATAGATTTTTGCTTTTGGTTACAATAAGGCTTATATAAAGCATCTATAAGAGTCTATTTTTAAGCTGTCTACTTTCACCTAATCCATAGTAGTTTATGAGATAGTTTCTAGATATCTTTCAGAAAGAACTATTCCATGTGTAGCTGTAGAATTGGTGTGTCCATAGGAGGCAGTAAATTCAGAAGTCTCCTCTGTCACCATCTTGGACCAGACTTCTTTGTGAGTAATGATTTTGTTGCTGTGAATTTCACTTTCATTTTGATACAAGCTTTAGTCCTCCTTCTCCTTTTATTTCCACAAGCATGTAATGAAGTTTATGATGTACTAAATTCTAGGTGCTGGGTTCTGAAGATGCAAAACTGTAAGACTAGGTGTCTACTCCCCATCTTAGCCCTGAGACAAATACCACTCTAAAAGATAATTTTCAAATATAATCAAAATACTATGAGTGGCTAGAGAAGGAAAAGATCTGGAATATCTGGGAAAGTTTTCACAGCAATCTTCAATTTAACTAGATATATAGGATGGGTAGTGTGCCAGGCATAATAATTTGAAAGGAAATGATGCTTCAGAAATAAGAAAGCACATGCACAAAAGCATGAGGCTGAGAAAGGTGATGATGGGGAATTTACAATATAGACTAAATTAGGATTGAGGCAATGACTGAAGATGAGGTTGAAGAGGCAGATTACAACTAGAGTAGGATGGATTTTATGCACTAAGCAAGTAGCTTGAACTTGGGAACAAACAAGTCACCAAAAACCTATGGGAAAGTCACATGATATTTTATCTTCTTAAGGAATATCCTAAACAGTCTGGATGAATGCAAATGAGACCAAATGCAGACAGATTGCAAAGAAACCAAGAGGTACGAAATAGGCCTATGGGATACAGAGTTAATCATATGTCTAAAATCTGAATATAAGAGTAGCATTACATATGGATTTTAGACATTTTGAAAAATAGAGAAAAACATAAGAAATAAAATAGATATATGGTCAATCTCACAACATAGAAATTGGTGGTTAACATTTCAATATATTAATTTCTAGATTGTTTTCTATATATACATATATAGTTTAAACCAAAATTCATGACATCAATGTGAAATGCTAAACAGTTTTCTGAACGACCAAATAATAGACAGACATCATTTATGTAATATATCATCAGTTACTACCACTATTAGAAATGTAGAGTTTTTAACATTTAAAAAAGCATTGTGATAAATATGCTTGTGCCTACATATTTGTGCCCTTGTCTGATTACTTAGAAAAAGCTATTAGGTAGAATTTCTAGGCAAGATATAATATACATTTTAAGGTTTTTAAAAGTATCTATTCAAAATTCACTTTAAGAAAGCAATTGATATTCCCACTAGAGTGTCTTTTCTCTGAAGCTTTTAAAACAATGATGGGGCGCCTGGGTGGCACAGTCGGTTAAGCGTCCGACTTCAGCCAGGTCACGATCTCGCAGTCCGTGAGTTCGAGCCCCGCGTCGGGCTCTGGGCTGATGGCTCAGAGCCTGGAGCCTGTTTCGGATTCTGTGTCTCCCTCTCTCTCTGCCCCTCCCCCGTTCATGCTTTGTCTCTCTCTGTCCCAAAAATAAATAAACGTTGAAAAAAAGATTTAAAAAAAAAAATAAAACAATGAGTATTCCTACTTTTTTCTGACAATAGGCAAATATGGAATCTCACTGTTTAATTTGCATTCCTTTGATTACTTATGAAGTTAAATCCTTTCATGTTTATTGTAACTTGCCTGTTCTGTCAATTTTTCTATTGGGGTGTTTGTAGTTTTATGTTTGATTTTAAAAAGGCTCAAGGACCTATCTGTTTAGGCAAAATACAGCATAACAATTGGAATTAGTTATTCATCCATAGAGAGCTGTGAAGGCATCTCAAAAATTCAAAATGTGTGAAAAACAAGAACACAGCAAGGCTTCAGGTAAACAGAAATCTGTTGCAAATATTTGGTAGAAAAGTCATATTAAGGCAAACTTACCAACTGCAAGCAATGATGCTGTTAAGGAAGTATAATTGGCTATTATCAAGGTTCCAGAAGAATGATGCAATGGAATAGACAGACTTTGTCCCTGTGAATTCAAAGAAATCCCATTGAGTTTTAGAGAAGAAGGCTACACTCAGGTGGGTATGGCTACTAGTTAGCAATCTCAGTTATTTTTAAATATTGCAGAGGTGCCTATGTGGCTCAGTCAGTTTAGCATCTGGCTCTTGATTTCAGTTCAGATCATGATCTTGCAGTTCATGGGAATGAGCCCTGCATCAGGCTCTGTGCTGACAGTGTGGCGCCTGCTTGGGATTCTCTGTCTCTGTCTCTGTCTCTCTCTGCCCCTCCTCTGCTTATGGTCGGTCTCTCTCTCAAAATAAACATTTTTGAAAACTTGTAGAGGTGCCCGGGTGGCTTAGTTAAGCGTCTGACTCTTGATTTCAGCTCCGGCCATGATCTCACCATTTGTGAGATCGAGGGCCGTGTTGGGCAGTGCACTGACAGCATGGAGCCTGCTTGGGATTCTCTCTCTCCTTCCCTTTGCCTCTCCCCTATTCATTATCCCTCTCTCTCTCTCTCAAAAATGAATAAACTTAAGAAAAAAATGTTAATTGTATGTGAGAGGAAAAAATGCCAAATTACAATCCCACTGAAAACTAGTAGTAATAATCAGCAACCTATTAAATTTCAAAGAAGATAGAAGAAAGCTAGTCAAGGAGAAATTGTATAAGATACATCCAATCTGAATATCAGTCCTTTGAAATATAGGCACCCTGCTCCACAAAAAGTGAACAGACTGTCCTGAAATTTGCAGGAACATTTTCCCTCACATTATTAGGAAAATTCAATAAAATGGACTCACTTGTATAACCACCATCATAATCAAGATTGAAAATATTTTCATCACACAAAAAGCTCCCTTATTTCTCTGTTTTCTCTATGGGTAAATTGCCTTTTTCTAAAATTTCATACAAATGGAATTACAAAGGATTATTTTTTATACCTGCTTTTTACTCAATACAATGCTTTTTAAGATTCATTCATGTTTGGGAATACATCAGTATTATGCAGCAGTAGTATTCTTTTTTTATTGGCATATAGTATACCATGTGGATATACCACAGAGTACTTATTCATTAATCTGTTGTTAAGTGTATGGGTTGTCTGCAGTTTGGGGCTATTATGCATGAATTTGCTATATACAAGTTGGTGTCTACAAATCTTAGTGTGGATAGATGCTTTTATTATTCTCAGGTATTACCTAGGAGTGGAATGGCTAGGTCCTGTGTTATATGTATAGGTTTCACTTTTCAAAACAATATTCTAGCCTTCCCAACAACAACAAAAAATGCTAGTTTACAGAGTGACTGTGCCATTTTCCAGTCCCATCAGAAATGTATGAGAATTTCAGTTCCTCTAGACCCTTGCTAATATTATGTATGGCTAGTCTTTTTAATTACAGCCATTCTAATGGATGTATAGTAGTATTTCATTGTGGCTTCAATTTACATTTCCCTGATGATTAATGGTGTTGAAAATCTTTGCTATGTGAATTGGTCATTTCTACATCTCTTTGCTTAATATTTTCTAAACCATTTGCCTACTTCTTTATTTTGTTTGTTTGCTATTCTGACATAAGAGTTCTTTATAAAACATGGAAAAAAGTCTTTCATCAGATATACATATTGCAAATATTTTCTCTCAGTTTGCAGCTTGCTTCTATTTGTTGATGTTATTGTTTTTTCATTTTTGTATTGGTATCTTTCACAGAGGAAATTTAGTTTTGATAACATCCATTTTATCAATCTTCTTTTATATTTTTTGCTTTTTGGTTTAATCTAAGAAAACTTCTACCTATGTAGGAGTTTGATAGTTTTATATATTTACTTGTAGATCTACAATCATTTTGAATCATTTTTGACATATAGTGTTAAGGTTCAATATTTGTTTTTATTTTTACTTTTGCAATATCCAGAGCTTTGAGCACAATATTTTAAAGACTATCATCATTTTTCCCATTGAATTAGCTGGAGCCGTAATATTGCCTTTTTCAAAATTAAATTGATCAGTTACATGTAAGTCTATTTCTGAAATCTCTATTTAATTGATATATACCCTTATGCTAATACCACACTGTCTTAATTATTATAGCCTTATAATAATAATAAAGTTAAGTAGCAAAAATCTTTCAACTTTGTTCTTTCATTTTAAATTGTTGAACTATTTCAGGTCTTTCACATTTCTATATAAATTTTAGGATCTTGTCAATTTCTTGAGGGGGGGATAAAAAGTGACTGTTGGGTGTTAGATCACTGAATTTATACACAAATTGGATCAATAATCTTATTAACAATTTAAGGTTTTAATTTAGAAACTTAGCAAAGTGCTTCACTTACTTTGTTGTCTTTAATTGCCTCAAGCAATATTTTGTTATTTTATACACAAATTTTGTTAAGTTCATCCCTTAATATTTAATAGTTTTTTAAATTATATTTTCAAATTGTTACTTATAATATATAGAAGTAAAATTGGATCTTTCTTTCTAAACTTCCTTACAGTGCGGAAAGTGCCTATAGAACCATAGCCCAGATTATCATCGTACTCACCTCTTTGGTATTCCTTTTCCCAGGGATAACAAC
This sequence comes from Acinonyx jubatus, assembly GCF_027475565.1. Taxonomy (NCBI): domain Eukaryota; kingdom Metazoa; phylum Chordata; class Mammalia; order Carnivora; family Felidae; genus Acinonyx; species Acinonyx jubatus. The sequence continues at coordinate 131,448,777 of NC_069381.1, read as the reverse complement.
AATGGGCTGACTATTGACAAATGTAAAGAAAATTGTTTTATCATTTCCTCAGTGTGCAGAACACTGCCTATTTTTAAGAAATGGTACATTCATATTTTTATGTACAGAAATTCAGAAGTAGAGAAATTAGAAGAGGAAAGTACTTTCAGGTGTGAAAACATAAAAACTTTGCTTGAGCTGGGGCTTACTTGGTGCACAGTTCTTGATGGCAGGTGCAGACACTTGGTACTAGGGATTACAGCTCCATATGCCCCTTAGGGAGGCATCTAAGGCTCCGGCACAATTTTCCCAAGCCTATTGGATATATACTTGAAATTGTGCCAAAATTCAAGGGTTTAGAAAGGGAAGGCATGGAGTTGGAAGGCTTCATTTAGCATCATTAAACCTCGATTATACTTGGTACTGTTAGTCTGTTTCACTAAAGGATTTTTAAAGTAGAAGCAGTCAACTTTCAAGGACAAAAATACAGCTGTTCAATCGACTAATGAAATGCAATTGTTTTCTAAAGGAGAACAGTGAATGGCTATTTATTATTGTTATTTTTTTAAGTAGGCTTCACGTTTAGCATGGAGCCCAAGACAAGCTTGAACTCACAACACTGAGATCAAGACCTGAGCTGAGATCAAGAGTCAGATGCTTAACTGACTGAGCCACTCAAGCGTCCCTATTTATTATGTTTGAGCAAGCAAATAATTATGTTCTCCTTCAGAAAATAGAAAGCTTTGCTGAATGATGTCGCAGATGCTAAAATGCTCTGTTTGCCAGTGTGACAGGCATCCCCATATGAGTGGGTGGGTAGGGAGAGAAATGAAAGCAATAAGGGGAGTGAGGTTAAGCACCCATTTAGCCTCTCCTCTGACTAGGGATCCAATGCTCCTTCTCAGAGAAATGCATTCCACATTGGAAAGCAGTATACTGCAAAGATGGAAAAGAGAAATGATAAGCCAGTTATGTTCATGATATAGGCCTTTGTGCTAAAGTTGTCTAATTAAGAAAACAGACAGGAGAAAATATTTAAAATATATTAAAAACTCATGCCAAAGAATTTTGAATGAGAATCAACAGAAGAAAATGCAAATTTGATACAGAAATTCGCCAAAGTCATAAGATTTATTAAAGTTGAAGACAGAGCAGTAAAAATACTTGTCATACATGTTGACAGGAAAGATTTACCAGGTACATTGGAAAAGAAAAGCATGCTGAGCTTTTTAAAATTGGTGCATTGCCTGTGGTTTCACACACACTAGAATTGTCTTGAATATTAGTTATAGATGATGAGTATCAACCCCGTGCAGAGTCCTTCAGACTCTCCCTTCTGGAACAGCAGGAGAAATTCAAGCAAGCTGCAGCTTATGTGCCTGACACCGAAGGTACAGAATGTGGGCCTGACACTGAAGGGACAAGATTGTGTGCTAGACACTGCTGGTACAGAGTTGTGGGCCTGACACTGAAGGTATGAGGTTAGGCACTATCAATAGACTTCTGTTACAGTTGATTACCTTTCCTATTTCAACATTTAAATGGAAGATAACATTGGCTAAATGGTAAGTATCTCATTCTCTCTACTCATGTTGAGACTGCAGAAGGCAGTACACTGCTGAAGGAAAATTTAGCATGGAAGGAAGTGCAGACTGTAAAAAGGTTTTTGTAAAGACGACAGAGTAGAAGTTAAAGGAAGAAAGAAGTGGACACAATTCGTATATTAGTGGCAATTAGGAAAGAAGGATGTCATGAAGTGGATCTTTAAAACTAATCTAAGAGGAAGAGGGAAATCAAAACTAAAACCAGGTGTCTTAAAATCTTGCTAAAGTTTGGGTTTAAAGAAGATGCATGAGCCTGAGAGAAAAATTGCACAGAGTGGGTGGGAGAGGGGATAAGGCAATTCTAACTCTGAATGTGATAGCACATAGACTTTAGACCTAGTTACTTTAATAGAAAAAAAACTATACTCACAAAGAAAAAATATTTAAGGAGGAAAACGAGAATATGCTAATTACAATTTGAGAATAAATACTCTGAGCAGCATACACATGCAATAAAATGCCTAGAGAGAAACGTTCCAGAAATAAATAAATTAATTAACTTACAAAACAGAACAGAATATAAAAGGTAAAGGGAAACAAACTTTTGGCATACAGTTATCCAGGTTTAAGTAATTGATATTCAATTTCTGTAGAAACTTTGTTGGACTGGCTCATGGGAGTTGGATTGTAAATATGTATAATATGTAAATAACTTTTAATATACTTGAAGGATTTAAAAAGAGGGATAATAGATATGAAAGTGCTCTACAATGAATATCATTACAAACACTGGGAATGTTGAAAGGAATACCCAAAGAACATTTCCAATTCTTGTCTCATATCTGCTTATATGTATTTAATTTCCTGCATAGGGTCACTTACAAAATATAAACCCTTCCTTATTGAATTTATTGTCTTTCAACTTATCTTCTTTCAAGGCATTGCCTCTCAGAATTTCTATATAGTGGAGATTCATTTGTCTGCTTTTCTATGCTTATTGTTTTTGTCATCCATTTTAGGCACAAAGATCTCAAAGGCAGGAAACATAACCATTTACATTTTCTGGTCCGGAAAAAGTAAATATTACATGATAATGCTTTTCAGAGATTAATTCACTAGGCGATATTTCAAACAATTCCATTTTGGAAAATAAATTCAATTTCACTTTCTTACGTACAGCTTGTATCTTCTACTAAAATTCATGGTAAAACTGGGTAAGTCTTTTTAATACATAGTCAACTCTCAATTACTAGGCAAACCGTGTTTGCAAATACTGAATGTTCTTCCAAAAATGTCATTTTCATATTTCAAGAATCTTGGTTCCCAGTCACATACTAACTATGAATCCAGCATTTATAGCTTTTAAAAATGCCAACCAATATCATCATTGTATAACCATCAAACTCCATTTTTGGTTTCGCTTTGATTAAATTTTGCCAGAACTACTACTCACAAATTTTCTTCAGTCAGTCTGAAGTACTTCCTCACTTCTGCATGCTAACATTTAATATCAAGTCTTTACTTTGTGCCAGATTCACTTCCTGGAATAGCGCCCTAATGCAATATCTCTGTGTCAGTGATAATCCAAATTTGCAACAGGATAGGAAGCAACTTATATTTTTATTTTGGAATAATAATAATAATAATAATAATAATAATAAATTTCAAGGTGATTTTAAATATACATTAGCAATTAAGTTTCCAAGGAAGGATGAGAGAAGGGGGAATATTGTGAAATGGAACCTGAGAATAATAAACCAATCACCATGTTTTACCATTAAACTTCCTAAGAATTTCTCTTTTCTCCTATATCTCTAGATATCCATGTCCACTCTCTCAGTTCAGACCATCATCAACCCTTGCCTGGATTTAGAAGACCAAGATTTATAAGCCAAGGATTTATAAAAACTTATTACTACCTAATTTTCCAATTTTAGTGTCCCTGCAACTTGTTTTCCATGTTTTTCAAGAAAAACAATGTTTCTAAAATGTAATCTTATCATGTTATCCCCCTACTTTAAAAACTCTTCACAGTGGCTCTTGATTATCTTCAAGATAATTACGATTTGTCACCAGTGCAACCAAAAGTCTTCCACTATCTGCTCCCCAGTCACTGCTTCATTTCTTCAGCAAATTTTAAGCTCGAATCTCTTGAATGTATTGGCAGGTATATGAGTGAACCATGTTATCATCTCCAGTTCTATTTTATTTAGGAAGGGTATTAATTAGGACAAAAATGTTTTGTAATTCTGATAAGCTTCACTTTGTTTTTCACTTCTTTTATGACTTCAAAATTACTTTGAAAAGACACAGTGGTAAATTGGTAGCTATGGAATAGCTTTTTAAAAATATAATTAACTAATTAATATGACTTACTCAATATAATTGTTTGTAGAGGCAGAAATTTTACTCTAAACCTGAGCACTTCCTAATGTCCGTAAGTTTATTCTCCTTTTTATTTTTAATTTTTTTAACTTAAAATTTTTTTTAATGTTTATTTATTTTTGAGAGAAAGAGACAGAGAAAGAGCACAAGCGGGTAAGGACAGAGAGAGAGAGAGGGAGACTTAGCATCCAAAGTAGGGCCAGGCTCTGAGCTGTCAACAGAGTCCAATGCAGGGCTCAAACTCACGAGTCATGAGACCATGATCTGAGCGGAAGTCGGACGCTCAGCTGACTGAGCCACCCAGATGCCCCTCTCCTCCTTCTTTTTTAATTGTGATAAAAACAAATGAGATTTATCTTTTTAACATATTTTCTTTTTTTCACAGTTTTACTGAGATATGATTGATATATATATATTACTGTATAAGTCTCAGGTGTACAGCATAAAGGTTTGACTTACCTATATTGTGAATTGATCACAATAATTTTAGTTAACATACATCATCTTATGCAGATACAATAAAAGAAATGGGAAAAAAGAGAAAAAAAATCTCCTTCTAATAAGAACTCTTAGGATTTAGTCTCATAATGACTTTCATATATATCATATATGCTACATATACATATTATATAGCATATAGCAGTAGTAACTATAGTCATCATTTTGTATATTACATCTCTAGTACTTATTTATTTAACAAAATTTTAAGTATTACATTAAGTATTACATTAGTATTGTATAAGTATATGTATAAGTAATACATTAAGTATTAATACAGTGTTATTAACTAGTAAACAAAACAGTATTAACTATAGGCACAGTGTTGTATAGCAGATTTCTAGAATTTATTCATTTTGCATAACTGAAATTTTATGCCCATTAAATAGCATCTTCCCATTTTTTTGTACTCCTAGCCCTGGTCATCACCATTTTACTCTGTTTCTCAGTTGTACTATTTTAAATACCTCATATAAGTAGAATTATATAGTATTTGTTCTTCTGTGACTGACTTACTACACTTTGCATAATGTTCTTAAGGTTCATCCATGGTGTCACGTATGGCAGGATTTTCTTCTTTTTTAAGACTCAGTAATACCCAATCATATGTACATATCACATTTTCTTTATTCAACTGTTGATGTACATTTAGGTTGTCTTTACATCTTTACTATTGTGAATAATGATGCAATGAACATGAGGATGGACATATTTCTTTGAGATCCTAATTTCAACTCTTTTGCATAAATACCTAAGTGAGATTGCTGAATCATATAGTAGTTCTATTTTTAATCTTTTGAAGAAACTCCACATTGTTTTCTATAGCACCCGCACCATTTTACGTTTCCACCAACAGTGTACAAAGGTTCCAATTTCTCCACATTCTTACCAAGAATTTTTTTTTTTAAATAATAGCTACCCTAACAGATGGAAGGTGACATCACATTGTGATTTTGATTTGCATTTCCCTGTTGGTTAATTATGTGGAAAATCTTTTCATATGTCTGTATGTCTTCTTTGGAGAGATGTCTATTCAAGTCCATTTCACATTTTTTTCACAGCTATTTTTTGTTTGTTTGTTTGTTTTGGTTTGGCTTTTTGCTATTGAGCTTAGGAGTTCCTTACGTATTTTGGATATTAAAAACTTCTCAGATATATGGATTGCAAATATTTCTCCCATATTGTAGGTCACTTTTTCACTCAAAAGTTTGTTTTGCCATACAGAAGCCTTTTTAGTTTGCTATTGTCCCACTTACTTATGTTTACTTTTGATTCCTGTGCTTTTGGTGTCATATCCAAGAAATAATTACCAACATGCATACCATGGAGCTTTCCACCTAGGTTTTCTCCTAGGAGTTTAACAATTTCAGTTCTTATCTTTAAGTTTTTAATACATTTTGAGCTTACTTTTTTTTATAGTGTAAAATATAGGTCCAATTTTATTCTTTTCCATGTGGCCATCTAACACAATTTGTTGAAGACACAGTATTTACCCCACTGCATCCCTTGTCAAAATCAGTTGACAATGTATGTGTGGGTTTATTTCTAGGCTCTTTATTCTGATCCATTGGTGTATATGTCTGCCATTATGCCAGTTTTGACCAAACTAAGACAGATTTTTTAAATCTGTTTTTATAGCAATAGACCTATATGAGAGTAATTTCTTAAGATTTAATATTAATACTTTGCTTTATCCATAATCTGCACCAATATATACCTTTCAAGTGAGGGAATCACAGAAAAAAAGAGTTATAAAATACCTGACTAAATGTTACTCAGCTACTTTTCTTGATAAAGTAGGAATAAGAACCCTGGCCATGTGAGATCTTGCCCAATGACTTCTACCACATGACTGACCACTGTTTCATATGATTAAGAAAAACTTACTATAGTTATAGTATATTGCAAAATTTTCCATTCTTCTGAATATAATTTCATAATTAAAGTATAAAAATAAAAACAGCAGATGGGAGAGAAAAGGGAGACAGCCTACTTTAGCAGCATTCCTTGGAGAGCTGGACAAGCAGACTGTGGGAACTGGAAAACAATGATCAAATTGCTAACGATGAAGTCACCAATCAATTATAATCAATTGACTGTCAAACCCCAATTTTGTTCATATTTCTCATGGATTGAAGTCCCTTTTTTATTTTTGTGAATGAAATACACAAAAGGCAAAGTTTTTGAGTAAAACAGACTGGAAGTCAAAGATTTAGAAATTCCCTTTTATCTCAATATTTCCCTGTGTCTTCAGTCCCTTATCTATATGATTTATATCATTCTTGCCTAATATAAAGATTCAAGTTTTTATAGTTTGGAGAAAATTCACTCTTTACTTGTTTACTGTATAGTTTATATAATAGCAATAAATTCTAAGTGTCCTATTTGAATGTAATTTGAGATTCATACATTACTGTGATAAAGGAGAAAATTAAATTCTTGTACCTAAAGAAAGCTACAAAAATTTGCATAATATATAAAAGAATAAAAGGTAACAAGCCACAGCCAATTGCCTAATCATAAAATTTATAGAAACAAGTTCTTTTAACTATATTTGATATATTCAATCACTTTTTTAACAAAATTTATAAAATTCTTACTAACCACATTAGTACTCTTCTATACTTATGTATGCAGATGAAAACAAACAAAAAGCTGAAAGATCCAAAAAACTTCAGAGTAGCTTTAAATGAATTTTAAACTCAAGTAAGATTCCTATTGTTAAACCAAATGACCAGGGACATGTAAGAACATGGCAACTCCTTGAGAAAACTTGTTGATGAAAATGGCAGGAATGGCAGGTCTGAGAAGAAGAGGCATGCTAGCGTTAAAAGTATAGGAGCAAGGTAGATAACAAATCAATATATGTGCACATTATATGTTAAGGAAAGTTCATTGCTGGGATAGACATTATCAAGCCATTACGGCACAATGGAACAAATGCATTTTCTACACTGGATACTGAGAATGACGATAATAGTAATAATTAAAACATCAGCTACTATACAATATTTACTTAGTTTACTTAAACTTCATAATAACATGATGATTTGGTGTTATTCCCCAATTTTACCAATGAGGAAATGTATATTTTTTCTGGTCAAGCCACATGTCCAAAACTGTAGTTGATAAATCATAGAACTCAAACCTATCTCCAAGTCTTTTCATTTAATCTGTAATATTCTCTGCTCTTAGATATATGGTCATACTGTTGAGATTGCTGAAGAACCATTAAATCTGTGGTGTATGAATACAGATGGAACAGATAGACCCTAGAGCAGATTAATAAATATTAGAATGAGAGAAAGGTGGAGAGTGGAACCAGAAAGCAAGACTCAAGCAGTCATGTTTGTGAATTTCTTTTTTTTACAGTTGAATAGAAGATTGGATGTCTTCTTAAAAAATATTTTTTTGCTTCCTTGTATGGTAAGGTGATCTTTAATATATTAGCAATGCTACTGGGTTTCTTTTTCAATAATCTACAATCCCTGAAATGTTCCTTTGCCTTGCTTCTTGGCAACAAGTTCTTCATTAGTGCTCTTTATAATGCAAAGGTCATGAGAAATAATTTACAAGAAGTCTATCAGAGTAAACACAAACAACTCTATTTTATTCAGAATACTAAAAAATCCTATTTGCTTACAGTGATTTAGATAACACACAACAAAATAAAAGCTTTCCCTTGGATAATTATGTTTTTATTCAATTATCTGATTTAGCTGTCGAACCACTTAGGGAAAAAAATCCTTCTGCAATGCACATAGATGTCTCAAAATGGCTAATGAATAAATCAATGGTTGAACAAAAGTATTTTAAAAAGGAAGTACTTACTTGGTTAGCCTCTCAGAGCACACTTGACATAATGCATGCTTTCTTTGATTAATCAAAGTCTTTATATTACAAAACAATTATTACTCATCAAAAAATTGTGTCTTATTTTACTGCATATACGTATGTATGTATGAACCAATGAGAAATTATGGTTGCCAAAAAAAAAAAGCTACTGCAATCTTAGGATGGATTAAAACAAGCATCATAGAATCTAGTGGAGGAGACAATCCCATTTTTTCTCTTTGCACCAATCAGATGATATGTAGAGGGATACACAATATGCGGGTGAAAACTTGATTATCATAAGAATTTTTTAGCTATTATAAAAAAGAAAAGGACATAGACAGAGAAAAAGGAAAAAGAGGGTAAGGTCCCTGAAATTGCATTACAAAAAAATAGAAGGTGGTATTTCCAACAGACATCTTAATGAAAGATCTACTCACTCTGAGTTAGACTCCAGGGGAGGGGCAAGTGTTAAGAATAATGTAAATCATAGGGATATTTGAAGGAGTAATTGCTTTCTCATTGTAGGTGGTGGAAAATAGCATGACTCCTAGCGATGGATAAGAAATTTGGGTTCTCAGGAACACAAGGCAAGTGGAGAAGAGGAGAACAAGAGTGTACAAATGCAGTAAAGAGCTAAATGAACAGATTGTGGCAGGCTTTGCTCATGAATTTTACTTCATGCTAAAAAGGCAATGAATGATTTTATTCATGAGAGTAACATGGTCAGATTCCTGTTTCAGAAAAACAAAACAGTGCAAGGGTAGTGGCCAGATCATATCCGCTAGAATTAAAAGCAAAGCATCATGTTTGACAGCTCTTAAAATAGTCCAGATGAGGAATGGTGAGGGCTGAGTCAAGGCAGGATAAGCATGTTGATTTCAATTGCTCTCGTTCTCAATAGAAAAGAGAATTTAAGGGGTGAGATGAAAACGTTTATACTGTGTCTCTCCTAAGCAAGGAAAGTGTATTCACACTGAAGAATAATTAAAATACAGTCTTCCATCTTAATTGTGCCCGTGTGGAAGCCAGATTCTTCTACCATAACTGCTAGCTAAACATGTGAGATTGGATACCAGATATGTCCCTATTTTACAAAAGAATGAGCAACATCAGGAATTCAACTTTTCTAAAGGTGATATGCTCAATGCTCTTATTACAGGGGTGGGGGGCACCTAATTACATTAATCAAAACAAATACAGTTTCTATCCTCAGAGATCAGTCAGTACACCTTGCCAAGGTAATAACATCTTTTTGTTCCTTTCACCTTTTTCCTCAAAGGCTGGGTTACTTTGTTTCTGCCAATTCCAGATGTTCATTTCACTTAGCTCAGCATTTCGTCTTATTTCTTAAAGTGTTTCCAAAGTTTCTTAAAAGTTTCTGTAACTCTTTTTTAATTTTTTTTTTAATATTTATTTATCTTTGAGAAAGAAACAGAGTGCAAGCAGGGGAGGAGCAGAGAGGGAGACAGAATCCAAAGGAAGCTCTAGGCCCTGAGCTGTCAGCACAGAGCCTGATGCTATGCTGGAACCCACAAGCCATGAGATCATGACCTGAGCTGAAGTTGTATGCTTAACCGACTGAGCCACCCAGGCGCCCCAGTTTATGTAACTCTTAATCTACCAAATATTCTAAGTTTTGTAATTATCAGTAATTCAGGCTATTTCTTCCTTTTCACAGATCTGATTTTACAAAGCATCAAAGAGTTCTTACCTAAGATGTGTTTCCTTGGCTCAGTCAACTAGTATTTAAATATTGCTGCCCCTAATTCCTGGTAAAATATCATTTTTGATTTTTAGCATTTAGAGCCTGCCCATAAAACTTATCAGGAAGAGAAGAGTCTCTGAATTTATTGCCTGTTCTTACTTTAAAATTGCTATCAATGAAATTAAGTCTTAACTACTAGATTCAGTGCTACCTAATTACCCATTTCTTCATTTTATAACTTTACTACATGTAATTTTATTAATGGAGATTCAAGATATCCTAATTATAACAGGGCATGTAGAAATGCCTATTTTTATATCAAGTAAGCTGAGAATTATAAAAGCATATCAATATATATCAGTTAACACCTGCTTATTGTGTGCAAAACAGTCAGTACTTCTAATGAATGCCATTGTGTTTGATGGGCATTTATAGATTCTTTTTTAGATTCTATGGAGATAATCCACAAATTCCTCCAGAATTAACATGTTCTAAAAATTCTTCTCTAATCAGAGTCTACAGCTCCTCAGCATGGAAATGTGGTTTCAAATATATGATGTCATCTTATTACTTTCCCATTATTATATTTTTAATGAAAAATAGTTGCCACAATGTTACATTAGTTTCAAGTGTAAAACAAAAAATGTGGAAGCTTCACGAATTTGCATGTCACCTTTGCACAGGGCCATGCTCATCTCTGTATCGTTCCAATTTTAGTATATGTGCTGCCAAAGTGAGAGCTACTTTCTCATTATTTAATGTAAATATGGTGATGGATTATCTATATGGAAAGCACTCCAAGAAGAGAGAACATGTTATTTGCTGTTGAAAGACTCTGAAATAACAATGACAAAAAATGTTATACCACAATGACTCGCCCAATCAAAATGGGAAACAGAAGAAATGTGTGGTAGAAGAGAGGACAGGGCTAAGACACTTATCAGGTAATGTGTATTTTTCTGAGGCTCTGGCACCAGCATTTTATTAATAATTTATAAGTTAGTTTCACCATTACAGCAAAGATTTTCTGAAAAACCTCATTGCTTTTTTTTAGAAAAGCATTTGAAATATTTAAATAATAGATATTTCACTGGTTAATGTCAGATATTATCATATATATCCAAAAGAAATATTTTAAACTTAATTGCTTCATCTATAAATATTTTGTTTCTAACAGATGTAGTAACCAAAATACCAACTATTTGAATATTAATAGATCAAATAAGAATTAACATTTTATTTATTTTCCCGGGTATTTAAATATAGTCTAAGTTTTTAAGTTAAAAGGCATATGTTTTCCTTTATTGTGTAAATGTTTCCTTTATTAAAATCTTCATTTTCATATAAACTAGATATTTTCTGAAATATATTTTTCCAGTGTTTTATTTTTCAATCTTTGCACCATTTCCATATTGCTTAAATTATTGTATAAGTTGAATACCTAGAAAGATAGGCCACTTCTCTTAAGTACTTTTTTGAAATATTCTTGTTATTGCCAACACTTAAAATTCCTTCCACATACCTCTTACCCCCACAAATGCTGTTGGGGTTAGAGGTGACCTACAATTTTTATGTGATGTACAATTTTGCAATTTTAAAAACTCTGAATATCTGTGAAAAATGTGATACACATGAGTTTTAAACATGTTTTCCTATACAAAGTAATTGTAATTGCTTTCCAAATCTTTTAATCTCTGATTGTACCAGTATTGCCATGAGCTTATTTCAAGAGTAGAGATGTAAGAGGAAATATTAGTGCATTTTCTTGAACCTAATTTCCTACATTACATAAGTGATTGCAAAACATAAAAGTATATTTCTTCAATTTTTTCAATTATCTATTATAATTATCAATTATAATTCTAGCATCCATATATTTTTTGAGATGAAGTTTTTCTATTCTGAATTAGTGAATGTGCTAGAATGTCTCTTTAAGTGGTAACTCCCCAAACTTGGCATCTTTATTAGTTTGCATATTTCTAAACTAAGCTGGGAACTACCTTTTTTTTTCATTGCATTGCTTTGGTGCTTTCTAGTATGTGGTTACAGCATATTTTTATAGCATTCTTAGGTCTCCTGATTCAGTCTTAGACATGTTTTCTAGCGACAGACTCAGTTATCCTCTGAAAAAACAGTTTTGAGGGTAGTGGGAGGGGAGTTGTCCTGGATGACAGTTCAATCCAGGGTGGGCTTTTTGCTACAATGTTTTTCATGTGTGAATATCTACTTATTTAAAAAAAAAAAGCTTCAGACTGAGATCTGTTTACTTGCTCATTTGTTTAAGAAAGGTTTGGGGGATAATAACTTCTTCAGAGTAAAGTCATGATTCACCACAAAACAATATCAATACATTGTATTTCCCTTTAAAAAGAAGTGATCAGTATATTAGTCTCTGTATTTGGAAGTTTGATAGAAACATTTGCCGTATCACACAACAGAAATTTAAGCATGAGCCCTCAAGTGCTAGTTAGTTAATAACAATCCAACAAACTCAAACAATTGAGATAAACCTTGCATAGGTAACAACACAGATTCTTGAGTCAAACAGACCTGCCTTTCAGTTGTAATCCTGCTATTTACATGCCTGTAACTGTGAACCACTTACCTCAAATCTGTTATTCTTAATTCTATTATCTTTAAAATGTGGGTAACAGCAGCATACTGAATTCAATTCAACAGTATCTATTGAATTCAATTATTGGAGTAATAAATGACAATTTATGTGAAGCAGTTTGAACAATGCCTGATACAGAGTAAAAGCTCACAAATTGGTAGTTAAAAACAAGATGAGGTAAAGTTGTATATATTTCCCATGGCTAAAATTTCAACACCAAAAAACATAAATTTGAATGTTAAGTATTCTATATTAAATTAAGTATGAAATAGTTTAAGTAGAAAATCTCACAGAATGCTATCACATTCACCAAAAGTAATTTTTTTACTACAAACAAAAACAGCAACAACAAAAAAAAAACAAAACCCAAAAATGAAAAACAAAAACAACAAAAACTCACACCATAAGTTAAATATGCATTTACAACTTAAATTTCAATAAGCATTTAAAGTTCTACAGAACTGTCTGTTTGAAGGAAAAGAAGTCTCTATTCTCTGTTTTAACTTAATTTCTAAGAGGAGTTGTTCTTGTGCTTTGGCGAGTTGAAGGAGCTTTGAAAGTTAAGGATAAAGCACAAATATTTAAGACAAAGAAAAAATTTGCAGGTAATTGCAGACTCTATTAAAACCTTAATTAAAGGGCACTAGGAAAGCGAATTAGCACATCTGAGATTTTAATCAAACTGCTATTTCAACCAATTTATTAATTGACTCCAGGATTAGGCTGTAATGTGCACTGTTAAGATTATGTTCGTGATCTGAAAACCCTACGACTATATCTCACTATTCTTATCTCAGGAATAACCGAGTTGAAATATGCATTTAAAAGGGATCTCCTAGTTTTATAGGGATGCTTGTAGATCTTGCAAGAGCATTGATCATTCTATGCCTACAATAGCTAAACCTATACACACACACACACACACACACACACACACATATATGCATACATATACATATATATATATATATATATATAAAATTTGGATTTCAACATTCACTTGTTGAGTGACTGAATGCTCACAGATATTTGGATTCATCTAAAGACAAAAGACATTCTTGACTTAAAATATAGTTCAAACAAGAGTTATAGCAGTCTATAATACAACATAGAGCCTATAGTTAACAATACAGTATGGTGAATTTCAAAATTTGTTAAAAGATTTCATGTTAAGTTTTCTAACTAGAAAAATTAAATAGCAAAGTGACATAAAGAAATGGTGGAAAGGATGGATATGTTTATTACTTTGATTGTCCTTATGGTATCATGGGTGTATTCATATGTCCAGACACATCAAATTGTATACATTAAATATGTGTAGTTTTTTTGTGTGTGTACATGTCAATCATATCTCAACAAAACTATTAAAAAATGTTAAAAGAAGGTACTTCTGCATTCTTGGCAGGAATAGAAAAAAATTATTACATATATAAAAATAAAATTCATTTTTAAATATCTTAAAGATAATTGTAGTAAAACCAAAAGGCATTTTCAAACTACATGCAACAATCCTATAAATTCCAATCTCAATATAGGACCTTGTCTTCATCTGTTTGGGCTACTATAACAAAATACAATGCATCAAATCACTTATCAACAGTACACACTTTTTCTTACAGTTCTGTAGGCCGCAAAGTCCAAGATCAAGTCACTGGCAGATTCAGTGTCTGGTGAAGGCTTCTTCCTATCTGTCCCTCTTTTAGTGATAACCTCATGTGGCAGAAAGGATGAAGGATCTTGCTGGACTCTCTTTTATAAAGGCACTAATCCCATTCATCCTTATGATGACTCTTCCCTCATGACCTAATCACCTTTCAGAAGTGTCACTTCGGGGCACCATCACTTTGAAGATTAGGTCACAACATAGAAATTTTGAGAGGACACAAACATTCAATCTATAGTGGGCCTAACTTATCCTGAAGTCTTCAATCAGTAGATTACCCTACTGTATTTTCTGACATACAATAAAAGTGAAGAAACACAACTTCACATAGCCTTCTATATATACATGTATATACATGGACATGTATATATTACAGAGTGAAAGGGACTCCCTTCTACTGTAAAAAGGTTATGTGTTACTCTGCTTGAAGCCAAAGGGAGCAAACTGAAATCCCTTATAATTTTTTTTCCTCAGGTGATTTTTAACACCTGCTTATGTTCTTACCTCACTAGATAAACAAGAACATACTCCTTTACTTTAAATATAGTGTTTTTGAATTCATGATGCATTTTAAAGTGTTTGGAAAACACAAGCGAAAGGCAATTATAAATTTTCCAGTGGCTAGGCATTTTCAGCTTTAACAACAAGAGTAGCACCAACTCGGAAGTCTCTAGTTGTTAGTGAGATTAACCAGTAGGGCCTGTTGTAAGAACAGATTTAATTTTTTTTCATATAGCAGTGATTAAACATAAAGATTTTGACATTGCCAAAAAAGTGTATTAATCATGCCTCTTTGTTTTTTGTATTTCTGAAGCTTTGACATCTGGGGCCTTGCTGTCCAGGACAGACTGCTTCCCTCAGGGCTAGCCAATTCCTAGAGATAGTAAAGGATTCACCTGTAAGAGTGTCTTTCTTTCTTCTTCTTTCCTTTCTTTTCTTTCTTTCTTTCTTTCTTTCTTTCTTTCTTTCTTTCTTTCTTTCTTTCTTTCTTCCTTCCTTCCTTCCTTCCTTCCTTCCTTCCTTCCTTCCTTCCTTCCTTCCTTCGTTCCTTCCTTCCTTTCTTTCTTTTTAAATATTTATTTTTAAGAGAGAGAGGGAGCGTGAGCACGTGTGAGCAGAGAGGGAGAGACAAGATCTGAAGCAAGCCCTGTGCTGACAGTGGAGAGCCCAAAGTGGGGCTCAAACTCATGAACCTTGGGATCATGACCTGAGCTAAGTCAGATGTTTAACCAACTGAGCCACCCAGGTGCCCTTGCAAGGGTGTCTTTCATATGTAAACTGACAAATCCAGCTCTTTTATCACTCTCCAGGACTCTTACCTTCCAGGCTACTATTCACCTGCCCCTAATCACTCAGAGCCAGGTACCAGACAATCAGAGAGAGCTGCTATACTCCAGAGCTCAATGAAGTTACTAACTAGCCCATCATAAACTTGCTTTCCTGTGTTGTCCATTCCTTCACATGGAAACCACAGTAAAGGTTCTTGTCCCTGCTTTCCTCCTGCTCCTTCTACCTTCTTACTGATCCTGGTGCTTCACCATGTGATACCTGCACATGTGTATGCCTCCTCCTCTTAGAAACTGTGAATAAAAAACTATCTTTTCAGTGTCACTTGTCTCCTAATCTGTTGGCTTTGCCATGCCTAATTAATGAAAAAATCTAAAATTTAAAACAATAAGCATAAAATTCTTGTACCATTAAGAAAACAGACACATCTTCCCATTTCTAGGCATGGTGTGACTTCCTGGTCATACCTAATACTGAAGTAAAGAAAAAAAATGTTGCTTTAAGTAAATGTTTTTAATAGTTTCATGTTTTCCATCAATCCATCAAAGAGCTAGAACTCCTTCTACCAACAGAGTTAGTTTATGTATGCAGCAACAGCTCAAGTTGCACCTGCCAGAAGCAGTCTGATGAAAATACACCTCGATGTCCCATAATAACCAATCTTTTTCAGGCTCTTACCTTAGAATTAAAGGTTCTTGGGGCGCCTGGGTGGCTCAGTCGGTTGAGCGTCCGACTTCGGCTCAGGTCACGATCTCACGGTCCGTGAGTTCGAGCCCCGCGTCGGGCTCTGGGCTGATGATGGCCCAGAGCCTGGAGCCTGCTTCCGATTCTGTGTCTCCCTCTCTCTCTGACCCTCCCCCGTTCATGCTCTGCCTCTCTCTGTCTCAAAAATAAATAAACGTTAAAAAAAATTAAAAAAAAAAGAATTAAAGGTTCTTTCACTTGCGCTCATAAGGAAAAATGGTTGAGGTACCCAGGACCAGTGAGTACTTATGTATACATAAAGATTCTTTAATTCAACATTGCTACTGGAAAAATTACATATATGAAAACAACTTAAAGACTTCCTACCTGTCACAATTCTTTAAGATTTAAAAAAATTTTTTTTAACGTTTATTTATTTTTGAGACAGAGAGAGACAGAGCATGAACAGGGGAGGGTCAGAGAGAGAGGGAGACACAGAATCGGAAACAGGCTCCAGGCTCTGAGCCATCAGCACAGAGCCTGACGCGGGGCTTGAACTCATGAACCACGAGATCATGACCTGAGCCGAAGTCAGACGCTTAACTGACTGAGCCACCCAGGTGCCCCTAATTCTTTAACATTAAAGTAAACATGCAATGTTTCATTTTCACTTTACTATTCTAAAAATTTCCCCCTTTCCACATCTAAGTCCATAGCCTTTCTGTTTTTTAACACTGCCCTTGGTCCAACCATATTCAGGTGCAGATTTCTAACAATGCAGGAGCAAAAATGATTTTCTCACTCTCAATATGCCATCACACACCAGCATGACAAAATAGATAATTAAACTTAATATAGTAGACATCATGGGTTAGACTATTTTATTTATTATCTTTTCAATAGGTTTAAGTTCAAGAGCTGATTGACACTGGACAGTGGCTGACACTGATGGATATAAAAACTACCTATGGATTATTTTAAGTACTTTTATAGCCACCATTTCTCTTCATCATTAACTAGTCTCTGCATGGCCATCCATTTCTATATTGTCAGTTAAATAAAGAAAACTGCATGTGGTTGACTAGATCAATATTATTGACTTATCAAATAAGATTGATATGTCCATAATGAGTTTAAAAATGTTTTAAGACTAATATATTATGAAAATAATTGCCTATCATCATTACTGTGACTAAATAGCCCAATAATCATCAACCGACCACCTATTGATAGTGATGTGATAATTGCTCCTTCAATTTGACCATTTTTATCTTAACGATTAATCAATTTTTAAACAGTCTTAATTCAACTACCTCCATTTCTCGTTATAATCCTTCCCTTTCTATAAAGATCTTCGTGTTCCTCTAAACTGCTGCAATAGCTTTCTAGCTAGTCACTCTACCTGTATTCTCATGCTTTAATAAATCATTTTTTAGAGTGCTGCTGGAGAAATAGGGCTAACATGAAGTGAGGAACAACTTTGTCCCATGCTCAATATTCTTCAGTGATTGCTATTACTTAAAGGGTACTATAGTAACTTCCTAACATGGCATAAGTGGCTCTGCAGAATCTATTGCTTGCATGTATTTTATACAATATGGTCCAACAATACTAGACTATTGCAATTTGCAAACATGGCATGCTACTTACATTTCTTGCATATACATTTGGTCCTTGAACAACACAAGTCTGAACTCCAACTGTCCATTTATACACAGATTTTTTTCAATAAATAGAGTACAGATCCATAAATGTATTTTTTCTTTCTTATGATTTTCTTAATAACATCTAGTTTTCTCAAATCTACTTTATTGTGAGAATACAGTGTATAATACATATTAGATACAAAATATGTGTTAACTCTTCATGTTATCTGTAAGGCTTCCAGTCAACAGGAGGTTATTAGTAGTAAAGTTTTGGAGGAGTCAAAAGTTATACATGATGTGGTCCCTGGGTGACTCAGTTGGGTGAGTAACTGACTTCAGCTCAGGTCATGATCTCATGGTTTGTGAGTTTAAGCCCCGCATCAGGCTCACTGTGGTCAGCGCAGAGCCTGCTTTGGATCTTCTGTCTCCCTCTCTCTCTGCACCTCCCCTGCTTGTGTTCTTTCTCTCAAAAATAAACATTAAAAAATTTTATACATGAATTTTCATTTGTTTTGAGGGTGTTAGTGCCCCTAATCCCTGCATTATGCAAAGATCACCTGTATTATTTTTTTCCTTTTCACTAATTATTGACTCACAAGCCTTTCTGTGACATTTTTCATGACTTGTCTAGGCACACATAGGGATGTTCTATAGTTCCTTTGCTACCAGTGCATACTGAAGTATAAGTATTAGTGTCATTTTTTTCTTATATTGTGTACTTTTCTACTAGGCTATAATATCTTTGAGTACAAAAAATATCATATATAGAAGGAGGGACCAAGATGGTGGGAGTAGCATGAAGTTTTTTGCCTCTCTCATCCCTGAAATGCAGTTAGATCAACCCCAGACCATTTTGCACGCCTATAAAACTGATTTGAGAATTAACACAACAATATGCACAACTTGAACCACAGAATTCAGCAGGTACATGGCACAGAGAAGTGACCTGGGGAAAGAGAAGCCGTGGAGGGTAGGGAGCTGTTTTTACTGTGGAGAGAGGATGGGAGACTACAGAGGAGAGTACAGGAAAAGCACTCCGCAACTAAAGCAGCTGGAGAGAAACAAGAAGAGTGGAAACAGCTGCAAAGGACTGAACACATGACAAAATGCTCAACATCACTCATCCTCAGGGAAATACAAATTAAAACCACAATGAGATACCAACTTACACCTGTCAGAATGGCTAACATTAACAACTCAGGCAACAACAGATATTGGCGAGGATGCAGAGAAAGAGGATCTCTATTGCACTGCTGGTGAGAATGCAAACTGGTGTAACCACTCTAGATGGTTCCTCAAAAAATTAAAAATAAAACTACCCTAATGACCTAGCAACTGCACTACTAGGTATTTATCCAAGGGATACAGGTGTGCTGTTTCAAAGGGGCACATGCACCCCAATGTTTATAGCAGTGCTATCGACAATAGCCAAAGTATGAAAAGTGCCCAAAATCCATCGACGGATGAATGGATAAAGAAGATGTGGTGTGTGTATGTATGTGTGTGTATATACACATACATACAATGGAGTATTACTCGGCAATAAAAAATAATGAAATCTTGCCATTTCCAATGTGGATGGAACTAGAGGGTATTACGCTAAGTGAAATTAGTCACAGAAAGACACATATCATATGACTTCACTCATATGAGAAATTTAAATACAAAACAGATGAACATAAAGGAAGGGAAGAAAAAATAATATAAGAACAAGGAGTGGGACAAAACATAAGAGACTCAAATACAGAGAACAAACTGAGAGTTGCTGGAGGGGTTATGGGTGGGGAAATGGACTAAATGAGTAAGGGGCATTAAGGAAGACACTTGTTGGGATGAATCACATAGGGGATAGGGATATTACACATAGGGGAAGAATCACCAGAATCTATTCCTGAAATCATTATTGCTCTATATGCTAACTAACTTGGATGTAAATTAATAAATAAATAAGTTAATTAATTAAAAAAAGAATAAAAAAAGAGTTGCATTCTCTACCAACTGGGCCAGTAAGTGCCCTAAAGCATGGTTATTTTTAATATGAGCAATTAGGCCTTTACAATTGAAGTATATCTCCTTTATCAACAGTGGGTCAAAGGAGGCAGGAGACAAGTGTATTGGGCATCCTGTTCCAAGGGGCAGATCTGAGATTTAGAAGAACCAATGGTAATGCTTTCAGCCAAGGTGTTTGAAGAGGCTTTAACAAGTTTTGCCAATTGAATCCTAATAGTGTCTTTAGTGTGTTCAACTAACTCTAAGGTTTGAGAATGGTATACACAATGAAAAGGTTGTAAAACTGACCAAATAGCACAGACTTGTTAAAGCACCTGAATGGTAAAATAGGTTCCCTAACCACTATAAAGTTTGAGAGGGGTTCCCAAGCAAAGTATAATATTTTCCAACAGAAAAAGCATTGGCCTGTCTACAAGAGAAAGTTTTTATCCAGTGAGAACACATACAAACCATGACTACAACATATTTATTCAACATATTATGAAATATATTGAGAGGGGAAGTTGTATGAAATCCATTTGTGTGAAAAGGTTTCCCTGGATTATACTTTGGACAGGTGGGACAAGTGAGGTAGCCACTTTTTGTGGCCTTATTAACTTTTCCCCACAAATACTGGTTTATGAGTGCTATCAGTTTGTCAGTAGATCAATGGTTCAGTGCATGTATAATAGTAAGTACTGGGAATTTTAGAATTTCTGGTAGGGCCTGATTGTTATTTGGTCCAAACCAGAGTACTCTTTTATTAAGCCAACAATTGTTAAATTTCCAATTAAATTTTTCCCTCTCTGGGACAATGGGTATCTCAGTCAATTTTTCCAAATTATCATTTTGGAAAACATGCCTTTAAACCATGACAGAGGTTTGACTATTGGCTTCCTTGAAAACATTTTTGATGGAAATATCAGCAAGATTGATTACTTTGGCTTCCAAAGAGTTGAGTCTGAAATGCCCAGGAATCTTAATAATCGCCAGAGGAGATGGAAAAAGTATGGCATCGAAGGGGCATGTAGGTGGCTCAGTTGATTAAGTGTCCAACTCTTGATTTCAGCTCAGGTCATGATCTCACAGTTCATGAGTTTGAGCCCTGTGTCAGCCTCTGAGCTGACAGCATAGAGCCTACTTCAGATTTTCTGTCTCCCTCACTCTCTGCCCCTCCTCCACCCTCCCTCTCTCTCTTTAAAAAAATAAACATTAAAAAAAGAAAATAGAATATATATGTCTTAGATACAGGTCCATGCATATTATGTGTTCTTATTTTACATAGTCATCTATTTCAAGTAGTTGAATGAATGAGTGGATATGGAACTCATGACAATCATATAAGGACAATATTGGATAAAATTTTCCTTCATTTTAAGTCTGATAAACTGCTTTGTAGATAAATGTTAAGATACCACATGATCTTAACTTCTAAGTTCCTTAAAGGCAGAAACAATGTGCAATGACTCCCCCGAACCACTGCCAGACAAATCAATTGTTTCCATAAAGCTGTTTATATTTATGAGAGTTAATGTAGTAAAGATGAACACCACTTTGACTGAGTCTTATACTATTTTAGAACAGAAGGTCATGGGAGGATATTTATTATATTTTAGGTCCCAGGGTGGCTGGTTGACCTTAGGTGTATCTTGCAAGATGTGGAACTCATTAGAATTGGGCAGAGATTATGGCATAATAGTTTTGTATTGATAGACACACAGAAATGAGGGTCCTGAAGTACTTTTTGATGAGGAAGCTGTTTGCTTATAAGTAATTTGTTTAATTGTTGCTTAATCACAGTATTACTTCACATACATATAAGAGTATATTTTAAATCTCAACATTGTTTAAAGGCTGAAATGACACTGGTTTTGATTTTTTATTACTTCTTATAATTTGTATCCCTAGTTTCTATCACAATACCTGTTCATGGAAAAAGTTAAATATTTTACATGCTTAAATTTCTTCTAACTTGAAGAGTATAAGGCATAGGAATGTTCCCTGGATCACAAAGTTCATTTTATGAAGGCAGGATTGGCATAATGCTAAGGTTTAAAATAAAAGGACACTGTCCAGGGGTGCCCAGGTGGCTCAGTTAGCTTAGCATCTGACTCTTGGTTTTGGTTCAGGTCATGATCACATGGTTCATTAAGTTCGAGCCCTGCACCGGGGTCTGTGATTACAGTGCAGAGCCTGCTTGGGATTCTCTCTCTCTCTCTCTCTCTCTCTCTCTCTCTCTCTGCCTCTCCCCTACTTGTTCTCTCTGTCTCTCAAAACTAAATAAACTTAAAAAAAATGGCACTGTCCATAAAACCCATCAATTTCCCTGTGTAGTGTGCTCCCACACCTCTTATACCCCTCCTCTAGCATCTTTCCCATTTACCTTTATCCCAACTATGCCCCAACCGAACCTACCACTTCTGTGTGCACTCTACTCATCTTATAATAAGTCTCCACTGCAACTACACATTTTCATTGGAAAAATTCTGGAAATTTAGAAAAGTGTAATATAAAGTTGCCACAACCTTCTTTTCATTATTTACTTATTAATGTGATCCTTCCTAGAATTTGTCTTATGCACATACAAAGACAGGTCCTTGACTACCTGGACCAATTTGAAATATCCACATGTCAGCTCTCACAAGAAATGTTGGAGATTTTGCCATGTTCATTTTGATTACTTAACCATCATATTTGTGCACTGCATTTTCAAACATTCAAACAGAATCCAATTAAATTCAACAAGAATTATCGTGCATCATCCATGTGGAAAACAATTTGTTATATTCCAAGGGAGTTAACATAAAAAAAAATATTCATTTCTTTCAAAGGTTACTAAAACGTGCAGGGCCTTACCATCTAGCAGAGAAGGCATCTATTTATATAATTAAAAGAAATGTTAAACAGAATAAAATAGACACTAAATTGTTGTATATGTGTTGTAAGAGCTTAATGGAGAAAAATGTACTTCTGGTGAAGCCTGCCTCAGACTATAATTTTGAACATCGTTTCTAACTTCAACTTCACTTTTCCTCACCTTTTCATTTCTTTTCATCAACTGATATGCATATATACATATGAATAGAAGATATTTTCCTATCTGAATGTACTTTAAAACACTTATATTCTATCTCTTTCCTCTGCCAGAGAACCATAACTAGAGAAATGTTCCTGAAATTTATTCCTAAAAGACAGCTAGGAGTTGATCTCAGAAAATAAAGAATTGTTATTCTTACCCAAAGCTGGCATGTAATTTTTCCTTATGGTCCCTCCTTAGTGGGCTACACAACTGATGAGTTGTACAATGAGGACTTGTAATTGGTCATTTCAACTAAAATTTGGCTGGTCATTCTTTTTGCTGCTATGTCATTCAGATCAAGCTTTCTCTCATTAAAGCCAAATATCTAACTCACTACCTGCTCCCCCAAATGCTCACTGGCAATTACAATCATTATGCCCTATATATCAAGTAGCCAAATGGGAATGTGTTTAATAGTTTGTGTTTAAAATATGGTTATCTATTTTAAGTGATCAATTAAAAATGATTATAATTTTTTAACCATCTTCCCCATTAGGAGCTGCAATCTATGTCACCAACCTTGAATCTGGGTGGTGACTGCTACAACCAATAGAAGATGTTGAAAGTGATAGCTGGGACTCATAAGGCTAAGTCGTTGAAAATCATGCAGCCCCTGCCTGAGTCTCTTGGACTATCATTTTCTAGACACTCACTCTCAGATCCCAGTGGCTATGTTATAAGAATCCCAAGTTCAAGAGAAGATGACAAGTATAGCTGTTCCATTTGAAAATTTCAGTTGGGGTGCCTAGGTGGCTCAGTTGGTTAAGCATCCAGCTTTGGCTCAGGTTATCATCTCATGGCTCATTGGTTCAGGCCCTACATCGGGCTCTGTGCTGGCACCTCAGATTCTGTGTCTCCCTATCTCACTGTCCCTTTCCTGCTCACACTCTGTCTCTATCTCTCTCTCAAAAATAAGTAATAAAATCATTACAAAAAAAAAGAAAGAAAGAAAAGAAAATTTCATCTAAGCCCAGGCTTTGAGTTATGACAGGCATCAGTCATGGGAGAAAAAAAGCTTCCCAAATAATTCCAGCCTCTAGAGTTTCAAGCTACCCTCAGGTATCAGGATTTCCTTTTTGAGACCCCTGACATCCTTGAGCATCAATTGATGCCTGCTATGCCCTGTGTAAATTCTTGACTAGTGAAGTCCAAGAGCAGAATAAAATGGTTGTTGTTTAGGCTACTAATTTTGAAGTGGTACTGTTTAATAAATAGCAGTAGGTAACTAGAAAAAAAAAGCTTATTAAATCATGGAGTAAATTTGAGTTTGGTTGTAGGTTGAGGAGGCAAAAAAACAAAAAAAAACAAAAAAACAAAACAAAAACAATATACTTATAAGGAAAGAATTAATAACAGACCAGGGATGGTAAACAGTAAGATTCTAGGGTCTACCAGAATAGTGGAGAAGAATGGGAAGAGAGAAAAAGCTGGCAATCAGGCCTCTCAAGCTCTATCGATGGCTGCCAGAAGAAATTCAGGATAAATCTGTGATCAGCAAGAGTAGAAAATTGATGCACAGCATGTACTTATTGAGTGACTATTATGTTCCACATACAAATTATACCACACACACACACACACACACACACACACACACACCCCTGCATTTCAATTTTTGTCACCCACCTTAATATTCTTTATTCTCATGTTCTAACACTTTCTTGACAATCCTTTGCACATCTGAAAAATCTTTTCAGAAGACAGCTTTTATAATTGCTATTCAAGACATTGTTGCATTTGATTTTTTTAAAATTATAGTTAATGATGCTTAGTTTCATCATCCACTCATTGCTCCTTTCTCATAGACAGAATTAAATCTGACTGCTGGTAGTTTACAAAGAATATTTGAGAAATGTGGCAAAATCTTGCAGTCAACCATCTGTTTGGGGAACTGTTTCTTTTCATAGAAAACACAGAGCTTATCAACAATAGAAACTCGTGATTTCTTACTAGAGGAGACTGCGAAGTGTCCAGCAAGATACAACTACTTGACATTGCCAAAGTCAAGGAATAGAGCATTGTTGAGGGAGTACCTTAAAATATCTTCTAAACATTAAATCAAATTAATTTTCTAAGTCTTTATATCCATGTTGTCTTTTTGTAATGGATGGTAACATCATTATTGCAATTAAAATCTCTAGGTATTGAGATGAAAAATTATATTTATTATGCACAATATTCAATCCAATTAGCACATTTAGCAACAATGTAGATTTCTGAAAACATA
Organism: Acinonyx jubatus; assembly: GCF_027475565.1. Taxonomy (NCBI): domain Eukaryota; kingdom Metazoa; phylum Chordata; class Mammalia; order Carnivora; family Felidae; genus Acinonyx; species Acinonyx jubatus. The sequence continues at coordinate 131,423,640 of NC_069381.1, read as the reverse complement.
AAATGAAAGAAATATATGTAAAGAAAAATGCAAGATAATTTATAGCCTTCCTCTTTAATATTATCACATTAGTCTGCTACCATGTCTTTGATTGTATAATCTTTAATTTCCTCCCATTGGTGGACACTTTGGCTATTTTTGTTCCTTTGCTATTCCCTTCTCTTTGAGTAATGTTCTCATATTTTCCTCATTTCTGGAGATCTCACCATATAAAGAGATCACAGTTTCTTTTACTTGACTTTAAAGTATAACAATTATTTGAGGATATTCTCTTAGACTTCTCTCTTTAAAATTATCCTTGTGAAAATCTCTATCCTTCCCCTACAATTCTGATTATCTTTCAATTAATGCTTGAAAAGTTTTATTACTTAATTTTATTTAGTTTCCTTATCAACAATTTAAAAAGAGAAGCCATCTAAATTTCTAGCTCTGCTAGAAAAGCAGGGTCTACAATTGCAAGGGCACTGATGTCTCATAATTGAGTGGCAGCTATTACTTTTGGAAAGGCACATTTTTCCAGTGTGCTCTATTCCCCACATCTTTATTGTTTTGAACATAGTCTGTTACTCTGTAGTTCCTGTAAGCATCTGAGTTTGCAAGTCCTTTTCTATTCCATATCTTGAAAGCAAAAGATCTAAGCTTGAATTTCCAGCTGGCAATTGCACAGCTTCATTCCAAGCAGCTTGCATTGATCCTTATACATAAAACTTTCCTAACCTGGTCTGGTAAAAATCCTCTCAGATACCAAGGCTGAAAGCTATGTACTCTTTCTTTTCTTTTCTTTTCTTTTCTTTTCTTTTCTTTTCTTTTCTTTCTTTCTTCTTTCTTTCTTTTCTTTCTTTTCTTTCTTTCTATTTCTGTGTTCTCTCTCATTGGCATTGATTAACATGACAACAGGTCTTACAGATTCAGCTTCTATAATACATTCCCTCTGCCAGTCCCTCAATACCTCTTATCCAGGAACATTACAGACTACATTATCTTCCACAAAAGTTAATCCTATATCCCCATTAGGTTAATCATCTAAATGTATAACTTTAAGCATATTACTATGTTGCTCAGAAAGCTTTCAGAAATTTTCAGGTGCCAACACATTTTTGAAACTTTTCGACTTAGCATTCTAGGCCATTCAAAACAGGAACCAATGTATTCTTCTTAGATCAGACCATTTTAGAATAAGCATGACCTTAATGATTTCTAGTTCAATTCCCTTTATGTGTAGCTGAGAAAACTAGGTCTCGAAGGGCTAAGTGACTCATCCATAATTCAATAGATAGTTAGCTGAGCAATGATCAAAACTTAGCTCTCCAGAATAAGTTCTTAGGGCTACTTCCACACTCATCAACCAAACTACTTGTTTTAGCCAAAGACTGGTTCCTAGTCTCTATCCCATTCATTACTACCAACATCTGAACCAATGCTGTTGAGACTATCTCAAAGGTAATTCCCTCCTTGAAGGTTGGAGGGAAATGCTCATAGAGTGAGACCTCTCCGTATTTTTAAAATGCATTATAAATTGTAATTTTGCTACAGCATTCACCATGTTCCCTTTTACATTTCAGCAGCCTGCCCTATCTACTCTCATCCAAGAGCGTTGAAGTTCGAAGAAGACTACATTCTTGTAGCAGCTGGCACAGTGTCTTGAACATAACAATTTTAATTGTCAATGAATCACCAACCCAGCCTCCTTTCTCCCTCTCAACTTTATCTTCCTGTAAGAATGTCTGTTATGATCTACTAATCAGGATTTTTTCCCTTGCCCCAGGATGCTTCTCTTCCAAATGATTCCCAGGCATTTGTTTCTTTCACATTTGCAAATGCTAGGGCTATACTTTTGTTTTTGTTTTTCTTTAGCACCTAACTTCCCTCCCTTTGGCCTTTACAAATGTAGATTAGAAACGTTAACTGCTTGTGTTTTCTGTACCATTAATGATTTGCAGATACTTATAAAACATCATCAGATGTCTGAAGAGCTATAGCCAATATAATTTGAGAATTTATATTCTCAAGAATTGCTCGTCCACACAGACCCAAAGCTCTGAAAGTCTACTAGGGTTGTGTTTGTGGAAAATCTATACTATGCCTCTGGCATCTGCTATTACATCCTAAGAAATAAGCAGTTTAATAGTTACTTGGCTTCATATCTACTACTAAGTAATTTTAATTTAGTCAAACTGTTCATTCCAGTTATAGCTGCATGCTGTGTTGTGAAATTTAATCAAATATTAATTTGAATTCAGGTCATAACACTTCTAGTTATCTCCTCATAATTAAAAAAAAATTTAATTAATTGAAAAAAGAAAGAGTGTACTTATGTCTAGAATTGCCTGTCTGCTACTTCTTTGTTTTGCTGAAAAATAAAATAATTAATGCTAAATGCAATAATGATCTGTCGTATTTTTAGATCTACAAATATGGTTGAGAGTATTTCATATTTTTATTTAAGATGACTGAGGTTGATACAAATTAATCTTCTTTTAAATTTAACCTATGCTATCTTCTTGCTCTATGTATATGCAAAACCTTATTTGATCATTATATTTAAAATTGTCACAACTACCCATTACTTAACATTTAGAAATACTTAACTGTGGACTCATTTCATAAGCCAAGGTAAATATTATAAAATATTGAAATGATTGCTTATTTGCTTCATGGTTTCTGTATCATTTTGCATTTCCTGCCAATGTCAGACCTTTTTAAATATACTTATATTTGAGAAGCCAAATCTCACTTCCTATCAGCTCTCTTACAAATACCCTGAAGGCAGGGGCTAAGTTCTATGCACAATGAGCACGATACCTTGAACTGAACAGGTGCTAAAGAAATATTTTTTGAGTTGTTATTGAACCCCAAGCTCTACCTTTTTTTTTAAATTTCAATTTCGTCTTCCTCTGAATTTTTTTTATCACCTTAGAAATACACTTTTTCAAGGCACCTGGGTGGCTCAGTCGGTTAAGTGTCTGACTTCAGCTCAGGTCATGATCTCACAGTTCCTGAGTTAGAGCCCCACGTCAGGCTCTGTGCTGACAGCTCAGAGCCTGGAGCATGCTTCAGATTCTGTGTCTCCCTCTCTCTCTGCCCCTCTACTCCTCACACTCTGTCTCTGTCTCTCTCTCAAAAAATAAATAAACATTTAAAAAATTAAAAAAAAAGAAATATACTTTTTCCCAAGCACATATGATATTGAATTGTTTAATAAGGAATAATAAGTATATAATTTTAGATCTTAGGAATATCATAATTGAGATGTACAGGCTAAATTATTCCAAATGTGTTGGATCACATTAGTATCTACACGACCTTAGTTCAATACACACCTATAATGTGCTTACATGGTAGCTGTAACTATAGGTCTAAGGGATCCACAGATGGGTAAGACATGGTCCTAATCGTGAGGAGCTCATGATACACAAGACAGATTTTTTGAGTGCTATTGTAGTCCATGTGAAAGGTGAGAACTTAAACTGGGAAGATGCGCAATGTTTATATGTTTTAGATTAGGAACAACAAAAATAGACAGGTATGAAAGCATTCAAAAACAACTCAAATTATTCTTTTTATATCCAGAGATTTCTGTTTATCTATGTATAAAAACTTTCTCCGTATAATCACTAATATTTTCAATAGGTAGTACACATCCAATAACCATATGCTGGTAAGTGAATGGAGTCTGAGTGATAAGTAAATGAGTTAAGTGTTACTATAGGGAATACATTTACACCTACCTCCATATGGAGACATTTCTTTTGATACTTCCCATTTATGTTAATAAGCACACTGAAGTACAGTCCATCTAATCCTGCTGTCTGCCAAACAGTCAGGATGTAACGCCCAGCAACTCCCTTTCTCTTTGTAATTATATTAAGAATTGATAATGTGGTTTCTTAATTCTATAATTCTTATTCCCTAAAATGACCAAAGGTTCATGTTCTTCCATCTAATGTTTAATTAAGCTAGAGAAATTGGAGTCTACTTTTGGTATGAGGCCATCATATTGTCCACTTAATGTAGGCATCCAAAAAAGCTCACTCTCCCAGTGTCTACATGGATTTTCCTGTTTTTCTCTCTTTTTTTAAATTTGTTAATGCTTATTTATTTTTGAGAGAGAGAGAGAGACTGAGCGCTAGCAGGGGAGGAGCAGAGAGAGAGACACACACAGAATCCAAAGCAGGTTCTAGGCCCTAAGCTTTCAGGACAGCCTGATGCAGGGCTTGAACTCACAAGCTGTGAGATCATGACCTGAGCTGAAGTCCTACGTTCAACCACCTGAGCCACCCAGGGACCCCTGAAACTTCCTGTTTAACATCACTATCCATCTCCAGCCAACAGTAACTCCAGGTGCCAAATAAAACAATCACTGATTTGGCAGAGAATATGACATCAAATAACAAGTATAAGAAAGTTTCACTTATTAACTATATGTATGTGGGCTTTAATAACTTTAAAAATCATTATTAGTTTCTTAGTGTTCATTGTGTCATTGAAGTGAAATATATCAAGGTTTAATATTTACCTAGTGAGTCAACAATACTTCTTACAACGACAGTGGTAAGAGACACAAGTCATGTTTCCTTTCTTGAAGTTAGTTAACATGTAGTCATGAAGCAGTTTAAGATATATATCTGAAATTTAATTACTGATTATGCATTTTTGAATTTTATTATTAAATAACAAATTTGATATTAATTCAAAATTATCTATCTATATCTGTATCTATATCTATCTATATAAATGTCTACACACACATGTCTATCTATCTATATAAATGTCTATACACACACAGATATATACTTAGTTCCAGCTCTCTGGAAATTGACCTTGGCTAGTGACTTAACAAAGGCACTCTTCCTTCTCAGGAGCAGTAAATCTAATGACAGGTTGATACAGAACTCGATGCCTTCTATGCATCATGGTAAAACTCTGAAGGACTATTCAGAGTTCAAGGCTCCCTGTGGCTTTGGCTAAGACCTATGTTGAGACTGCATTGTCACCAACTCCTTTCTCTATCTAATATTTTTTCCTTCCTTTCCCTCATACAAGTGTTGATCCTAATAACTTATAGTGGATAAGCTATCTTGATGAAGATGCTGATTATTCACTTCCAGTCCATGAAAAAGCATAAAGTGGGAGATGAGTTCAGTCTAGTATGATGAAAAAAACCATAGAAGAGTGGGAACCTTTGTTTTTCATCTATTATTTAAAAAAAATAATGCTTTTATTTTATTTTTGAGAGAGAGATAGAGTGTGAGCAGGGGAGGGACAGAGAGAGAGAGAGAGAGACACTGAATCTGAAGCAGGCTTCAGGCTCCGAGCTGTCGGCACAGGCACAGAGCGTGATGCGGGGCTTGAAACCACAGACCGTGAGATCATGACCTGAGCCGAAGTCAGACACCTAACTGACTGAGCCACCCAGGCACCCCTCAGCTATTATTTGAAAGAACTGAAATTGATTTCAGGGTTAACCATATATATTTTGAATATTATGATATGAGGACATAGAATAGATACTCTTAATTCAAATGATTGAGGAAAACCTAAACAAACCCTATTATATTAATTATATTAATATTAACATTTATTGGAGATGAACCATTTATTCATTTTTATTTTTATTAAAAAAATTTTTTTAAGTTTATTTTTGAGAGAGAAAGAGACAAAGCGCTAGCAGGGAGCGGCAAAAAGAGACAGGGAGAGAGGAACACAGAATCCGAAGCAGGCTCCAGGCTCCGAGCTGTCAGCACAGAGCCTGGTGCAGGGCTCCAACCCACAAGCTGTGAGATTATGTCCTGAGCTGAAGTCAAATGGTTAACCGACTGAGCCACCCAACTGCCATGGAGATGACCTATTTAATTAAATACTATGGCATTTGCAGTATGGCACAGATAACAGAGTGCCCCAAATATTCTGTATGCTTCCATATATATTCTACCCTCCATTATAGTTAAATTGGGACAATGGATTAGTTCTATAATGGCCTGTGGGGAGAAGTGAAGTGTATCACTTCTGGTTTTAAGTACTGAAGAATGAACCTTCCACATTCTTTGTTCCCTTGACCCAGCAAATCTTTGATGCCCCATAATGACAGCAACAAAATACGGAAGGCATCCGAATTCTTGAGTAACTACATGGATATTTAACTGAGATTGTTACCTAACTCACAAAAGATTATGAGAGAGAACCACATCTTTGCTATGTTAAGCCACTGAGCTTTAAGGTCCCTTTGTTTCTGCAACACACCCTAATATCCTGTCTATTTATCCTGAGTATCTTTTGGCAGCCATTTTCTCAATAATAACTAGTAGGAAATAGAGTTTGCTCTTGCTTCCAACCCTTTTATGGAGTTTTGTTTTGTTTTTTATGTTTTTGAATAGGTAACATATTCATATGGTTCACAAACTAAAAATAAATTTTCCTTAAAAGTCTGGTAATTTGGGTTATATTAAACATGAATGTGTTTTCTCTGTGCCTGGTGGGGTTTGTTATAAGGTTACCCTATTGGGTCTCATATAGGAAAAACCTCTCATGTAAAAATCTTAGGTTGCCCAAATATCACAGAAAAAACCTGTTGTAGTCTCCTGTACTACAGGAAAAAAAAATGGGAGATAAGTTAGGGAAGAAGTGGGTAAATATTTATTTAACTGTTTTTTGTTTTTACCAATGAATGTTAAGGACTGAATTGCCTCCCAACATTCTTATGTCAAAGTCCTAACCCTCAATGTGATTAGGATTAGGGATAGGAAGTATAAAGAGATAATAAATGTTGAGTCATAAGGCTAAGGCTTCAATCTGATAAGACTGATATCCTTATAGGAAGAAAGACATCAGACATCTCTTTCCTTCTGATTGTGTGAAGAGGAATTTTGATAGCCATTTATGTCATATGTAGTACAAAGATCTGCTTTAGGTCATATGTAGTACTTATACATATTTTGTTTTCGATATGTTGGCTTGAGGGTGATAAAATATGGTAACAACTCACCTATAGTTCTTTTTTCACAGATTACTTTCATCCCTTTGAGGCAATTTGAAAACCATTGTTTGAAATTCATACTAACTTAGAATCTTTGTATTCCCAGTACCTGAAGAAGGGCTCTGATTGTGCAGCAGATTTCTGATGTACTTTGAGAATACAAGCAACACTCTGAGACATTTTGAGGTCCCAACACAATCAGTATATTTTTTTCCTGAAATGATCCATGTTGAAAATACAATTTTGAGCCTTATCTGAGGCACCTACACATTTTTCATAGACAAGAAAATTCCTGTGAACAGTTTTGTTTTTATCAAAAAACTCCTAGATGTGATACCTGTAGTATGATCATGGTATCATGATTACTATTCAATACATCAATAAATATTTGAACAACTTTAATGTGTCTGAGGAATAAGGTAGTAAAAGAAATAGGCAAAAATTCTGATTCTTTGTCCTCACATTTTATTTATTTATTTATTTATTTATTTTTTATTTATTTATTTAACGTTTATTCATTTTTGAGACAGAGAGAGACAGAGCATGAATGGGGGAAGATCAGAGAGAGAGGGAGACACAGAATCTGAAACAGGCTCCAGGCTCTGAGCTGTCAGCACAGAGCCTGACGCGGGGCTCGAACTCACGGACCGCGAGATCATGACCTGAGCTGAAGTCGGACGCCCAACCGACTGAGCCGCCCAGGCGCCCCTTGGGCCTCATATTTTAGTTGAAAGAGATTAGCAGAAAAAGAAAACTCACAAAACATGTACATATCAAGCAGTGGTCACTTGGTGGTCAGTTTTCTGAATAAGATGGCCTATCATCCCCTCCATAAAAACATAATGTTACCTGCCATTATTTAAGACAAAATATAAAAAAAAATAGATTCTTAATATTTTACAGGATAAATACAATGGTCAATTGCATTTTCTCTCTTGCCTTCTAGCCCCTCAATCCCACGTGCACCTATGCATGTGTGTGCATACACACACACACACACACACACACACTTTCTTTTTCTTTCTGCTCTCTTCCCCACATGAGGAACCTTGGCTACCTCATAAACCACAAGGCTTGCAAAAATAATACCATGAATATACTATTCTGATGACTTCTGTAACCCCAAGCAAAAGCACGATCCCCAAACATGAGTTTCCCCTAAAGTCAAAAATTGCTGCCTACATTGAAACCGTGAGGGCAACTACTCAACTGTCCATCATCCTATCTAAACACTGACTCTGTCTCAATTAGGAAGCTACTTCATCTTCAGATGCTCCGTTTCACATCAGCTGAATAAATCCTTTAACCTCTACTTGAGTCACTTAAATTTCTTTTGAAAATTTAAGATCAGAGAGTTCAGGACACAGGCACTAAAATTTTCATTTGGGTTTGGGGGAAAATGATAGGTAAGGCATAAGACTTCAGCACTAAATTATGTTATGCAAAAATTTAACTTAATATGCATTTGTACTCAGAAAAATTTTCTAAATTGGCTTAGGATCAAAACAAATTATAATGTAAAGGCATGGCTCTAACATGTTTGTAGAAGTATTTGTGGAATTCTGATCGCTGGTTAGAGAAGGAATCCTCTATTGTTTTATGCATAGGCTTTTTTTGTAGGTACTATGGTAACTGATTCCTCAAAGATATGATACATCTTATTGATAAATATAGTTTCGAAGCTCCAGGAAAATGTATCACTGTTATGAAATAAAGGTAGATCTCTACAGTAGAAAGATGATATAACCATTGAGATGATAAACCAGGAAGAACTTTTCACTACTTTTCAGTCCAATACTATTGGAAGAGCCTTTCCCGGTAGGCAATGTAGTGGACCAACTGTGATTTCTATTTGTGGACCAAATATATGACACATAATGAACATTTCAGGAAGATATAGAGATTGTAAATATCTTCATTTCACTTATGATTATCTTCGAAACAATGTTGGAATGTCTAATGTAACATTTCTGTGTATGGCTGTGCATACTCATCCATTTGTCCTATGTACTAAACTGACTCTTTAAGTTCATCTCTGCGTTAATGTATCTAGTCCTGAATTTGTGAACAGGTCATCAGGACAGAACAAACAGTGACATCTCTATGTACTTTTAAGAAAAGAGCCAGTAACATGCCATTTAGAACTACAAATGTACTTTTTGTAGTTTCTTTTCTGTAGAGAAAGATACATGAAAACGAGAAAGGGAGGGAGGGAAAAGAAAAGAAGGAAGGAATGAAAGGGACAAAAAGAAGACAGAAAGGAACAGGAAACTTTTGAAGAGAGTGAGCATCTGAACAAATAAAGATCTCTTGTTCCAATTATATATTTCAGGTGGGCTGAACCTTTCATGACTTTTAAATCCTAATGGTAATGGGACCACTCTGTAAGAACTACAAACTGTAGACTACTAGAGTTTTATAGTCCTGTGATGTGTTTTATTTGGCCATTTTGTGATGTCTGCATAGAGTTTTCAAATCAATGAGATTAGGTATGTACTCAGCTTACCATGACACAAGGAACTTAGGAAATGCATACACATACAGCACATTTAAGATTCAGCACTTAAACAGAGTCCATAACCAGTGGCTACAGACATACATTGATTTTAACATTAGGGGAATCTGAAAATCCTAGAATCCTAAAAGCCAGATGTCTTTTTAAAGAATTAGACAAAACATAAGAAAAAATCTGTCCTGGGACTAAATTGGTCCAAATTGAAGATATTAACCCAGAAATAGTCTGTGATTAGAGTGAAGCCATGTTAATTTAGGAGAATAGGGTTAAAAAGAGAGAGAGAGAGAACATTTGTAAATGTTTTTTTGAAAACTATTATAAAATCTTTTATTACAAGAGTGAAGTGATTTCAAAAATTCCAAATCGCCTTAAGATTAATTTAAAAAAATTAGGAGCGACTCATGCAAAATGAATGAGATGAGACTGTTCTAGCTTGACTCAGAGTTACACTCTCCGTGTGAAGTACTGCAAAAGACAGCTAAATATATTCAGGTTAGAGAAAAAAAATCAGCATCTAGTATTATTTCTTTGGGGGGAGTAGGTGATGGAGATAGAATGGCCATCTGGGAGCCAAATCTCTGTAAAGGGACATTTATCAGTGGAACAGAAGGACTTTAGCTTTGCAATCTGCTTGCTATGTTTGTAGAAAAAGCACCATTTAAAAGCTAAGACAGCTTTTCTATTTCATGGGTCTTTTTTACATAAGAAAAATAACACCGATAAATATGTTACTCTAAAAAAATTGTTGCTTCCTATATGTCTTATGTGCATCTACACTATGAACTTGCTAGGTTAGACATCAATAGATTAACCTTGGAAGAGAGAAGATGTCAAGGGAGTAAAATATTTTACCATGGTACTATTTCTCTTCTTGTCCATATTGCACACACTAAATTACACCCACCTCCTTTTCTCACAACGCCCCACAACGGCTACTTTCCTCTTCTTCCCTTCCCCCTACCATATGGTCCTAGCATTGCTTGCAAATGTTTTCAATATGTTCCTGCTCATCTTCTGAAGTAAAGGATGGTTCGTCTTGGTTCAGCTTTACTCAGTACATTTTGGGAACACAGGTTAACCTTAACAACTAATTTTCACATAAGGAAATCAGGCGTAGGAAAATGAAATCAGTAAGCATTAATTAGAAAAGCTTCAACAAGCTAAACTTTTAGGTTTTAATCCAAGGGAAAGTTAGATTCACAAGTATATTTTTTTACTATAGATCTATACTAATCAAGGCAGTGTTGTATTGGTGAAAATATAGAGATAGATCAACAGAATAGAGACCAGAAACACAACCACATAAATATCATCAACTGATTTTTTTAATTTCTTTTTTTAAGTTTGTTTATTTACTTTGAGAGACGGGGGGGGGGGGAGAGAGAGAGAGAGAGAGAACAAGGGAGGGGCAGAGAAAGAGAGGGAGAGAGAAAGGGAGAGAGAGAATCCCAAGCAGGCTCCTTGCTGTAAGCTCAAAGCCCAAGGCAGTCTTCAACTGACCAACTGGAGATCACAACCTGAGCCGAAATCAAGAGTCAGACACTCAACTAAGCCACCCAGGAGCTCCAATTATTATTTTTTTTTACAAAGGTCAAAGGCAATTCAATGGTGAAAGGAATATTTTTTTCAACCAATGTTACATAACAATGGGATGATAATGTGGAAAATAAAAATCAAACAAATCGGGGTATGTTAGATCACCTTCATTACTTCTTTGCCATATTAGGTTTTGCATAGGCGGTTCCTAATAACATGAAACAATTGCTACAGACCTGTAAATCTTTGATTATATATTTCTAGATCTATTCTACACTGATCTGTAAATTTCTTTTCTATCTTATGTAGTTTTAGAGTTTTTTAACCATGGTTCTCAGCTCAGCCTAAGACCAGGGCTTAAAGTCAATCATAATGGACCTCTGTGTTCTGAATTGGCATTAACTTTTAAGAGATGATTTATTTTTGTGAGTTTTGGGCCAGCCAAACCGAAAGGAAGTGGATCAGAAAGAGGAGTGTTGGCAGAATGCATAGAGGGGCATATAATGAGGGAAGAGCAAGAGTAGTGCAAAGGTTTTTAGTTTCAAGTAATAACAATGTGGAAGAATCTAAGAGAACAAGTTTTAAATTTTTGCAGATTTAACTCATTTTGTTCAGGGAAATTTTAAGGACGCAATGTTGTTATCTTAAATTATTTTAGAAGCTTCCTCCTACAAACTTTTAAAATTGGAGATCACTAAATGTTTGGAATTTTGCTCCCTTTTTGTTTTAAAACACCTCTCAAATGAACAATTTTTGTTGAAAGTTTCCCAAAGTGGCTACATATAATTTTAAATTATCTTTGGTAAAATTCTGACACTTAGAAAAACAGAAATTGGAGTTAAAATGTTAATGATTTTTTTTTTTTTTAAAGCTAGACTATGACCTAAAGGAGACATAGACTTTAAGAGGAAAAATTCAAGAAAGGATGGCAATAGTTGATTAAACAATATTGTTGCTGTACCTCGTGGCTCAGGATCTCCCTCTAATGGTGGGCTGTCTGCAACTGCAGACCCAACAAATCCAGTGGATGGAAGTTTTGGAAATAGGCTCTATCCCTGAATTAACACTCTCACAGACCATCTAAAACAAGAAAAATTATCATACATTTTATGTTTTTTAATTTTTTAAATGTTTTTATTTATTTTTGAGACAGAGAGAGAGACAGAGCATGAGCAGGGGAGGGGCAGAGAGACGGGGAGACACAGAATCCGAAGCAGGGTCCAGGCTCTGAGCTGTCAGCACAGAGCCCGACGTGGGGCTCGAACTCTCACGGACTGTGAGATCGTGACCTGAGCTGAAGTGGGAAGCCCAACCGACTGAGCCCCCCAGGCGCCCCTATCATACATTTTAAACGGAAGTTCTAAGCCAAAGATTGTCCTACAAGGATTGCCTACAGTGGCAGGGGAAATCATTACATTGAAAGAGCATTTGTAGTGTCTTAGAATTGGGTAGTCAGTGGATAATATTTATAGGGTTTGGGGGTCTGTCGTTTAAGATGGATCCTAGGCATGGAGTTAACTCAGTTGAGGAAAACCTGTGATATAACTGCTTAGTATTTGAGTACATAGCATCAAGACTCTTGAAGTGAACCCTAATATATAAATTGGTTTGTGAAAATGAGTTGTTTGACCAGGTGAGCAAAATATTGTCCTGACAGGAGAGATTTTTGCCCAGAAGCAAACAATTTGCTCAGATAATGTGGTTTACAGTAATTTCCTGAAGTAAACAGTTAAGTCATCAACAAAGATAGCCTCAATTTTCAGTCCTAACACTGAAACTCAGTGAAAAAGGGGATCTCAATTCTCATATTTAAGGGGAATAAACCCCAAAGTAAAACCACTTACTTTGAAGCCCCAGTTCACATTCCAGTTTTTCTGTTTTCTGTGTCTAACCATCAACAGATTCATTAACATTCTGAGCCCATACATATTATGCATATTATATTTTGCATGTTCTTTTTTATCTACATTAATAATGCATGTAAAACATCTAAACCAGTACTAGTCATATAGAGGTTGCACACTAAATGTAAGTTTCTTCCACCTTGAGAGAATCAAAGCAATAAAGTTAATATTGAAAATAATATTTTAAGTCCCTTGAATGTAGAGGATAACATGATACATTTTCTTTTACATTTGCAAGGTAAACTTCTTTATATATACATTTGTGGTATTGCATTAAATTGTGTTGATTGCTGCCATGTGAGAAAATTTATTAGTTATAAAAACTTGGGACATTTGAGGAAGACATTAATGACAGTTTTATTGAGTTAAATCTTATTTCTAGCTACATATCATAAAACTTACATGTTATAAATTTATAGTTGGATGAGCTTCAGAAAATGTATACAGTTGTTCAGTCAATACCATAAGTGAATTTTGGAATACTTTAATGATCCCAAAATATCCTTCTTGTCATTTTGCCACCCTTGGAAAAAGGCAATCATTCACATGTTTTCTAAATCTATGAATTTTGCTCTTTTTAGAAATTTCCTACAAATGAAATCAAACAGTTTGTAGTAGTTTATGTCTACATTGTTCTATTTAACATATTTTTTGTTAGTAATCCATGCTGTTGCATAAGTCAGAAATTTGCTTCTTTTTACTGCTTGGTAGTATTTCCTTGTATGAATATAAGACATTACATTTATCTATCACATGATGATTGACATTTTAGTTGTTTTTAAATTTTGGCTACGAGGAATAATGCTGCTGTAAACATTCACATAAAAGTCTCTCTGTGGATGTGTGTTTCCTATTTCTTGTGTATATAGCTAGAAATTAAATTGCTGCATCATATGATAAAGATTAAGTTCATTATTTAAAGAAGTACGAATATTTTTTTTTGAAAGTGGTTGTATAATTTTATATTCCCACCAGCATTGCAGGGCGACTTCAGTTCCTCCACCTTCTTAACAATACCTGCTATTGTCATTATTTCAAATTTTAGAAAATGAGTAGTGCAGTTTAGTGCAGTTTTATTTTGCATTTTCCAAATGACCAATAGTGCTGAACATCTTTTCATCAACTTATGGCCCACCTTCATAATCTATTTTGTGAAATGTCTGTTTGACTACTTTGCCTCTCTTTTCTTTGGATTATCTTCTCCTTATTCAGTTGAGTGCTTAATATATTGTGGATACAAATTTTTGTTAAACTTTGTTACACAATTAATTTTACTCAGTCTGTGATTTGTCTATGTGTATTCTAAAATGTTGCTTTCAAAGAACAAAAGTTGTAAATTTGAGATTGTCCAGTTTATTTTTCATATGGTTTAAGTTTTTTGTGTTCTAAGAAATTTTTGGTTACATATATTTTCTAAAGTTTCCTCTACAAATTTTATAGTTAAACTTTCACTTAAGGTAAGTTTTATGTATAGTAACAGGAAATGGTGAAGATTCATTATTTTCCATATTGATGGTCAGTTATTTTAGCACTATTTACAGGCATACTTTGTTTTATTGCACTTCATTTTATTGTGTTTCACAGGTCCTGTGGTTTTACAAATTGAAAGTTTGTGGAAACCTTACTTTGACCAAGTCTATTGGGTCCATTTTTACAACAGCATTTGCTCACTTCATTATCTCTGTGTCACATCTTGGTTATTTTTGTGATATTTTAAACTCTTTCATTATCAGTATATTTGTTATGCTTACATGATCAGTGATCTTCGATGCTACTATTGTAATTGTTTAGGGGTGCCAACAAACGCATCCATATAAGGTGGCAAAATTAATGGGTATATGTTATGTGTGTTCTGACTGCCCCACCAACTAGCTATTCCCCTGTTTCCCTCCCTCTCTATTCCCAAAACACAACAATATTGAAATTAGGCCAATTAATGCTCTATGAAGTCCTCTAAGTGTTCAAGTGAAAATAACAGTTGCATGTCTCTCATTTTAAATCAACATCTGAGAATGATTAAGCTTAGTGAGCATGCTGAAAGCTGAGACAGGCCAAAAGCTAGGCCTCTTATGCCGAACAGTTAGTCAAGTTGTGGATGCAAGGGAAAATTCTTGAAGGAAGTTAAAACTGCTGGCCAATCCAGTGAACACCCAACTGATAAGAAAGCAAAACAGCCTTATTGCTTATATGGAGAAAGTTTTAGTGGTCTGGATAGAAGATCAAACCAGCCACAATATTCCCTTAAGCCAAAGCCTAATCCAGAGCAAGGCCCTAGCTTTCTTCAATTCTATGAAGGCCGAGAGAGGTGAGGAAGCTGCAGAAGAAAAATTCTACAGAGGTTAGTTCATGAGGCTTAAGGAAAGAAGCCATCTCTATAACATAAAGGTGTAAAATGAAGCAGCGGGTGTTGATGTAGAAACTGCAGCAAGTTGTCTAAAGATCTAGCTAAGACAATGAATAAAGGTGGCAACCATAAACAAAAAAATTTTCAGTGTAGATAAAATAGCCTTCTATTAGAAAAGGATGCCATCTAGGACTTTCATAGCTAAAGAGGAAAAGTCAATGCCTGGCTTCAAAGCTGCAAAGAACAGGCTGACTCTCTTGTTGAGGCTGATGCAGTCAGTGACTTAATGACTAAGTTGAAGCCATTACTCATTCACCATTCTGCAATCCTAGGGACTTTATGAATTATATTAAATCTACTCTATAGAGAGCCTGTGCTCTATAAATGGAACCATAAAGCCTGGATGACAGCACACCTATTTGCAACATGGTTTAAAGAACATATTAAGCTCACAGGTATGCACTAATGTTCAGAAAAAAGATTCCTTTCGAAATATTACTGCTCATTGATAATGCACCTGATCACCAGGAGCTCTGATGGAGATGTACAACAAGATTAATGTCATTTTCATGCCTGCTAACACACAATCCATTCTGCAGCCCATGGATCAAGGAGTAATTTCAACTCTCAAGTCTTGTTATTAAAGAATACATTTCATACGGCTATACCTGCTACAGATAGTGATTCCTCTGATTTTTTACAATTTTTTTATTAAAACAAATTTTTTT
Source organism: Acinonyx jubatus (assembly GCF_027475565.1). NCBI lineage: Eukaryota > Metazoa > Chordata > Mammalia > Carnivora > Felidae > Acinonyx > Acinonyx jubatus. The sequence continues at coordinate 131,407,640 of NC_069381.1, read as the reverse complement.
ACATTTATTTATTTTTGAAAGACAGAGAGAGACAGCACAAGAAGGGGAGGGGAAGAGAGAGAGGGAGACACAGAATCATAAGCAGGTTCCAGGCTCTGAGCTGTCAGCAGAGAGCCCGATGCGGGGCCTGAACCACAAACCGTGAGATCATGACCTGAGCTGAAGTCGGACACTCAATTGACTGAGCCACCCAAATGCCCCGTGATTCCTCTGATTTGAAACTGGGCAAAATAAATTGAAAATCTTCCAGAAAGAATTCAACATTCTAGATGCCATTAAGAACATTTGTGATTCACAGAAAGAGGTCAAAATAACAAAATGTAACAGGTGTTTGGAAGAAGTTGATTCCAACCCTCATAGATGATTCAAAGGGTTCAAGACTTTAGTGGAGGAAATAACTGTTGATGCAGCAGAAAAAGCAAGACAAGTTGAACTAGAAGTGAAGGCTGCAGATGTGACTGAATTTTTGAAATCTCATGATAAAACTTGAACAGATAAGGAGTTGATTCTTCTAGATGAGCAAATAAAGTGGTTTCTTGAGATGAAATCTATTCCTGGTAAAGATGTTATGAAAATTGTTGAAATGACAAGGGATTTAGAATATTACAAAAAAACTTAGTTGATAAAGCAGCAGTGGCAGAGTGTGTGAACTCTAATGTTGAAAAAAAGCTCTACTTTGGGTAAAATGCTATTAAACACCATCAGATACTAGAGAGAAATGATTTATGAAAGGAAGATTCAATCAACGTGTCCTACATCATTGTTATCTTGTTTTTAGAAATTACCACAACCATCCCAAATTTCAGTCTAATCAGTCTGCGGTCATGAGCATTGGGGCAAGACTCTCCATCAGCAAAAAGAACTAATCACTGAAAGCTCAGATGATTAGTTTTTTTTAGCAATAAAGTATTTTTTAATTAAGGTATTTACCTTGTTTTTTTTTACACATAATGCTATTGCACACCTAATAGGCTATAGTATAAATTAAACATAGCTTTTATATGCATCAGGGAACGAAAATATTCATTTGACTCAGTTTATTGTGATATTTGCTTGATTGCACCTCTTCATTGCAAAGGTAGTTTTTCCCTTTGTATTAAACACATGAATTAATATTTTGAAATCTTGTGAATAACCTCCTCCACAATTACCTTTATTCAATGATTTAGCATCTGTTGATCTTTGCCTGATCAGATATACTGATGTCTTTAAATTAGTGATTTTTTAGGTATGTCAGTCTTCCTTTTACCTTCCTTCCCTCTTTCCATCTTTCTTTCCTTCCTTTCTACCTCTCTTCCATTCTTCCTTCATTCATTCCTTTCTTCCTGCCTCCTTCTTCCCTCCCACTGCCCATCCTGCCTCCCTCCTCACTTTTCTTTCTTTTGAAATATCATTATGCATTCATGGATTTTTATTTTTTTTAACAAATTTATCTAGTGGGAAGCCCTTCAGTCTAGATCTAAATGTGCTTATTTTTCTTGGTGTTTTTTGTTTCCAATCCCTTTCAGTGAATAAAACTAGAAAGTATATATATATACACACACACACACACACACACACATATATATATACACACACGTATATATGTGTATGTAGATACATATTATATACATTATATATGTGTATATATATATACACACACACACACACACACACATATATATACACACACACACACACACGTATATATGTGTATGTAGATACATATTATATACATTATATATGTGTATATATATATATGGATAGACAGCCTTATTGAGTATAGCCTAATCACTTGTGTAAAATGTGTTCCATTATGAATTCCATCAGCAAAGGATAAAATATAAGACTTTCCAACAGAGTGTTCTGATACTTTCTTCACATCTGATAGGTAAGAATACTATTTAGCATAGCTTGATTTTTTTTAATGTTTATTTTTGAGAGAGAGAGAGCACATGAGCAGGCAAGGTGCAGAGAGAGAGAAAAAAGAGAGAGAGAGAGAGAGAGAGAGAGAGAGAGAGAGAGAGAGAGAGAGAGGATTTGAAGCAGGTTCTGCACTGACAGTTGAGAGCCTGATGTCAGGCTCAAACTCACAAACCATGAGATCATGATCTGAGCCGAAGCTGGAAGCTCAACCAATTGAGCCACCAAGGTGCCGATAGCATAGTTTGAATTTTAATTCTCTTATTATGCATTAAGTTGAGGGTTTTGTTGTTTGTTGTCTTTTTTTTTTTTTTAATGTTTAAGAACCATTTGTGCACATTTTGGAAAAAAAAATCTGTTCACATTTTTTCTTTCCCCAATTTTAAAAATGTTTATTTATATTTATTTATTTTTGAGGGAGGGAGGGAGGGAGGGAGAGAGAGAGAGAGAGAGAGAGAGAGAGGGAGATCACCCACCCATAAGTGGTGGAGGAGCAGAAAGTGAGGGAGGAAGACACAGAATCTGAAGCAGGAGCCAGGATCTGAGCTGTCAGAGCAGAGCCCAACATGGGTCTGGAAACCACTAACCTTGAGATCATGATCTGAGCCAAAGTCAGACACTTAACTGACTGAGCCACCCAGGTGCCCTTCTTTCCCCATTTTTCTATCAGATATATGGTCATCTGCAATTTTAGAGTTCTTTAGAACTTTAAGGAGATTACTTTTTTTTATATATATATAACACAAATATTTTCTTCTAACTTGTCATCTGTTTTGTTTTTGCCCGTGTTGTCATTGTATATATAATGAAATAAATAATTTTTTTTTTAGTACAAGTGGATTTTAAGTCACAATGAGAGGTTTCCCCCTCCTTTCTTAAGGTTTTTATATGAGGGTTTTCCTTTTGTACATTTAGATTTTTGATTCCTGGGGTGCTTTGTGGTTGAGTGATTTGAAGTATGGGTCCTTGTTTATGTTCTCCAAAGTGCTGTCCAGTTGTCCCAACACTTGTGCCTAGTGCTTCTCCTCTTCCCCTCCCCCACTGATGTGAGCTGTGACTTCCTCCGTATTACTGAGATTTTATCACCTAGTAGAATCTATTTTTGAATTTTCTTGTATTTTTCACTCGTCTGACTACTTAAGTGTCAGTTTCATACTATGATTTTTGAGGCTCTAAACTATGTTGTATTTTCAGTAGGCCTAGTTTCCCCTCCCTGGTTCCTTTTTTAGGGATATCTTAACTCATCCTGAATGTTCATTCCATAGACATTTGAATATCACTTATGTATCTCCAAAAATTATTTTATTGAATTTTTATATTAACTTGGAGATAACTGCAATTTTTATAATGTGCTGGTATCTTATCAGAACATGAGAGATATTATATAAATTTGCTTTTGTGTCTTTTTCTAGTGTTTTCCAATATTTCTTCTTGTAAATTTCTATATAACTTACTAATAAGTTTATTCACAAGTATTTAAATCTTTATTTTCTCTTCTGATGATGTTTTCTTTTGCATTACACTGTATGTTCTATTAAATTTTATTGCAGGTATAGATTTGAGTAACCATTGTCACGTAATATTTAATGTAAGAATCATTCCATCATTACACAGATACTTCATTGGGTTATCCCTTGATGGTTACACCCTTCCCTTTAATCCTAAACTGGCAACAGTTAATCTGTTTTCATTACTATAATCTTGTTCTAGAAATGGGATCATATAACATGTAGCCCTTTGTTTTCTATGCTTTCCTCAATTAGGTTTGTTCAGTGCTTCCTTATGATTGGATTCCTGCATTTTTAACAGAGATACTACAGATGTGATATTTTTCCCTGTCAATTATTCTTGTAAAGAGACACATGATGTTGGGTTTGGCCGATAGCTGGTAATGTCCATTTTATTAATTTGTTTAATGTAACATTTTCCAGGTTTCTCCACAGATAGTATTTTTCGCTCCCATTAAAAAAAGTGATTCTTGAGTCATACTATAACTATATATATCTTATATTTCATCATATTTTCATACATTAATTTAGCATTCAAAAAATTTAATATGTGAATTAAGCACATTTATGTTTTTTTATTTAATTGGATTTTTATACTTAATTCTATCTTATTTTCTTTTGTATTTTTCTGTTTATTATGTTATTATTTCTCTGAGTGGTTGGTTTTTGCTTTATTGGATTAAAAAATATTTAGATCTTTTCAAAGAATTGTACCTATGATTAGGTAGTTACCATTATAATGCTATCTTTTATAATGACATTAAGACGCTTAAGTACCTATCATTTGAATGAATAGCTTTAAATGACATCCTTTGATGTCAACCTATTGTGTTGTATACACTTTTAAAAGCTTACTCTTTGAAATTTTGCCTGGTATTTTACGCCATTTATTTGCTTATATTATTTCTTCTTGTCCAAAACCTGTAAGATTTACATTATATTCTGCCATTTTTACCCCATCTTTGATATCATCTTATGATTAACTTACTAACTCATAGCAATGAATTTTCCTGTCATCCTTGGTTGGATGATGTGCTCTTCTTGAGGAAATAAGTATGCTGAGTGTTGTGTTCCCTGAATTTCTGCATATTTAAATTGTGTTACTGGGGCGCCTGGGTAGCTCAGTCGGTTAAGCGTCCGACTTCGGCTCAGGTCATGATCTCACGGTCCGTGAGTTCGAGCCCCGCGTCGGGCTCTCTGCTGACAGCTCAGAGCCTGGGGCCCGTTTCAGATTCTGTGGCTCCCTCTCTCTCTGCCCCTCCCCTGTTCATGCTGTCTCTCTCTGTCTCAAAAATAAATAAACGTTAAAAAAAAAATTGTGTTACTATAAGCTGTATCCTTAAATGATAGCTAAAATGGATATATTTTGGCTTTGCTTAAGACAAATTTTTGTTGTGCTTAAAAATGGGAGACAAAATATGAGTGTTAAAAATGAGTTTTTATTAAATGAGTTTTTATTATACTTGGAAATTAATTTCAAAGACTTGGACCTCTACATGTATACCTCTGATATTTGGAGCTTCTTAGATTATAAAATTAGGAAGAAATTTCATTTTAAAATGGAAAAAAAGATACCCATTTGAGACTTTGATATAGGATGTAGTGATACTGAAGGATCACATGTTATCATCATATATTAATGAAAGTGAGTGGTTTTTAAGTCAAATTTTAGTGATTTTATTTCCATATAAAGGATAACAGTAGAAAAGATGCAGATAAACATTTCATCTCTTGGATGAGATTTAAGCTCAGCTGAACCAGAGAATATAGAAGATGAGAAATGTGAGGGTGGTCTGGCTCATACCCCAGAACCCAACAGTCTCGAATCATTCAGTAATCTAGCTTAGACTTTCTTCTAGCAGAGGGCTTGATTCCAAGAGACAGAAGTGGAAGCTGACGATCCTCTCAAAGCCTGGGCCCCACAGACCCAGAATATCATTTCTACTGTTTTCTCTTTATGAAAAATATGTAGGAAACAAAGGGAAGAGAAATAAAGTCCACCTCTGGATATGAGGAATGGCATGTGCTTATGGGAGTGAAGTGGTAGCAATTTTGGAAATTATTACACAGACATTTTCATTTTCCCTGGACAACTGACTATAAGTTTCTTGAGGGACGAGATTTTGCTTTATAGATCTTTATATTCTCCACAGTGCCTCACGTAATATTAATAAATAATATTTGTTTGTTGTTTGGTTTCTAAAAGTGTAATTAAACTTTTAGTCTGAATAGCATGATGAATTCTGGCAGTAACTACAGTACTCCAATAGATGGTACATAATTTATTGACATATCTAACCACTGTGACTTAATATAGACTCGGCAGTTTCCACATGGAGAGATATATGTCGTTAGAAAGACAGTGTCAACAGTATTGGATTTATTAACTTCCATTACAATATGAGTTTTTAGTTAAGATGAAGGTACTGGAATTTCTATTTTACCCTATGCCTAGACTGCATTTTACATGAAAAGTTTAAAAGAAAAGAAGAGGTCAAGAAAGAGAATTGAGAAGGTCAGACAATATGTTCTTTGCTCTAATAGCCATTTAAATTCAATCATCAGAAAAAGGTACAGAGAAAGCTCTGCCCACAGTTAAAGATAAGGTCACCTACTCCCTTTAAAAAAAATAATGTTTAATATGTACTGCTCTCTGATAATAATTTTTGCATATCAAAGTGGCCTCCTAAGAAATTTTACTTCTACTTCTGATGAAATTTATACAATGCCATAACAATACAACTAATAATAGTTAAGATTGTTGAATAGTACAAACAATAATCAATGTAGCACAACTGAATGTTTCTTTAAGTTAAAGTTCTTATTATCTTCTTTATCTTTATCCCCTTGCATCCTGCCCAACAAATGTCACAGTTATTAGACATAATACATACTCAATAAAATTCAATATTTCTTGACTATTAATATTATTTATTAAATTTGATTCCTTAAATAAAATCTTGATAAATTCAAGTCAAATTTAATTAAATAGATATTTTAAAAACTTAATTCATTCTGGAAGAACTAATTCTTCTTAATTCTTTTGTAAAATTAATTCTTAATCTTGGCTCCTCCTTTTTGTGTGGGGGGGTGGCATTTCATTTGTTGCATTTGCTTTTTTCTTTTGAGAGAGAGACAGAGAGAGAAAGCACAAGCAGGGGAGGGACAGAGAGACACGACCTGAGTCAAAATCAAAAGTCAGACACTTAACAGACTGAGCCATCCAGGCGCCCCTGTTCCATTTTCTTAAAAGAAAGTTTATACAGAAAACCAACATATTCTATAAATATCTGTAACATCAACAATCTAAGGGAAGTGATTTATATAGTAGAAAGTATATTTACCCATAAAAAATGAAGACATTCAAATTATGATTCTTGATTCTATATTTAACATTTAAAAGACAGTAGATAATTTATTTATCTTCCCCGAATCTGATTTTCTCATTTTCTCAATGAGCACAATGTGTTGTTGGTAGGATAAAATCAAACAACATATGTAGAAATAATATAAATTTAGATTTTAATTTTAGCTTCTTGGCAGATTGATAATTTGTTCATATTTATAACCACAACACCTTATGATATGACCCTGTAAACATCATCTGATTCTTTAATTAAAAAAATTTTTTTGATGTTTATTTTTGAGGGGGGGAGGGGCAGAGGGAGAGAGTCAGACACAGAACCAGAAGCAAGCTCCAGACTCCGAGCTGTCAACATAGAGCCCAAAATGAGGCTCGAACCCATGAACAGTGACATGATGACCTGACTTGAAGTCAGAAGCTTAACCAACTGAGCTACCCAGGTGCCCCAACAGCACATGATTCTTAAGTACTTGACAACTGAGTAAAATTATGTAAACTGAATAAAACATTGTTTTTTAGTTCTGGAATTATGGAGCTTAACTGCAAATAGATTTCAGCATGACAGCACCTACAGAAATTTTACAAGACTTTTTCATGAGGATTTGCAATATACTTATATTCCTCCTCTGCCAACATGAAAGACTTTGGTGATAATTCCAACAAGTTGTGCTTTGACAAGTCCCATATACTCTCATAGATTCAATTTCTTCACTTTTAAAGTAGATTTATTAATACATCACCTACGTAACTGTTGTGAAGGTCAAAATAAATACAACAAAGAAAAACCCACTGTGTAACATGAATTTAAAATATCAACCAAGGGATTGATTTCAACGGAGTAAAAGGTTTAATCTGACTTCCTTTAATGGAATGATTTTCATGCAACAACTGAGACAGTAGTGGTTACCTAAGATTCAGTTTCTCTCCTTTTTTGTAGCAATTAACCTGTTAGAAAACTATCATCTATTCAGATACAAAGTAGATTTCAAGTATACCACACCCTCCTCATGAGATAAAAAGATTCATAACCACAGTAATATGACAGAATATGCTTGGAATCTGATTAGAAAGGCACACTTCTTGCTTTGCTGTGGTAGCAGATATCTCTTAAAAGACTATTGAGACTTTGTTTGCCTTTGTCATATTTAGTTTGTCAACTGCATCTTATCTTCTGTTAGCTAAATGTAATATACACTTCCTGTAAAAGCCAGGAGACAAAGTATCTAGGTCACTTTTCTTATGGTAATTTTTAGCAATATCTTACTTATTTACCCATTTCAACGTTCCTCTGATAACATGGCCACACAATGAAATGTTCTTTTGCCAAATTGCCTCAATGGATAGAAGGAAGGTGTAGCCATGTGTCTCGTTAAGTATAAGTGAGAGATGACCTCATTTAGTTTTAATAGCATACTTAGGTAATTATTTGTATTTATTTATTGATTGATTGATTGATTGCTTACCTTCAGAGAGAGTCATTGACAATAGTAGACACATATGGCTGGAATGTATAAGCAGGCTTGAGCTACTCAATAGCTCTTATTATCAATTTGATCAAAAATATAATTCAACCCCACACAATGTGTAAAGCAAAAAACTGCAGACGGTATTATTTTTCAAACACAGTGGCACTTTGCTATGGTATGCGAGATATACTTTATGTGAAATCACATTCCCCAAAATTTTATCAGAAAGCAGATGGCCATAAAATCAACTGTATTTCCTCAGAAACAATGTTGTATGTAGATGTTATGCTCTTTATCAAAAATTTGTTCTCATAGTAGCTGTAAATTAACAATATGCCATAAAATCAAAACACTATAATCTTGGAAATGTATAATTATTTGAATAGAAGGCACATGTTTTTCATAGTTTTTCAAAGCTACAGATATCCTAAAGATTAGAGTCCAGTCGCCTAATTTTAACATGAAGGAATTTGAACAGTTTAATTATTTGACCAATATTAACTATCTATATCTAGTTAGTGTTAAATATAAGATTAGATTTTAAATTTCTATACTCCCAGTATAATTATATTCTACTTATTTTAGACCAACTTCCATTACAAAAATCCAAAATATGAAGTTATTTATAAGTGATTTAGTTTATCTGAAGAGAGATCATGTCTGGCAGCTGTTCTATTGGGTCTTGTACCTGCATAGCCCTGATACTTCAGAGGAATTTTATCTAATCTAGATTATAAGACTTGTTTTGTAGGAAACATTTACCACTTGCCAATTATAAGCATGATGCATCAAAGAACTGGAATTTACCACTTTTATTCCAGATTACACTAGAAAAGGAGGGGAGGACTAAGGGTTACATGTCCAATTCTCACTAGAGTGGATGCGATTAGGAATTTTCAAAACTGCCTTTCTATTTTTTTTTTTTTAAGAGAGAGCGACTAAGAAGGGGACGGGCAGAAAGGGAGGGAGAGACAGAATCTTAAGCAGTCTCCACGACCAGTGCAGAGCCCAATGGGCTCAACACGGGGCTCAATCTCATGACTGTGAGATCATGACCTGAGCCAAAATCAGAGTGAGACACTTAACTGACTGAGACACCCAGGTGCTCCAACCTATTTTTTTAAACTCATTTATTCAACCAACATTTATAGAATACACATTTGTGGAAGGATTTCAGTCCTATGGATAAATAAGTAAAATATCATGACTACTTATTGAATGTTATTGTGCTTTTAGAACGTAATCATTTGAAGGAAGTATAGTGAGTTCAAAAGGCAGCTACTTTTCAGTCTTCAATGTGGAATGTTTCTAGATGCTGTGGCCTAATACCTATATCTTACTATATAGTCCTATAACATTCAAAGAGAGATACACAAGGAAGGATGTGCTTCTCAAATTCTAGTGGGAAATAGTTCTTCAAATACCCTGGTCTTCATAAATTGGATCATTCTACCAAAGACCCTAAAGAGATATGGAGATGTGTGTGTGTGTGTGTGTGTGTGTGTGTATAACATATATAATAATAATATAATATATAATAATATATAATATATTAATTATAATATTAATATATTAATATATTATATATTAATATAATATTAATATATAATAAATAACATATATATGTATATATATGTGTATATATATGTATATGTGTGTGTGTGTGTGTGTGTGTATATATATATATATATATATATATATATATATATATATATGTTATTTTTCTCTATGGAGGTACTTCAGTTACTTCTTTCCATCCAGTCCCTGGAGTGGAAATTTCTTAGGGTTGGCTGGTTGGTTCAAGTGAGATTTAGTTATCACCCTTTAAGGCTGAAATATCAATACTCTGAATACTGTGAATACTCTGAATACTGAATACTGTGTGATGATTGGCTTCTCATGGCTAAGGATGTCAAGAACAGAGTTTGAATATTAATAGTACTAGAGGAGACAGGGTGTGCACTACATTTTTAAAGTCTCAAGACCCTAGACTTACTATTTAGAAAATGTTAAAAAAAAAAAAAACAATGTAGGCCATTGAATAGACTATTATAACACTAAGAAAATGTACAAGAGCATTATTTTTATTTTTGATAATATATACTGTAAATAACCAACTAGTGACTGTCAGATTTATGCTACTGAATTAAATTCACAGGCTCTCCTAAAGTGGTAACATTTGAATTTGTAGTGGTAGTAGGTTTAGACTGCAAAGTCAGATTATCCAGTGGAAGATATACTAAGTAAGAACCTCCTAAAGCAAAAGTGAATATGTGAGTTGACTTCTAGATACAGTTGTTTTAAGAGTGATATATTTTAAGAATGAAGGCATAGCAAGTGTAACTTATGGTGTTTCCAGATATATCCGCAATCTCAATTTTTTCATGTGAAAAATGACGATAATGAGTATTTCCATGGAGTTTTGAGGACACACACACAAGGCATATTTCTAAATGCACTTATCACAACTCCCACAACAGATTAGCACTAATACATGATGGCTGTTTTCTTTCCTTTTCCTCTAAAAAGCCTGAATGTGATTTTCTGGTTATATGTATAAACTGAGATCCATTGTTTGCCATCTTTTTTCACAGGTGATTTGTGGAGTACTTGATTTTTTTCCCTTTCTTAATCAAGTAGGCTTTTACAAGACCTTATTCCTAAACCTTAAAGTGGTTATGTGTTCACATAAACTAATCATCAAAATGGTCAGATACAGAAAATTATACATGGATCAATCTATGAGGGATTTCCAGGTGGCCAGAAGTTATCTGATTGCTTTGAGACTTGACAGAGCTGGAGGTGAAGGGAAGTTTTATATTTCTCATCTGAATTCTAAAAAAGTCTTTCCAAAATGGAAGTCACAAAACTAATCCAGGCAGTGTAGAATAAATCTCTGATAATGATTAGCTTGGCTACTTAAAAAGGCTTTCCTGAGTACTGGTCAAAGAAAAATAATTGATCAATTTAATATCCAGGAAAAAAAAGTAATTGGGAAAAGCTCTATCCTCAACTTTTTGATTAGTTAATAATCTATGCAATAAATTGGTGGGTATGGTGGGTAGACCCGAATTTCAGAAACCATTTCCTATCTCTGACATTTTCTTGTAGTATTACCTTCCTGTTCTTGTGTTTCCCATATATAAAATGGAGGTAATAAGATTATTATTTTTTTGGAGCAGTTGTAAGGATTGAATATGCTAAAACAGAAAACTCCTAGATAACTGAAGTTTAGAAATGGAGGTGATTGTATTGTTCTTAAAAGTAGTGCAGTTTGGGATGGTTGATGACATAGTTACATAAAACTAACTACAATTTAGCAAATTAAGCTTAGGAAGATAATTTTTTTCTTTAATAAATAATAAAGTTTTTTTAAAATCAAAATCTATAGTAACAGAGAATTACCAAAATATATAACATAGACAATATAAGAAAACACATAAAAACAAATAGAAAAACAAATCCTATAAAATCTGGTCAAAATATCGAAGCAGAGAATACATTAAATAAAAACATCAGAAATAGCCAAATGAAAAAATGTTGAACCTCTATATAAAAAAAATATGAAAAAAAATTTTAAAAATTAACCTCAATTGTAATGTAAATAAAAGCAAACAATGTACATAATGTTTTACACATACATTTGGGAATAATTTGTCATTTCATCTCGGCAAGATTTAAAAGTGGAGGCAATGTAAATTGGTTTAGCATTTTTAAATGACAATTTGGCGCTATCTAGCAGGATGTGAAATTTGCCTATTCTTTGTTTCAGCAATTCCACTACAGGAGAAATACTCACACATGTAAAAAGAGTATAATTGCTACATTTTTATAATAGTTAAAAATTGAATACATTTTTGAACATATGTAATACACATATATTATATATGACACACACTAGGTTATATGTGAGCATTTACTTTAACTATAATTACCAGTACTGAATATTTTTTCCATTTCTCTTCTAGATTCACTCTTCACCCATCCCCAGGCTGCTCTGGACCTGGGAGGACAAATGCTATGGACTACAACCACATACCTTCAGGACTTTTGCTTCTGTTCGAGTCCCATCAGAAAATGAACTGAAATAAGGTTGGGGTATTTGACTTCCTCGCTGTCAAGTCGCTAGGGGTTAGATGCTTCCCTCTAATAAAAGCCACAGTTTCAGTTAGACACCACCCCTGGTGTCTAGTAACCATTCCTACCCCTCACTTCTTCAGGCCTAGAGACAGCACAGCTCCCTACTACTATAAGCCACTAGGCTCTGCACTGTGCCTTGTTTGTTTTCTTAAGCCCTATCATACCTTTGTAAGCAGTGCCTATAGTTAACTCTTCAAATCACCCAGTTTGAGTGAAGCATACATTATGGCCAGTATCCTTTCTGACAGTATTCTTAACAGTATTTCATTTTCTTCATTGCTGGCAGAGCTCTATTTTTTTTTTTTTTTTTTATCAGTCTTCCACCTTCTTCCTTACAGCTTTTTGGTCAGAGAAGGTAATCCCTTTCCTCAACATAATGATCAGTCCTGATTACTCTGAGTTAAACATAGTAATTATATTCTCTGTAGCAGTAGTTGATTTAGCAGTGGTTGGGAAATGACAAGAGGTCTAATGACGTGCTTCTAGAAAAAGCTTTCATGAACTTAAAAAAGAAGACCCACAAGAAAGGGCAGTTTTCTGGTGGGCATTGTGAAGTCTGGTGTTATGCCTGGAGCTGGTTTGGGTGCTACACCATTGGGCCATTGTGCTAACATGGCACAGTGGGCAGATGAAAAGAACTGGAGTCTTTCAGGGTGTGAGTGAGCAGACAAATATATCAGTTTTAGGGTTGCCTTCCCTGTGGATCCTCTTCTGCGACATAACACATTTTTGTCTTATTACTTAACCCACTTTGATTTGGTATTCTCTTACTTTCCTTAAGTTGAACGCATGCTCTCTGACCTGAATACCAATGAGTTCTGGCAAGCACTAAAAATGAATGAGGTAAATTAACTTTTATTGAGTAGCAACTATTTCCAAAAATAATTGTAACTATTCACAAGAGAAAATAAAGCGAAGATTATATTTATATCATGTAACCTTACAGATGTATTTAATCTTATGCACCATTAGATATATATTAGATTGATATATATCATTATATAATTATATATTACTATATACAATTATTAGGTTATACTATATAATCTAGTGTATTATATATATATACATATATATATAAAGCTATCTATGATAGCTATAATGATATAATATCTAATGATCTCAGCTCCAAATACCCAAACTAAAAGTATATGCATATTCTGTATGTAAGTGGTGTATTGAATGTTCTGGAATCAAGAGAATATTAAAATACACACACACACACACACACACACACACACACACACACTTGACTCTACCTCACTAAACTCACTTATCATCTTACTATCCCCTCCCTTGGATATAAAACTTGGCAAACCCCATAGTGTTTCTGAACAACTCTAGGGAGTCATATATAATCCATATCTCTTTATTAAAATATCTAGTCTTACCTAATGGCAAAGTTCCTGTCTTTGGTTAAATTTAAATATTTTAAATTCAACCCAATTTGAGCATGCCTTAATTTTATAAGCCTACAGGAGGAAAGTTAAACCTATAGGTCTTCACCTTTTCATCACCTTGTTCTTCTACTGCCCTTACTCATGCTGCCCCTGGGTCCTGTAGAAATTGAAAAGGAAGAAGAGATAAGGGAGAGAAATAGTCTGAATTTACTGTAAAAGTACAGCCTGGCATTGAGTCTGTTTGTGCATTATATTGACAAATGCTGGCTTATTTTCTCAAGGGGCTTATTTATATGTTTTGGGGGATTTGCTCTAGTGAGACACTCAGGCTGATTGTCTCTAAAGGCAATGTGTCCTCTACCTAACCATTTATCTATTTCCTCAGCCACTAAGTTCCTGAGTTCCATTCCTCAGTTGGGGTCATCTCATGCTACATGAAGTATACCTAGAAGGAATCTGTTTAAGATTATTCATGTCTTCCTTCCTCAGCAAGATACATACCTGGCAAATACATATCTTTGCCTCGCCTTTGTTGTGTGTAGTAAACTTGTATTTCTTTGGAGTCTCTCTCGTAAGCAATTCTAATCAGGATTTATATTTTGCAATTCCAAATTCTAATCAATCCGTGTTCTCAAACTCCAGAAGACAAGGTCCATGTTCTGCAAATGTTTACCTCAAGCTCTGTCAGAATTAACCTACCATTTACCTTCAAACATAAAAGAATGCTGAGAATCCATTAGGTTGCTAAAGAAACTGGAAAACAAGAATTTCTTTATAGGGGGATTTGGTGTGCTGTGAAATGTTCCCTGTTCTCTGCTCTTGGGGAAAGGAGAAGGGACATAACCTGCCACCTAACTGAAAACAAATCATTCACTTAGCTTGATATAGCTTTGCTGATGACTCCACACTGGCACACTGCAGGAGCTGGGTCCTAAGGATGGCATTATAATTTCATAATATCTTATAATTGTTTTATTGCTTTTTTGAAGTAAATAAACCAAAAAACTTGGTTCATTTTTATATGCCTTTTGATACCTGCTTACATATACCTAAAGATGATCCTCTCGGAAACGGCCTAATAGTTTAACTTGCAATGTTTTGTTAATTGGTACCCTGTTGTCAGCTTGAAAACAGCTGACATGTCCTCAGTTAAGACCTAGGAAAATCCATTTTAACATCTTATCCCTAATATTAGATATGTAAACATGTGGGGGAAAAAACATTGCAGAGAATATACCAAAATGTTAACAGAGGTTGATTTTGGTCATTCCCTACCCCCCACCCCCACCCCAGCTTTAGTAGATTTATGTGGAATTAAGGTTTGCTGTTTTGAGAAATAAAGATGAACATCTGGCCTTGTGCCTTTTGGTCACACTGAATATAGTCTTGTGAAAGCCTACATATGTAATGAAATAGTTTCTGTGACTAGGCACTCCTATAGAAAAAGGAAAAATCTACTGAATTTCAGAGGCTATGCAGGTGCATTGGACTCTCTGTAGTATTAACAGAGACTTTTCTAGCTCTGTTTGAGACAAAAACAAAATATACTATACTAAAAATGTTAATTATACAAGAAGTCTTCACTTATGAAAACATTAGTATATATAAAAATATAATCCTTCAATAAAGTTAAACCATACGGAACTAACCTACTAATCACCAAAAATGTTAAACACAATATTGACTATATTTTTGTTTGTTCTCTTAGAATTTACAATGTTTTCAGGAATATTTCAAAATTTGTTATTTAAAAACAAGACTGAAAAGGATGGCATTCTTCTACAGCAAGCCAAGATATTAGAAATCATTCTTCTGAAAACTTATTTGAATAATAGTCATTGTAGCAAGCTACATGTTTTAAGACAATGCTAAAGATTATAATTGCTATGGATTTGAGAAAGCGGTTATCTCTTACCTTGTGTATCCTTTGATCACAGCCTTTCCCTCCCCTTTCTCAGATATCCCCTTCCCAAGTTCAAGGGCAAAATGGAAAGGGACTAGTGGTTTGTGTTCCTAAAAGACCAGAAGCATGACCAGCACTGTCAAATAAGCGCTGAAGGGGGCAGTCTCCATCCTGCGCTACGGTGGAGAGTGTGGGAAAGACCAAAAATGAGCTAATTGGCCTCAGGATTTTCACACCAGCTATTGGAGCCCTTCTCTTGATCATTGCTACAACGTTGCTGACTGTGTGGGGCTGTACTATAGAAACCAACATACAGTAAGAAAAGGCCTGAAAAGTGAAGAATGGCTGTTAATTAGATGCTGGTGAATGAGTTGAGCTGGGATAACACAGGACTGCCAAATCTTGAGGAGAACTTTAGCCAATGTAATAGCCTGCACATCAGTGACAGCAAAGGATATCTACAAAGGATGGCTTTCTAAAGGTTGAGACTTTATTCCAGCCTCAAAATTCCTTACATAGCAAAGAGGTTTATCATTCACATATCACTGTCATAAAAATAACAAGAACTTCCAGAGTTTCTACTGAACTTTACAGATGTTTGCAAAGCATTTATGTGGCTCTTAAAGGTAAATGTGTGCCACCAGACTTACATAAACGCTATTAGGATGAATACACCTTCTAAGCCATTTTTCTCTTTTCACTGTCTTTGAGTTTGCAAATATTACCTTTGAGATGTAAATGGAACTTCCTTGTTCTCTTAATATGGCATATACTCTCAACTCTAATACTGAAACAAAAATAAAATTATCATGCAATGAAGTTGAGGTCCCTCATTTGAGATCATTTAATAAAGAATCCTTTGTGTGCTAAAATTTTGACACAGAAGTCTGAGAGGTATAAGGAACAATGAAAACTCATTTAATGTATACAGTCCCCAGGCATATTTAATAGGATTTTTAAGCATAACATCTTACATAACTGCACAGAAACAGTAGTGTTTCAATTCTAGTCTTTTATCATCAGCAGGAAACTAGAAAATAGTGCTTCCTATGCTAAAGAAAAATTTGCTGGTGATTACACTTTTTATAGTTGAGCTCCTTATAAATGATTTTCTCCACTTGTAAAGAAAGTGGTAGTAACCATCTCATATTTTAACGGAAGAAGTAGAAAGAAATAGATCATTTACATCACATTGCACTGTATTGGGTTTCAGAAAGAGACTCGTCAATCTCCAGAGATTTTGTTTACAAAGATAGTTTCTATATACTTGGCAATAACTTCAGTAGCTCTGTAGTTTACAAGTCTTCAAAAAAATATGAGATTGATAAGGTTCCAAGCATACAATGATGCAACTGCTCTAGAAAAAAAACTTTCTTTTCTCCCTGCTCCTAATTTAAATTGATGGCCAATGGATATTTTTTGATGAATGAAGCTCTGATTATATATTAAAGTTTAATGCTAAAAGGAATAAGATTTTGCTAATGAAGTCTGGGTAGCCACAAAGAGCAATGCATTGCTTTCTTGGGAAATTCAGACATCTAAGAATTGCTAAACATTCTGTAAGAAAAAGAGACTGAATCTATAAAACCTAACTTAGTTCTGTGACTTCCAAATGCAGAAAAATTACATTGTTTGAAAATTCTGTCTTCAACTGGGAATGGGATGTAACCTAAATTAAGGAGTTAAGATTGATTATTAGAAATAATGAATTCCTTTGATTAACAAAAGGAAGTTTTAACATAAATGCACATGTAAATTATTTTACTGAGGATGAACACTGGATTTTATTATAATAGTACTAACAGCAATATTGACCACTATTATAAAATTTTGAGTGTTTATTATTTTCCAGATACTGTAAGGGAAATTTTACATCTTATTTACACCCAGACCAATTTTATGAAGTACTTTTATCTTCAATTTACATTTAATTTAAGTGATAATTCTAAGGTCACATTTAGCTGGTGAGTGATAAAGTTGAAATTCAAGTACTAACTAGTGCCTCTGATTCACTGACCTCTGCTCTTGAACTGTTGTGATTTTATAATGTTGTATAGTACTCTCTGCTAACATAATGGTGCAAAACAACAACAATCATTTATTAAGTTCTTGTTCATGGTTCTGGGGATTGACTGGGCCAAAGCAAGTGGTTCTCTATGGGTCTCTCAAATGCTTGCACTCACACAGTGCCCAAGGCTGCTTTTAGCACAGAAGATTTCTCACAAGCCCAGCTGTGGTCCAGGGCACTTACACATGATCTCTTCTCGCAGCGTAGGCTTTCTCAGAGCATGGCAACCGAGTTCCGAGGTTGACTGTCTTCAAATGTAGAGCCTGAGGAAAGCTTTATTGTCTTTTCTAAACCAGCCCTTAAACCATTGCTGCATCACTTTGGCAGCATGCTATATATTAGAAGTCACTCAATAAGAACAGCATATTCTCAAATGGAGAAGATGTTTCATTTCTTAATAGGATTAATGTCAAAGAATTTGTGAACATCTTTTCATTAATAATGATTTTTAAAAATTGTGGTAAAACACATGGAACATAAAGTTTGGCATCTTAGCCACTTTTAAGTGTAAAATTCAGTGGCATTAACAACTTTCACATTTTTGTGCAACCATTGCCACTATCCATCTACAGAACTTTTTTTTTCTTGCAAAATGGAAATTCTTACCCCTTAAAAACAACTCGCCATTCCGTTACCCCCCAGCTCCTGGGGGGTAGAACTACCATTCTACTTTCTGTCTGTATGATTCTGACTACTTTAGGTACCTGATGTAAATGGAAACATAACAGCATTTGTCCTTTTGTTATGGCTTATTTCACTTAGCATAATATCCTCAAGGTTTATCCATGTTGTATGCAGCATGTGTCACAATTTCCTTCCTTTTTCAGGAATATCCCATTGTGTGTATGTACCACATTTTCTTTATACATTGATCTGTCAGTGGACATTTGTGTTCTTCCACCTTTCGGCTATGGTGAATAATGGTACCATGAACAGTACGTATAAATAGCCCTTCAAGAAGTGGAATTGCTAGGTCACATGGTAATTCTATTTTTTTCAACTGCTGTACTGTTTTCTAAAGCATATGTACCACATAAATTTGCACCAACAGTGCACAAGTCTTCTAATTTCTCCTCATCCTCACCGAAACTTGTTATTTTAAGTTTCTGTTTCTGTTTTGTTTGCCTTCCTAATGGGTGTGAGGGGTTACCTCACCATAGTTTTGATTTGCATTACTCTAACAATTAGTGATGTTGAGCATCTTTTTGTGCGTTTATTAGCTACTTGTGTATCTTTTTTTTTGAGAAGTATCTATTCAAGTCCCTTGTTCATTTTGAAATCAGGCTGTCTTTTTGTTGTTGTATTTTAGGAGTTCTTAATATATTCTGAATGTTTTCCACATCAGATATGTGATGTGTAAATATTTTCTCCTATTCTATGGGTTGCCTTTTCATTTTACTGATCATGCACAATTTGCTGAAGAGACTATCCTGCCCCCATTGAGTGGTCTTGGCACTATATTAAAGGTCATTTGCTCATATATGCAAGGCTTATTTCTGGACTCTGTGTTCTCTCCTATTGGTTACATGTCTGTCTTTATACTAGTACAACACATTTTTTTAAATTACTATAGCTTTGTAGTAAGTTTTGAAAGCAAGAAATGTTGAGCCCTCCAAATCTGTCTTTTTCAAAATTGTTTGGCTGTTTGGGATCCCTTAATTTCTCTAAGAGTTTTAGGATGTGCTTTTTATTTCTGCAAGGAATGTCATTGGGGTTTTGACAAGGATTACACTGAGTCTGTAGATTCAATTAGGACTTCTTTTTTCTATTTTTGCAATATAAATGAGATTGTTTTCTTAACTTCCTTTTCAGATTGTTCATTTATTAGTGCATAGAAACACAACTTATTTTTTACTGAATTCATTTATTTGTTCCAACGTGTGTGTGCGTGTGTGTGTGTGTGTGTGTGTGTGTGTGTGTGTGATCTTTAGGGTTTTCTACATATAAGAAAAATCATACCATCTGTGAACAGGAATAATTTTGCTTTTCCTTCCAATTTGGATGCCTTTTATTTCATTTTGCCTAATTATTCTGGCTAAGACCTCCAATACTACATTGAATAGAAGTGGTGAAAGTTAGCATCCTGTCTTATTCTTGATCTAACAGGAAAGCTTTCAGTCTTTCACCATGAAGTACAATGTCCATTGTTGTGAACATCTTTTAAATTACCATAACAACTTTCAATATTTTGTTTAATTAGTATGTCATTTTCATGACTTATATTGTACTTATATTTAAGCCATAAGTCATCACTAGCTACACATCTTGTCCAGTTATGGGAGAATAAAAAGATAAAGAATGAACAGTCAAAGCAATCCAGGGCTAATGACAAAAGTGCTTGCCAGTTTACCCAAATTAGAAATATGAATCTAAAGTTAACATTATTATATTCAAGACTTGTGGGTTTATTTGGAATTATTTTTAATCCTGCAAAGGTTAATGCTCCTACCTTTATAAAATGAAAGCAATGAGCAGTTTAAGGTTATTATTTAAAATATAATTTAAATATGTCAGTGGTAACATTTAAAATGAGTGAAGAAAGGATAGTGTTTAATAAACAGTGTTGAAAAAATCAGATACTGATTTGAAAAAAAAAATATTTCAATCTTTAACTGACACTATTCCCAAATTCATCCCAGAAGGACTAAGGAATTAAGCCGGAACAATGAAACCATCAAAGTACAAAGAGAATAAATCAAGATAGCTTTTATAATATTGGGGTGCAGAAGACCTTTCAAAGAATGACATAATAGCAAAGATTGACATATGTGACAAAATAAAATTTAAAATTTCTGAATGGAAATGACACAAAGTTGAAAGGCAAAATGAGGAAAACTGTCACATATATATGACAAAGAGTTATTAAAAAGTAGATAAAGAAATTCTACCAAAAAAGTTTTAAAAGATTTCAGTAACAACACCATTCTCCCAAATTCACAAATAATATAAGCAGACAATTCAGAAAAAAAAATACATCATCAATAAATATTTAAAATCATTTGACCCAACTATGAATTAAAGGAAAACCATATACATTTTCCTGCTAGAGTGGCAAATATTAGAAGCCTTGGTGATATCTAGCATCTGAAGTGTACTGGCCATTTGCCTATTTTCTGTTAAGTCAATTCCTTGCTCTTTCTCTGCTTTGTTCTTCATTATAGGAAGGATGACTCCTATGGGCTGCATTCCCAGGACACTCATGTTAGCTGCCTTCCAGCTGAGTGTGCTAAAGGAAAGAACTGGTAGGAGACTCAAAATTGGCTAAAAGAAATGTCAGGTTTATTTCTTCTCCGCCTTTCTTTTTAGGGCAGTGCCTTTGGCTGAATGACAGCCTCCTTGGCTATCCTTCTAGCTGATAACTCCAGCTTCCAGATTCTGGTAACACCTACTACTCCCATTATCCTTCTGCCAGCAACACACTAGCTGGCAAAGCAGTGGAAACAGTCCACTCGGTGCAGGCATTTAGGGGGTACATTGTGTGAAGAGAATTTCTAAACCATACTGAAACCAACTAAAAGTCTGGTATACACCATGTGCTAGCAATTCTAAGCAATGTCAATGACATTAAAGAAACACTCTTCCATCAAGGCCACCACTCCCAATATACTCCTCTCCCTGCCTCCCACTTGGTATTCTACCCACCCAGTGAGGAGTGATAGCAACAGCTTCCTGCTATTAGTAATCTCAGGGCTGCCTCACCGTCCCATCTGGTTTCTCAACTCTTCCATTATCTGTCAGGAAGTTTCCATTTTAACCTTAGAAGTTCCAGTTTTTCTCTTTGAACCCTGACTGATACAGTCAGTATTTTGTGGAATCTGGCATTCATTTTTGATGAGCGTTAGTGAAATAGGTATAAACTTTTAGACAGAAATTTAGTCTTACTCTAATTTTCAATGTGCATTTACTTATTGTGGAAGTACGAATGAGAGGTTAGAAGGCTTGCATTTTTCTAGCCTAAATATGTATTGGTTACTTGAATTACTTTTACAAGTAAAACAATGCATTTCCAATTTGAAAAGAAAAAGAAATATCCCATACTAGAAGCATATACTGCGTACTGTCAGCATGAGGGAGTAAATGTACATCTCTGATTGTCAGTGTCTAGAGAAGAGAAAATTTAAAAACAAATGCAAAAATCTTAAAGACAAGCATGACTGGAATAAATCACAATGTAGAGGGAGGAAAATAATCAATGGTGAGGGAAGGACCCAGTGCTCAGATACAATTAATTTCTAAGCAAAGACTTAATGAACTGGGGCACTACAATATATGTTATGAAAGCTGCTGTGATGAAACAGCAAATAAGAAGTACACTAGCTCAGAGGGACATATTCTGGTTTTCTCAAGGATTTAAGTAAGCAGGCTTTCAAGGGATCACTTTTACCAGGCCACAGGAAGCAAGTAGAGTGAGAGCCATGTGTGTTACTGTAAAGCTATGATGGATAATTTATAGTCAGATAAAGCAAGCAGTGCTCAGTGTTGAAAAGCACCAGTTCTCAAACTATGTGACACAAATACCTGGGGAATGCAGTTATTGTAAGGTCCTGTGCAGGCAATGTGTTTTAGTCATAGACTTACTAAGCAATATGTCTGACACATTAGTATGAGACACAACATATTAATGCATTTGGAATCAGGCAGATCTGAGTTTGAATGCATTTTTTCACTAGCAGTGAAGCCTTGGACACATTACTCATGCTATGCTACTTTCTATTTTTTTTTTTTTATCTACAAACTGTTGACAAAAACTGTTACAACATATACTTATTGTAAAGATAAACACTCCTTACAATTGCTCAATTCTCGTCTGTTATCTAAAAACCCATATTTTGGTAAATAAAGTGAAACTTCATTTATGTTTCTGTATTCAACATTGGTTTGTTGCCATTATAAAATCTCAGTCAACTGCTGTGGAAAGTATGATTACATGATGTTGGGCTCCACAAAATGTTAGAGCTCAGACAAATTATAACCAAATAAATGTAAATATTATGAGTATATGAACTGGTGACACTGAAGTTTTATTTAGGATATCCCCACAGTATAATAAATAAAATTTGTCATTTTAAATAAAATCAGTATGAGTAGAGAAAAATCCCCACAAAATAAGCACAGTTTGGAGACATTAAATTGTCAGCAATCTGACTAAGAGATAATATGTGGGACTCTTATCCAAGCACTGTGATATAAAAGTAATTAGAAATTTCATATAATAATTATATTTTTATTAATAAATAACACACAAACGACATTGCAAAATGCCAAGTACTGTTCTTAGCATCTTACATAAATTAAATCACTTCATCCTACAAAAATTCCATGAAATGATGACGACAATGATGATACAATGATGATGATTCCCATTTGGCAGATGAGGAAAAGAAAGTCTGAGTCAAGATATCTGAAGTCAAGAAAACTAGAAGTATAGTTATTTGTTAGTTGAATTGTTAGCTTAAGAGTAGACTAACAATATAGTGCACAAAGCTATGTGACACAGTGAATGTATTTCAAGTGTTCTATCATTAGTCATTTAAATTCAAAATGATGTTACTATAGCAATTACTATGATGATATTTGTGTGCCTGTTTTTTGTTTTGTTTTGTTTTTTTAGATTCCTTTTATCAGAATGAGGAAGTTCTTTTTAATTACTACTTTTCTGAGAGTTATTTTAATGCATTTTTCAACAGGTTTTACTGCTTCTATTACATTGACTCTAAGACTTTTATCTTTTATTCCATAATTATGATAAGTTAGATTGATTGATTTTCAAATTGACCTAATATTTGCATTCCCTGGGTGGATTTCACTCGGTCATTATGTATCAGCCTTTTGTAATAATGCGTATGCATTTCTATCTGATTTTCAACTACATTGTTATCAATAGTTGTGTCTATGTTTATGAAGGATATTATTAATCTATAGATTTATTTATTTGCAAGATCTTTGGTTTTAGAAATGTTCTTATAAAATTAATTGATATATATTTCTTGGCCTTTCTATGTTTTGTAACAATTGGTATAGAATTAATATTATTTCTTCCTTAAATATTTGATAGAATTTGCCAGTAAAATCATGTGAATTTAGAGTGTTTGTTTGTTTGTTTAGGGGGGGTTTGTGGGGGAAGGAAGGTTTTTAGCTTTGAATTAAATTTCTTTAGTAGACAGAACTATCTGGGGTATCTATAAAAAGTTTCATAGAAGTTGTTAATTTGTTGGCATAAAGTTGATAACTTTCTCTTATTATCCTCTAGGATCTTTAGTGATCTATAGGATCATTTAGTGACAACCTTTATTTCATTTCTGATATTGATGATTTGTGTTCTCTGATTTTTACTGATTGGTCCAGCTAGTTGTTCACCAATTATATTGACAGTTTTCAAAGAACTAACTTTTAATTAGTTAATTTTCTTTATTGTCTATTTTTATTCTAGTTGGTTTGTTTCTACTCATTTCTTCTAAGTACTATTTTATCTGTATCCCACAAACTTTGATATGCTATGTTTTTACTATCACTTATTTTGAAAAATTTTCTACTTTCATGTGTGATATATTTTTAGACCAATACATTATTTAGAATTATATGGTTTAATTTCCAAAAATTTGGTGGTTTCCCAAACATGTTATTGTTATTCATTCCTAATGTAATAACATTGTAACATGAAAATATATTTTGGGTGATTTCAATAATTTTAAATTATCTGAAACTTGTTTTATGGAACAGCAACATGGTTTTAGTGAACTTGAGAAGAAGTATGTATTCTAAGGTTTTTATATATTATATTTTACAAATATCAATTAGGTCAAGTGTTTACGAGTGTTACTCAAGTGTTCTATGTCTTCATTTTTTGGACTAATTGTACCATCAAGTGCAGAGATGGGGCATTAAAATATTCTGTGATTTAGAAGTTGTTTATTTCTCTCCAATTTTGTCAAATTTGATCCACTAACCCAGTTTTATGATTCTGAAATGTTCCTCTTTATCTCTGATAATACTGTTTATCCTGAAATCCATTTTATCTTATGTTATTACAGTCATTCCAGCCTTCTTCTGCTTACTATATGCAGGTATATGTGTTTTCTATCCATTTACCTGGAACTTATCTGTTTATAATTAAAGTCTGTCTCCTTTACATGACAGACAGGTATGTCTTGTAACTTACTCTCTTCTGGTAATTTCTAAGTTTAAGTTGGAATGTTTAGCAATATAATTATTGTTATGATTCAATTTAAGTCTAAAATTTGTTTTATGTATGGATCTTTGATATTTTTCTTTTCCTTCCTTTCTTCTTTTGAATTTTCCCTTTTAAATTTTATTTTTTGGGGGGCTTGTTTTGGCTATTCATCTTGATATTATTAATTGATCATTAAAATTATTATTATAGACGTCTTTAATTTATTTCACAGCCTACTCACAGTTAATATTTTTTTTCATTTTACTTAAATGTAGAATCATTCATTTCAACCTCAACCCATTTAACATTCCCTTGCCATTCTTTTACTGTTTTCATTTGTATTATACTTCCATATATTATCAAGCCCAAATGATAGTGTTAAAATGTTTGTTTTAGAGGTATTGGGAAGATGGTGGATTAGGACAACCCCAAACTCACCCCCTCTCATGTTTACAGTAAGATATGCCTGACATCTGTGTAAGTAAACCAGACAGGGATGAGAAGAATGACAGAACAAGTTCCACACTAAATATACAGAAGAAGCGGCATGTGAGAAGTTAGGAAGGATGGAAATTGGGGTGGAGAGCTGCTTGTAGAAAGGAAGGAGTTGCAGGAACAGGGAGCAGAAAGAAATATTCCCTTGCACCAGGGAGCCCACACGGGGAAGACAAATCCCCATAATGTCTGGCTTTGAAAACCAGAGGAGCTGAATTCCTGGAGTTTGTATAACTAGCAGGGACTTCAAACTTGGAGCTTTAAAAGTAAGCTACTGTCGCACTAGGAAAGCCTGGAGGGCAAGGGATAGTGGAGTCCCACCCTTAGAGAGACAGCAGCATGAGAATCAACATAGGAACAGCAGTTTGCACAACACCGGGAGAAAATGGGAGGAAGAGTTGTTTACACTGATTTCAGAGTGTGTTGCGGGACTTCTCCAGGAACAAAGGAGCTGGCAGGCACCATTTTCTTTCCCTGCCCCCCAGCATAAAAACAGGGCCACACATGGGAGGCATGGGAGGCGGTGGTATGCAGAGATTCGCCTAACCTGTTAGCACTATGCCCTGCTCACACATTTTTCTGAGAACTTGCCCACTCCAAGTCTGCTGACCTGGGTCCTGGGCAAAGTGCAAATTTGGCTGATGCCATGCACATGTGCCCTGCAGAGCCACTGCACATAGATGTCATGCTCCAAGCCCCTAGTGTCCACTGTGCATTCTTGGGGGGATTCAGCCAAGGACTAGCAGCTTTGGGCAAATTTTGCTAACTGCTGCCTTGCCTCGAACCCTCCTGCTATAATGCCCCCTCAGAGCCAGCCTGCCTCAGTCTCACTAACACCACAGGGAGCAGGCACAGTGCACAGTAGGCAGAGCATCAATGCAGACATCTGGAAAGAAAGAAAAAGTGACTCAGACACAATAGCTGGATGCAAGCAACATATATATTAGACTCCCCTGAAGTGCCAGATTCTGGTGAACAGGGAAAACTGAAATGCAGGACACTATAGGATCTCTTCTTCATAAAGCCACTACTTTCAAGAGAAGACATAGCTGACTTTCCTAACATGCAGAAATAGACACAGAGAGGTAGAAACAATGAGGAGACAGGAATATGTCCCAAATGATAGGACAGGACAAAATCACATCAGGAGAAAAACAGAAATAAGTAATATGCCTGATAGAGAACTTAAAATTATGATCATAAACATACTCACTGGACTTCAGAAAAGGGTGGAGAACATGAGTGAGACCCTTGACAATGAGATAAAAAATACCATATCAGAAATAAAGAACTCAATAACTGAAATTAAAAATACAATAGATATAATAAATAGTAGGCTACAGGAAGCAGAGGAATGTGTAAGTAACTTAGAGGTAAAGTAATGGAAAGCAATCAAGCTGAACAGGCGAGAGATAAACAAATACTGAATAATGAGAACAGACTTAGAGAACTCAGCAACACTATCAAATAAAATAACATTCACATTATAGGGATCCCAGAAGGAAAAGAGAGAGGTGGTCATACAATGTATTTTAAAGAAATAATAGCTCAAAACTTCCTGACTCTAGGGAGGGAAACAGAGATCCAGATTCAGGAAACACAGAGATCCTCCAACAAATTCAACCCAAGGAGGTCTGCAGCAAGACACATAGTAATTAAAATGGCAAACATTAATGATGAAGAAAGAATTTTAAAGGTTGCAAGAGAAAAGAAGACAGTGACATACAAAGAAAATCCCATAATACTATTAGCTGACTTTTCAGCAGAAACTTTGCAGGCCAGAAGGGAATAGCATGGTATATTCAAAGTGTTGAAAGGGAAAAATCTGCAGCCAAGGATACTCTATCCAGCAAACCTATCATTCAGAATAGAAGGGGAGATAAATAGTTTCCCAGACAAAGAAAAGCTCAAAAGAATTAATTCACCAAACCATCCCTATGCTTAGGGGTACTCTGTGAGTAGAAACAAACAAACAAACAAACAAACAAACAAACAAACAAACACATAAATAAGACTAACAAATATAGGAAGCATAAAAGCAAAAAAATGTAAGTATATCTGTAAAAATCATTCAAGAGAAGCACAAAATAAAAGGATGTAAAATATGATACCAAGTATCTTAAATGTGGAGGGAAGGAGTAGAGAACGAGTTCAAAATTAAATGATCATCAGCTTAATATAGACTGTATATGCACAGATGTTATATATAAACTGAATGGCAATCACAAATCAAAAAACAAAAACAGACACTGAAAAAATAAAGATTAAGGAATCCAAGTATTCCACTAAAGAAAGCTAACTAATCATGAGAGAAGAGAGCAAGAGAAGAAAGGAACAAAGAGGAACTACAAAATAACCATAAAACAAGTAACAAAATGGCAGTAAATACACACATATCAATAATCACTTTAAATACAAATGGACTAAATGCTCCAGTCAAAAGACATACAGTGACAGAATAGATTAAAGAAATAACATATAAGACTCATTTATATGCTGCCTACAAGAGACTTATTCCATACCTAAAGACACCAGCAGATTGAAAGTGAGGGGATGGAGAAATATTTATCATGCAAATGCATATGAAAAGAAAGCTAGAGTAGCAATACTTACATTGGACAAAATGACTTTAAAACAAAGGCTATAAGGGACAAAGAAGGGCACTATATAATTATAAATGACACTATCCAACAAGAAGATATATCAGTTGTAAATATTTATGTACCTAAAATGGAAACACCCAAATACATAAAGCAGTTAATAACAAACATAAAGGAAATAATCAATAGTAATACAATAATGGTAGGGGACATTATCCCTCCACTTACATCAATGGATAGATAATCTAAACAGAAAATTAACAAGGAAACAGTGGCTTTGAATGAGACATTGGACAAGATGGATCTAACAGATACATTCAGAACATTCCATCCTGAAACAGCAGAATACACATTATTTTCAAATGCACCTGCAACATTCTCCAGGATAGATCACATATTAGGCCACAAAACAAGCCTTAACAAACTTAGAAAGACTGAAATCATACCACACACCATTTCTGACCAGAATGCTATGAATTCAGAAATTAACCACAAGAAAAAAACTTGTAAAGCACACAAACATATGGAGGTTAAATAACATACTACTAAACAATAAATGAGTCAACCAAGAAATCAAAGATGAAATAAAAAAATACATGGAGACAAAAAAAATGAAAACATAATTGTCCAGAATCTTTGGGATACAGCAAAAGCTATTCTAAGAGGGAAGTTTATATCAATATGGGTCTACCTCAAGAAGCAAGAAACATGCCCAGTAAACAACCTAACATTACATCTAAAGGAACTATGAAAAGAACAACAAACAAAACCCAAAGCCAGTAGAAGGAAGGAAATAATAAAGATTACAGCAGAAATAAACAAAATAGAAACTAAAAACAAGACAAAGCAACAAATCATAAAACAACAGATCAATTAAACCAGAAGTTGGTTCTTTGAAAAGATCAACAAAATTGATAAATCTTTAGCCAGAGTCTTAAAAAACAAACAAACAAGCAAACATAAAAAGAGAGAAGACTCAAATAAATAAAATAACAAATGAAAAGAGAAATAACAACACCACAGAAATACAAAAGATTGTAAGAAAATTTTATGAAAAATTATGTCAAAAAATTGAACAACCTAGAAGAAATGTGTAAATTCCTAAAACATAACCTCCTGAAATTGAATCAGGAAGAAAGAAAATTTGAACAGATCAATTACTAGCAATGAAATTTAATCAGTACTCAAAAAATTACCAGGAAACAAAGTCCAGGACCAGATGGCTTCACAGGTGAATTCTATTGAACATTTAAAGAAAAGTTTATACCTATTCTTCTCAACTATTCCAAAACATAGAAGAGGAAGGAAAACTTCCTAATTCATTCTATGAAGCCAGCATTATCCTGATACCAAAACCAGATAAAGACACTACAGATAAAGAGTACTGCAGGTCACTATCTCTGATGAACATAGGTGCAAAAATCCTCAACAAAATATTAGTAAACTGAATCCAAAGATACATTAAAAAAGTCATTCACCATGATCAAGTAGGATTTATCCCCAGGATGTAGGGGTGGTTCAATATTTGCAAGTCATCGATTTGACACATCACACCAATAAAAGAAGGAATAACACCATATGATCATCTCAGTAGATGAAGAAAAAGTATTTGACAAAGTGCATTCATGATAAAAACCTTCAGCAAAGTAGGATTAGAGTGAACATACCTCAACATAATAAAGGTCATATAGCAGAAACCCACAGCTAACATCATATTCAATGGTAAAAAAAAAAACTGAAAGCATTCCTCCCAATGTCAGGAAAAAGACAGGGATGTCCACTCTCACCACTATTATTTAATATAGTACTGGAAGTCCAGGTCACAGCAATCAGACAAGAGGAAGGAATAAAAGACATTTAAATTGGTAAGGAAGAAGGCAAACTTCCACTAACTGCAGATGACATGATATATTATACAGAAAACCCTGAAGAATCCACCAAAAAACTACTAGAACTTACAAGTAAGGTTGCAGAATGCAAAATCAATGTACAGAAATCTGTGGCATTTTTATATACTAATAATGAAGCAATAGAAAGAGAAATTAGGAAACCAATCCCAGTTACAACTGCATCAAAGATAATAAAATACCTAGGAATAAACTTAACCAAGGGGATAAAAAGTCTGTATTCTGAAAACTATAAAACATTGATGAAAGATATTGAAGATGATACCAACAAGTGGACAATATTCCATACTCATGAG
Organism: Acinonyx jubatus; assembly: GCF_027475565.1. Classification (NCBI taxonomy): domain Eukaryota; kingdom Metazoa; phylum Chordata; class Mammalia; order Carnivora; family Felidae; genus Acinonyx; species Acinonyx jubatus. The sequence goes on along the minus strand of NC_069381.1, from coordinate 131,377,420 downwards.
TTGTTAGAGTAAATATTGTTAAACTGTCCATATTACCCAAAGCAATCTACAGATTTAATGCAATCCTTATCAAAATACCAACAACATTTTTCACAGAACTAGCACATACAATCCTAAAATTTGTATAGAACAACACAAGATTCTGAATAGCCAAACAGTCTTGAAAAAGAAAATAAGAGCCAGAGGTTTCACACTTTTGGATTTCAAGTTATACTACAAAGCTGTATTAATCAAAACAGCATGGTACTGGAACACACACAAAAAGACATATAGATTAATAGAAGAGAACTCCCAGAAATAAATCCATGCTTATATGGTTAATCTTCAACAAAGGAGGAAAGAATGTGCAATAAGAAAAAGACAGCTTCTTCAACAAATGGTGTTGGGAGAATTGGACAGATACATACAAAAGAATGAAACTGTACCACTGGCTTACACCATACACAAAGATAATTTCAAAATGGATTAAGGACCTAAATTTGAGACCTGAAACTATAAAAATACTAGAAAAGAGCACAGGTGGTAATCTGTCTCCTGAGGCAAGAGAAACAAAAGCAAAAAGAAACTTTTGGGACTACATCAAAATAAAAAGCTTCTGTACAGAAAGGGAAACAATCAACAAAACAAAAAGACAACCTACTGAATTGGAGAAGATATTTGCAAATTTAATCTCTTATAAAGGGTTAGTAACCAAACAATATAAATAATTTATACAATTCAGTACCCCCAAAACCGAATAATCCAATTAAAAACACAGGCAGAAGACATGTACAAACATTTCTCCAAAGAAAACATATAGGTATCCAACAGACACAATGAAAAGATGCTCAGCATCATTCATCATCAGGGGAATGCAAATCAGAACTACCATGAGATATCACCACACACCTGTCAGAATGGCTAAAATTTAAAAAAAAGCAACACTAGCAACAAGTGTTGGGGAGGATGTGGGGAAAAAAAAGAACCTTGTGCACTATTAGTGGGAATCAAACTGATGTAGCCACCGTGGAAAACAATATGGAGGTTCCTCAAAAAAGTTAAAAATAGAACTACCCTATGATTCAGAAATCACACTACTAGTTACCCCAAAATACAAAAACACTAATTTGAAGGGATATATGTACCCCTACATTTATTGCAGCATTATTTACAAAGGCTAAGTTATGGAAGTTGCCCAAGTGCCCATACATCTACAGATGAATGGGTAAAGAAAATGTCACACACACACACACACACACACACACAATGGAATATTATTAATAAGAAGAAATGAAATCTTACCATTTACAACCACATGAATGGAGCAAGAGAGTAGAAGACAAAGTGAAATCAGCCAGTCAAAGAAAGACAAATACCATATGATTGCACTCATGTGAAATTTAACAAAACAAACAAGCAAAGAAAAAGGAGAGAGACAAACCAAGAAACAGACTTAACTATAGAGAACAAACTGATGGTAATCTGAGGGGAGTGGGTGGAGGGATGGGTGAAATAGGTGATGGGGATTAAGGAGTCACTTGTATTGATGAGCACTGAACAATGTATAGAGTTGTTGAATCACTACATTTTATGCCTAAAATTAATATAACACTATGTTAACTATACTGTAGTTAAAATTAAAAACTTCATAAAAAATTTAACTTTATACAAACATTAAAGAAACTAGTGGTTAACATGATTTTATTTACCCACATACTATTTCTAATGATCTTCATTCATTATTTAAAATACAAGTGTCCTCTGCTATCATTTTCCTTCAAAATGAAGAATTTACTTTAGCATTTACTATAGGATGGGTCTGGTGGTGGCAAATTCCCTTAATTTTTCTTTATGTAAAAATGTTTTTATTTTTGCCTCCATTCTTAGAGGATATTTTTAGCAGATATAAAATTCTTCGTTGATCTTTGTTGTTTTGTTTACCTTTCAGTCCTATAAAGAGGATTTCAATGTCTTCTAATCTTCATGCTTTTGTTTAACAGTCTTCGATGTTTTGGGTTGTCTTTCTCCATATTTAATATGCAGTTTTTCTCTAGGTACTCTAAAGACTGCAAAAATTTTCTTTTCACCCTGGTTTTCTGCATTTTTTATTGTTATTGGTGTGGATTTCTTCAAATGTATCCTGTTTAGGTTTCAATGAGCTTAAATCTGTACATTTATATGTTGCAGCAAATTTGTATAGTTTTCTATTAGTGTTTCTTCAAATATCTTGTCTTCCCTATTGTCTGTCTCATCTCCCTTTTGAAAGAGGAGATTTTGTGATATTAACCTACAGGTTTTTGAAGCTTTATATATTTTTCAGTGTTTTATCTTCTAATTGGATGATTTCTATATGACTGCCTTCAGTTTCAGTTGTTCTTCCATTATACTCCTTCTATCATAAAGTGCAGCTAGTGAATTTATTTTAAATGTGTTTTCCAGTCCCAAAATTTACTTCAGATTTTGCATTTTGTCCTTTTTTATATTTTCTACTTTTTTTGTTATATTTTCTTCTAATGTTTCATTTTTTTTTTTTTACTTTACCTGACCACTAAGCATAATTACATTAGTTTCTCTGATACTTCCACACCCAGGTCATCTCAATATTGGCATCCATATATTCCCTATTCTTGAGACTGAGTCATATGTTCTTGTTTCCCAAATGTGAAAGATGACAATTTTATCCTGGTTATTTTATGTATTATGTTATGTAGGTTATGAATTCTCTAATATTTCCCTCAAATATGCATGTTTTTGTTCTATTGATCAATTAATCCACTTAGATTCAAACTTTAAAATGTCATACAGTGACATATAACAGTTCAGATATCAGTTCAGTGTTTTCATCCTTGGTTGAGATCTGCCATCAGATTCAGGGGTCACCTATGAATTTAGGCTGCATCTATACACCACCAAGTTTTTCCTCTTCTTTGGTTCTCTTCTTTCAAAGGGTTTGTTTCCATTTCCAGTGGGATTTTATTGCCATGACTTTCTTCCTTTGATTTCTCAAGCATATAGAGAAGAGGCTCTTTTTTCCCCGGTTTTGCTGCCCTTAAACTGCAATCACAAACTATGGCTATCCTATAGAAAACGAAAATAAACTATGGCTACCCTAAAAAAATGAAAATAAAACTGTAGCATTCATTTCATGCTGTTTTGCTTGCTCCAAGTTTTGACTTACTTTCAATATTTTAGTGACTTTTTAAAAATTTTTTCCAGAGACTTTAGATAGCTGTTTTATGTATTTTTCTCAGAGTTTATATTTCTTATTAGCATGAGGATTGGTCAAGAGTTTGTAAATGATATTGGTGGGAAGATCTAGTATTTACTCCATCATATTGGAAGCAGAACTCTCTCTTCTACCTATTTTAACTAATACTTGTAGTGCAAGAAAAAAGATAGTAAAATATCTTGTGGCATTTACCTACTCAGGCTCTATATGTGATTCTACAATAGGGGCTAAGACATGGTGATCTACAAAGTATGGCATGCAATCATTCCTATTGGTCTATCAAGGAAAGGAAAAGGGGATAGATACACATGTTAAAGTATAATTTCATTGCTTGCACTGTTCTTAATTTTCATCACTTTATTTTTCTAAGTATTACTCATCGTTATTATATAATGATGTATTAATTAACCAAACCACTTAACTAGTTTTCTTATTATAAAATGATTGCTGATTTCATATATTTATGTTAGCTGTTCCAGAATCGTATTAAAATGTAAAAATAAATTTTGGAAATTATATTTTCTTTTCTTGAGACCAACTGCATATAGTAAAGCCCATTTTAAAATTTTCACACATGACCCAGAATAAAGTTGACAATACTTCTTATATGAACATGACTTAAGAAAAAATCAATCATATTTCAATTCATGTAAGACACCATCACTTATATGATGCAGTGTTTTAAGAAATACAACTAATTCACATAAAACACAATACTGTTTATTTCTTTATTTTTTATCCAAGTTAGTTAACATATAGTGTAGTAGTGGTTTCAGGAGCAGAATTTGGCAATTCATCACTTACATATAATGCCCAGTACACATCTCAACCAGTGCCCTCCTTAATGTCCATCATCCATCCCACCCAACTCCCTTCCAGCAACCCTCAGTTTGTTCTCTGCATTTAAGAGTCTTCTATGGCTTGCCTCCCTCTCTGTTTTTATCTTATTTTTCCTTCCTTTCCCCTATGTTCATCTGTTTTGTTTCTTAAATTCCACATATGAGTAAAATCATATGATATTTGTCTTTCTCTGATGGACTTATTTTTCTTAGCACAATTCCCTCTAGTTCCATCCATTTTGTTGCAAATGGAAAGATTTCATTCTTTTTGATCACTGAGTAATATTCCATTGTGTGCGCGTGTGTGTGTGTGTGTGTGTGTGTACACACACACTACATCTTCTTTATCCATTCATCAGTTGATGGAAATTTGGGCTCTTTCTATAATTTGGCTATTGTCGACAGTATTGCTATAAACATTGGGGTGCATGTTCCTCTTTGAATCAGCATTTTTGTATCTTTGAATAAATAACTAGTGGTGCAGTTGCTGGGTCATAAGGTAGTTCTATTTTTAACTGTTTGAGGAATTTCCAAACTGTTTTCCAGAGTGGCAGCATCAGTTGGCTTTTATGCCAAGAAAGCAAAAGTGTTCCCTTTTCTCCACAGCTTGTCAACATCTGTTGCTTCCTGAGTTGTTAATTTTAGTCATTCTGACCAGTGTGACATTGTATCTCATTGTGGTTTTGATTTGTATTTCCCTGATTATGAGTGATGTTGAGTATCTTTTCATGTGCCTGTTGGCCGTCTCGATGTCTTCTTTGGAAAAGCATCTGATCATGTTTTCTGCCCATTCTTTCACCTGATTATTTGCTTTTTGGGAGTGTTGACTACGATTAGCTCTTTATAGGTTTGGATAGTAACCCTTCAACACATAGGTCATTTACAAATATCTTCTCTCATTCCACTGGCTGCCTTTTAGTTTTGTTGATTGTTTCTTTGCTGTGCAGAAGCTTTTTATATTGACGAGGTCCCAAAAGTTTGTTTTTGCTTTTGTTTCCCTTGCCTCTGGAGACAGGTCTCATAAGAAGTTTCGTTGATGGGGGGTGGGAGGGAGGGGAAAGTAGGTGATGAGCATTGAGGAGGGCACCTGTTGGGATGACCACTTGGTGTTGAATGGAAACCAATTTGACAATAAATTTTATATTAAAAAAAAAAGAAAAGAAAAGAGGTTTCTATGGCTGAGGTCAAAGAGGTTGTTGCCTGTTTTCTCCTCTAGGATTTTGATGATTTCCTGTCTCACATTTAGGGCTTTCATCCATTTTGAATTTATTTTTGTGTATGGTGTTAAGAACATGATCCAGTTTTACTCTTCTGTATGTCACTGTCCAGTTTTCCCAACACTATTTGCTGAAGAGACTATCTTTTTTTCCATTGGATCTTCTTCCTGCATTGTTGGAGATTAGTTGGCCATACATTTATGGGTCCATTTCTGAGTCTCTATTCTGTTCTATTGATCTATGTGTCTACGTGTGTGTCTGTGTGTGTGTGTGTGTGTGTGTGTGTGTGCCAGTACCATACTGTCTTGATGATTACAGCTTTGTATGACAGCTTTAAGTCTGGAATTGTGATACCTCCAGCTTAGGTTTTCTTTCTCAACATTACTTTGGCTATTTGGGGTCTTTTCTTATTCCACACAAATTTTAGGATTGTTTATTCTAGCTCTGTGAAGAATGTTAGTGTTATTTTGGTAGGGATTGCATTGAATGTGTAGATTGCTTTGGGTAGTGTTGGCATTTTAACAATATTTGTTCTTCCAGTCCATGAGTATGGAATATTTTTCCATTTCTTTGTGTCTTCTTCAGTTTCTTTCACAAGGCTTCTATAGTTTTCAGCATACAAATCTTTTACCTCCTTTGGTTAGGTTGATTCCTAGGTATCTTATGGTTTTTGATGCAATTGTAAATGGTATCAATTCCTTGACATCTCTTTCTGCTGCTTCAGTATTGGTGTATAGAAATTCAACTGATTTCAGTACGTTAATTTTATATCCTGTGACTGCCAAATTCAAGTATCAGGTCTAGTAGCTTTTTGAGGGAGTCTTTCGGGTTTTCCACACAGAGTATCATGTTGTCTGTTAAGAGTGAAAATTTGACTTCTTCCATGCCAATTTTATTTCTTTTTGTTGTCTGATTGCTGAGGCTAGGACTTCCAGTACTATGTTCAACAACAGTGTAAGAGTGGACATCCCTATCATGTTCCTGACCTTAGGGGAATGGTCTCCGTTTCTCCCCACTGAGGATGATATTAGCTATGGGTCTTTCATATATGGCCTTTATGATGTCGAGTTATGTTCCTTCTATCCCTACTTTCTTGAGGGCTTTTATAAAGAAAGGATGCTGTATTTTGTCAAATGCTTTTTTATGCCATCTATTGAGAGGATCATGTGGTTTTATCCTTTCTTTCATTAATGTGATGTATCATGTTGATTGATTTTCAGATATTGAATCAGCCTTGCTGCCCAGGAATGAATCTATGTGATCATGGTGAATAATTCTTTTAATGTACTGTTGAATTCAATTTGCTAGTATCTTTTTTTAGAATTTTTGCATCCATACTCATTAGGGAAATTGGTCTGTAATTCTCCTTTTTAATGGGGACCTTGTTTGATTTTGGAATCAAGGTAATGCTGGCCTCATAGAATGAGTTTGGAAGTTTTCCTTCCATTTTTATTTGTTGGGATAGCTTCAAAAGAATAGCTATTGACTCTTTTTTAAATGTTAGGTGGAATTACCCTAGAAGGCATTCGGCTCTGGACTCTTGATTGTTGGGAGATTTTTGATTACTGATTCAATTTCTTTACTGGTTATGGGTCTGTTCAAATTTTCTATTTCCTCCTATTTCAGTTTTGGTAGTTATATGTTTCTAGGAATTTAAATATTTCTTCCAGATTGACCAATGTGTTGCATATAATTGTTCATAATATTATTTAATTGTTTGTAATTCTGTGGTGTTGGCTGTGATCTCTCCTCTTTCATTCTTAAATTATTATTTTTTTTTAATTTTGGTCCTTTCCTTTTCTTTTTGATAAATCTGGCTAGGGGGTTATCAATTTTGTAAATTCTTTCAAAGAACCAGCTTCTAGTTTCACTGATCTGTTCTACTGTTTTTTTTTTTAATTTTTTTTAATTTGAAATCATTGATTTCTGTTCTGATCTTTATTATTTTCATTATTCTGCTGGTTTTAGTATTCATTTTCTGTTCTTTTCCAGCTCCTTTAGGTGTAAGGTTAGGTTGTGTATTTGAGACATTACTTCCTTCTTTAGAAGGCCTGGATTGCTATATACTTCCCTCTTATGACTACTTTTCCTACATCCCAAAGATTTTGAATTGTCATGTTTTCATTTTCATTGGCTTCCATGTACTTTTTTATTTCCTTTTTAATTTTTTCATTCATCTACTCATTCTTTAGTAGGATTTTCTTTAACTTTCAAGTATTTGTGGTCTCTCTAAATTTTTTCTTGTGGTTGATTTCAAGTTTCATAGTGTTGTAATCTGAAATTATGCATAGTATGATTTTGATGTTTTTGAAACTGTTGATGGCTGATTTGTGACCCAGTATGTGATCTATTCTGGAGAATGTACCATGTGCATTCGAGAAGAATGTGTATTCTGCTTCTTTAGGATAAAATGCTCTCAATATATCTGTTAAGTTCATCTGGTTCAGCGTGTCATTCAAAGCCATTATTTCCCTGTTGATTTTCTGCTTAGATGATCTGTCCATTGTTGTAAGTGGAGTGTTAAAGTCTTCTACTATTATTGTATTTTACCAATTTGATTCTTTATGTTTGTAATTAATCGATTTATATATTTGGGTGCTCTCAGGTTGAGTCATAAATTTTACAATTGTTAAATGCTGTTGGTGAATAGACCTCTTAATTATGATACAATGTCCTTAATCTCTTGTTACAGTCTTTGTTTTAAAATCTAGCTTGTCTGATATAAGTATGGCTACTCCAGCCTTCTTTTGACATCCATTAGCATGATAGATGGTTCTCCATCTCCTCACTTTCAATCCATAGGTGTCTTTATGTCTAAAATGAGTCTCCTGTAGGCAGCTGGATTCTGTTTTTTTATCCATTGTGATACCCTATATCTTTTAATTGGAGCATTTAGTTCATTTACATTCATAGTGATTACTGAAAGATATGAATTTAGTGCCATTGTAGAGTTGGTGTCTCTGATGATGTTCTCTGGTCCTTTCTAGTCTTTGTTGCTTTCGGTCTTTTGTTTTGTCTTGTTTTCCTCCACTCAATGACTCCCCCTTAAAATTTCTTGCAATGCTAGTTTAAGGGTCATGAATTCCTTTAGTTTTGTTTGTCTGGGAAATTCTTTATCGCCCCTTCTATTCTTAATGATGGTCTTGCTGGATAAACAATTCTTGGCTGCATATTTTTACCATTCAGCACTTTGACTAGATTTTGCCACTCCTTTCTGGCCTGCCAATTTTCTGTGGACAGATCTGCTTTGAACCTGATCTGTCTTCTGTTGTAGCTTAAGTCTGTAAGCTTTTTGTTACTTGCTGCTTTCAGGATTCTTTCCTTGTCTGTGTATTTTATGAATTTGACTATGATATGCTTTGGTGATGGTTGGTTTTTGTTGACTCTAATGGGGGTTCTCTGTTCTCCTTGGATTTTGATGTCTGTGTCCTTCCCCAAATTAGAAAATTTTCAGGTATAATATGCTCACATAAACCTTCTGCCCCTTTTTCCTCTCTTAATCTTCTGGGACTCCTATGATACGAATGTTATTTCTCTTTAAAATATCACTGAGTTCTCTAAGTCTTGTATCGTGATCTATTGCCTTCATTTTCCTCTTTTGTTCTGCTTCATTATTTTCCATAATTTTATTCTTCTATATCATTTATTTGCTGCTCTGCTTTGTCCATCCTCACCATCCTGGCATCCATTTCAGATTGCATCTTGGTTATAGCATTTTTAATTTTGGCTTGCCTAGATTTTAGTTCTTTTATTTCTACAGAATGGGATTCTCAGGTGTCTTCCATGCTTTTTTCAATCCCAGCTAGTATTCTTATAACTGTGGTTTTAAATTGTAGTTCAGACATCTTATTTATATCTGTATGTGTTAAATTCCTGGCCATCATTTTTTCCTAGTCTTATTTTGGGGTGAATTCCTCCATCTTGTCATTTTGGAAGAAGAAAACAAAATCACTGCCAAGTTCTCTGGCTTAAATTATGCAGAATTTCTGTGTTAATCCTTAGATCAATTTCCTAGGTGTTCCAAATGGTTTGATGCTGATCTGTGTTTCAGGGACAAGACAAGCTAAGGGTCCCCATACTACTCCTTCACCTTAACTCCAGAATACTGTTTGTAAAAATCACTTGAAAGTTGTTTACCACACCTATTGCAAAGGGATTCTTGTTCTGCCTTGCCATGGATTTCTTTTTGAATCATATATTAATCTGCTGTGTCCATGCTTTCCTACTCACACACATTTTTATTTCCAAGCTGAATCATAGAGTCATCTTTTAAAAGACATGTAAGCAGCAATTAAGTATTACACCTACAGTACAAATAATGCACATAATTCAAATGATGTGAAGACAACATGAACAACTATGATTTCATTTCAGGTTTGCTGAGTAATATCAATTACATCATAACTGTTGCCTGGCAGGCTATCATTGATTTTAGGAATCCTCCTTATTTTAGAGATCTCAAAATGTGGAAATATGTGCTTCTTAGGGCAAATAAAATATTATTAATATTTATTTTTAACCAGGAAATAAAGTACACCAATTGTTTTAAGGAAGAGATGATCTTTGTATGTGGTACTTTTGTTTATTAACTACTTAACACAACATTTTGGTTACAGTAATTAAATCACTGGAAATTATTGTCACATATTATTTTTAAGAAACAAGATTCAAGATCAGGGTTTTGGCTAACTTTCTAGCTTAAGACTAAATTAATTTGAGCTTTATCTTATACTGCTGTGTGTTCCCTCCTTGCATTCCTTCCTACATGTTATATGTTTTAATCTGTAGAGTTTTTGATGCCTGCTGAAACAACTACGTAGAGAAAGTCTAAACCTTACCTTTTGTGTGTGAAGACTGCCTCATAAAATGAATAAAAAATGGGGCAAAGGTCAACTTGGGGTACGCCGTTTAATAGTATAAACAATATGACAGTATCCCCTAATGTGCCTGCTTAGTTCCAAATAAGCAATCATGGTAAGAGCACATCCAGAGAGCAAACACCCACAGACCTCATTTCAAAGGAGGATTTTTATTAGATATGTATATTGCAAATTTACAAACATTTTTTAGGCATCTTATGTATATCCTAATAATCTCATGTCTCATGTATTTTTTTTTCAAACCTTTTCCTTTACTAACTCCTTGCATATCTGCACCATTATGCTATTTTTTACCTCTTTATCTTCTTCATGTAAACCTGATTCATGAAATGACTTTCCCTTTCTTCTTGCTTTACTAGGGTCCTGAGTCTTTTTTTTTTTTTTTTTTTTTTATTCTCTCAAGCTCAGTTAGGGCATCACCTACTCTAGGAAAGTTCTCCTGATCTGAGTATGTTTGGTTTCAGTCCAAATTCTAGTTAAGGGTTTTGGATTTTTTTTTCTTTCTTTATTAACTTTTCTGGGTCTGTATTAGACAGCTCAGGCTGCCATAATAAAATATCACAGACTGGGTGGCTCATTTTATATTACAGAAATTTGTTTTCTCACAATTATGGAGGCTACGAAGTCCAAGAACAAGGTACTGGTCAATTGTTTCCTGGTGAAAGCTCTCCCCCTCTGTTCTCATTGGGTTCTCACATAGGGGAAACAGAAAGGGAGGAGAGAGGAAGAGAGAGAGAGAAGGACAGCACACAGGTTTAAAAAGGACACTAATGCTATTGAATGAGGGCCCTATCTCACTTAATCTTCCTACCACCATAAAGACCTATCTCTAAGTATAGTCACATTGGAAGTTAGGGCTTCAATATGGATTTGAGGAAGATGCAAACATTCAGTCCATAACAGGCTATTTAAATAATCTCTTTAGAATCAGAGAACCAAGAGGTAAACTACAAATTATTTAACTAAAATCACTCCCCACGGTCTCACTGAGCATCATCCAAAGAAGTATTTCTCCTCTGGGTGGCAAAAGAAGAGGCTTATACAGAGAAGCAAACAACAGCAGCTCTATAAGATGGAAGGTATGTGAAAAGCTGTTCCATCTATGCTTCTGGGTATGTTTATTACACAAAGAAAAAAGTAAATAACTATCCTATATATTCTAAAAAATATAAATACCTCACTATTCTATCATCTTTGCATAAAACAATTCATGATCATGAAAGTATTACCACCTCACTTCTGAAGTAGCAGTGGAGTCACTACAAAGCATTTTGGAAAGTAGAGGAGCCTATCACACAAAAAGGAATGAGATTGCTCCTATCTGTTTCCATCCACTCCTCAGTCCCTACCCACTAATCCTCTGTGATTCTAAGATTACCTAGGCTAGGCATTCTTTTATTTTGCTTACTATATAATTTTCTGATTTCCTGAGTATTTTCATTTTGCCCCTCCAGATCCACGCTCTAGTCTTCCTGTTCATGGGTGTTAGATGCTTCCTGCTATTGGTGGTGCCTGCTCTTCTCTCTCCTGCTCATTCCCTTTTAAACAGTCCTTTCATTAAACTCTCATCCTTTACGCCTTTGACTGTGGCATTGATTTCCATCAGGAATCTAACAAATATATCTGCGTATGTGTCTTTCACCTAGAGAACTACGTTCCCTGAGGATGACCTAATTAAATTTGTATTTCATAGCTTAGCACAGTGCCTGATGCAGTGAAAGGTTGAATGAATAATTTTACTTCCCCATACATTAAATATCAGTCTTCATTACTTATTTTTGTTATTGTTACAGATTCAGTACATAATGACTAGAAGCATTTCAGTGTCTGTCAGAGTATCCTGAAATTTCATTTGAAATGTGAGAGTGGAGAATAGGTTTTCTCTTTGTGCAGTAGCTATATATTATACAGTCAGAACAATAAACCAAACCTCCAGACAATTGCAATGCCCTTTGTTTGTGGTGCTTATCTCACATAAAGTCTCCTGAAGACCACTTGGGGTTAAATAAAAAGTTGATAAAATTTGTGGAGGAGTGAGGAACCATGCTTCATCTTATACAACTGGAGCATTCGATTTGCCATCATATTAAGGTGTAATGGAGGAAGCCAAGAGGGAGCAACTGAATATTACAGTGAGAAAGAGAAAGGAAAACCCAATACCCATAGCACAAACAGAGAGATAATGGGAGGATAAAAATTGACATCGACATATTGTCTTTTAAATTTGAAACATACTATTTTGTCCATTCTGTTTCTCATTGACATGCGGCCTGGATTGCTGGAGTTAGATCATGTAGTGTGCTCAGGTAAATGCTTTAGCTTGATGACTTTTGCTGAATATGGCTTTTTTCAGAGAGGTACCAACTAGAGGAAAAATAAATATAAAGATGAGTATCTCTATAAAAGATTATAGTGGACCTTTGAACTGAAGACACAGATGGGAAAATATAGTTCTCAGTACTCCTAAAAAGTCATTTTTCCCCTCACTGGTGATAACCATAAATAACTTATTAAGTGATAACACCATTAAATTTCAATAGCAGTTCACCTGGAGAAATTTTCTAGAAAATGATAAAGGTGATTGGTACAATGGGGCTTAATTTGAAGGCAGGGATACATTTAGCATTAGAGAAAAATCATTCTCTGTGTTTGGTCTGAGGAAGACTAAGGAAAACAAGAAAATAATTCAATAAACATAATCTTTTTACCCTGTCCTAGCAGGGGTAAGGATGAGAGGATGGGAGGTAGATCAGAGTTCAGGCCCTTAAGTGCCACTACCTTGAAAGAACCTGTGGCATAGGAAGTACTTCTCAACAACAGTACAGGTAATTCATAACAGAGTCTAGAACATTCTGTATACAAATTGAAGAAAGGACTAGGTTAATCCATAGCTTAATTTGTTCTCATGGTATATGGAAACTTATGAATAACAAAAAGCAGCATGGAATTGAACCATGCAGCTTATTTTTCTCTCTTTTCTTCCTTTACCCCCTACCCCTAGCTTTTTATTGTTATTTAAAAATGCTGTAATACTTCATATGGTGCTCAGCTTTCAGGAATTAGAGAATATTTCCTCTAGCTAATATAACACCTGTATATTCTCTCAGATTCTAGCCAGGTCTGATAGACTCACAGATTGTGTTTGCCTTTCCTGGAAGAGGCAGAACACACAGTTCTTATTGAGGGATCTGTTAATCAAAATATCTTACCACAACACCACAGCTTTGTTTATAAATAGAAAATTGTTAATCTCAAATATTCAGTGTTCCTTTTGTTTCCTATGAAATAAAAGAATTTCTAATTCTGATATTCTGAAAAGCTAAATCAGCAATGTAGCAGCTCAGCTGCTTAAAGTGTAATATGTAACAAAATTGCTATGTTAAAATAGAGATCTAATGATACCTTCCTTAATTTGATCACTGAAATGGCAAACCCCTTTCCAACATAACAGTTTCTATAGATACCACATGCTTATGATCAAAATTGCTTTTCTGAATGTGTTTTTCTCCCCTACTTGATTGTATTTTACATCTACTTTCTGGCTGTAATTTACAATTAAACATAAGGAAAAATAGTGCAAGGCAAAATATACTCTACATCTGTTATACTGTTCAAATAAATACACAATCTGCACAAAACAGATTTCCTAGTGGGCAAATTGCAAATGACTGACTAGATAGAATCAAGACTTTTTTTAATGGCATTAGGGACCTACCAAGTGTTGCTGGAGGAATTTTCCATGTACTCTAGCCACCTACCAAATAGCGTGAATGTTCTGTCAAGAATATTTAAATTAAGCTGTTGTAATAATTGGTACCATACAAGATGGATTCTGGTTAAGAAGTAGGTTTTTATCTCTGAAGTATAAATATAGTTCTCTGCTATAATACTGGTTTGAAAACATACAAACAACTTAGGGAAAGGAGTCTTTGAAACTGAAGGAAATTTTAAGTATAATTGACATACAAAGTTATGTTAGTTTCAGGTATAAAACAGTGATTCAACAAGTTTATACATTATGTTACATTCACCACAAGTATTGCTACCATCTGGCATCATACAACCCTATTATATTCCCTATGTATTACTTTTATTCCCATGACTTATTCATTCCATAATTAGAAGACTGTATCTTCCACTCCCCTTCACCCATTCTCTCACCCTCTCCCCTCTGGTAACCACCAGTTTGTTCTCTGTGTGTATAGGCCTGGTTCTGCTTTTTGTTTGTTTGCTTATTCATTTGTAAGGAAATGTTTTTTAAAAAATCAGTGGAAATAGCTGATACATCATTTTCTTCATAGCATTCTGTTGATTTTATTGTAGCTTTGTGGTTTTTCCTATATATTAAACAATAAAAATAAATCAGACTTCTAATGAGGAATTTAAAAAATTATGCTATTTTCCATTAAACCAGCTTTGTGTTTAAAAATTTATGGTAATTTATTTTATTGTATTTTAGGTCATTTCCACCTAAACTATGAAAAAGCTATGGCAAGGATTTTTATTGGTTCTTAGCATTTTGAGCATCCCAGTGTTTACTAAAATTTCAGGATATTCTTCATCTCTTTCTCTGAATGTTATGGAGACATTATCAGTTCTTTAAGGTGATTCTGTATTGCTGCTATATAATCCCTGCATAAATCAGAGAGGGTGCACATACATACAAACACACCAAACAAAACTTTGGCAGCCTGCAAATGGTGCTTAACAGTTTTTGGAGACTTGGAAGAAAAAAATAAGATCAATCACAGCAAAAACTGATCAGTACTATTTTGGCAGTATCTCTCCATATATTGTGTATAAAAACTGCCTCAATGGTATTAACATAATTCTTTGATTTGAGACACAATTAGCTAGAGGATCCATTTGTAACAATATATTTTTTATATTCTGTGTACCTTCAGGATAACTTCCATCATCATAAATATAAATTTGTTTTTATAATAGCATATTAGCTAATTATTTTTGTATTTTGGATTCTTCAAATCTAGGAAATCTAGATTTCCTAACATTCAATTATAAAATATGTTACATTTGAAGACACACTTCCAAGAAAGTAAATTAAATCGTGCTCCCAAATTGCTCCTATACATAACACTAAATTATGTTATGTAAATTCATAACATTTAGACTTCATTTTTCTCATATAAGATAATTTTTCCTCATTCAGGTAAAAGATACAATGATTTGACTATCAATATATATTTCACATTCAAAAGTTGAACTTTTTGGGGTACCTGGGTGGCTCAGTAGGTTAAGCATCTCACTTCGGCTCAGGTCATGATTTCATAGTTTGTGAATTCAAGACCCACATTGGGCTCTCTGCTGTCAGTGGAGAGCCTGCTTTGTACCCTCTCTACCCCTGTCTCCCTGCCCCTCCCCCACTTGTGCTCTGTCTCTTCTCTCTCTCTCAAAAATAAATAAACATTAAAAAAAGTGTTATAAAAAAATTTGAACTTTTTGTAGTTTAGAATCCATATTCACTAATCAACACACCATTAATAAAGATCCTTCATCTTTGTCATTGTTTTTCAATTGTGTTTTAAAAATCACTTTTTAAAACTATTAATTGTGTAAATATTCCATCATAAATCAATGCT
This sequence comes from Acinonyx jubatus, assembly GCF_027475565.1. Taxonomy (NCBI): domain Eukaryota; kingdom Metazoa; phylum Chordata; class Mammalia; order Carnivora; family Felidae; genus Acinonyx; species Acinonyx jubatus. The sequence goes on along the minus strand of NC_069381.1, from coordinate 131,361,676 downwards.
TTAAAATCACTATTTGAAATAAATTACCTTTTCCAGTAACCAACCATGTCACAAAGGCCAGTTGAGTCATTTCTACTCCTATTATTCTGTCACATCTAATTTGAAATAAAGCAGTTTCACAGTGTATATTGTGTTAGAGTGAACACAAGAACTTGCTGAACTCTGTTGAACCTATGGAGAAGGAATAAAAGAATAAACAGTCTTATGGTGAAACTATAGGGATTAATATATTTACTTCAAAATTGTATTTAACAACCATATGATACTAAGAACTCAAATGATTCCTTTTTAAAAGCAAGGACCAAGATACCACAGAGCTGATGGATTTATACAGTACTGCCAAGCATTAATTATACTGCAGAGACCATAACACCCATCATCTGGGCTGTTCAGTGGATGCCTGCTAACAAGGTGTTGAACAGATCTACCTCCTACAGTTTAAACACCCAAACATAGATTCTGATATGCTTGTCAGAGATAAAAGAAATATATTCACCAATGAATTAACTTAACTCCAGAAAGTTACCAACCATTGCCTTATCATTCATTTCTTTTCTTCTTTTCTTCCCTGGTTTCTCAATACAATGAAAAACACGACCAAGAAATTTTGAATGGGGATAAGCATCAAAGTTATAATTAAAGTAGTTGATTACTTTTCAAATGGTGACACTCCACTTTTTAGTTCTATCATTTTTCTCTATAGTGCACAAAAATATGAAAAATGTGAACTCTATTCCCTTTCCCTTCTTCCTCATCCCCAAAATATTAAGTGTATTCGTTGTATTGTGAATTACCACATCCCAACTAAGGTAATAACACATTATTTTACAAAATCATTTATAGAAATGGGTGGTTAGGGATAGCTTTGCCTGGTAGGCTCTCTTATAGGACCTTCATGTTATCCAGACTTTAACCTTAGGATAGATGATAACAGAAATAATATCCATATATTCCAAGACTAAGCAATCATTTTGTTTGACTTTACTGAGGAATAATTGACAATTATAATGGTGTAAATTTAAAGCATATAACATGGTGACTTGTTACACATATAAAGTATAGAATGGTTACTAAAATCACCTCACATAACTAATGTAGGTAATATTTTTGTGTGTGTGGTGAGTATGTAAGATCTATTTTCAACTTTCAAGTATATGATACTGTATTAACTCTAGCCACCATGCCATACATTCAATTCCCAAAATATATTTTTCTGAAATAAGTAACTGAAATCTTGTGCCTTTTAACCTACATTACTCCATTGCCTCCTCCCTCCAGGCCCTAGTAAACATCATTCTCTTCTCTGTTTCTATAAAAGTGTTTCTTTTTTTTTTATTTTTAGAGTCACCTATATGTGACACCATCCAGTATTTGTCTTTCTCTTTTTATCTTATTTCACTTAGCATAATGTCCTCCAGATTCATCTGTGTCAAGATTCACCAATCTGGACCATAATATGAGGTCATTTGATTGTAAACGAATGAATTACAGGAACATGCAGTAATATCAGCCTGGTTTTAGGAAATCAGAACCCATCAAAATATCCCCATGCTGTCACTGGGAGTCCCAAAAGACTGCCATATGTGAGCCTTCAAAGGTTTAGCATCTAGTCAGAGACAGATGGGGAAAACAACCAAAGTGACACTGAAAGGGAAATCTAGAGGTGACAAAGATTTTAAACAATTTTTAACAGATCGTTCAAAGCTGAAAACCCCTTTATTCTACTGCAAATATCTCTTCTCCATAACTCCTCTCTGGTCGACGTGGGTACTCCAGCCTGGACCAGCCCTGTGGCCACTGGTGTAGACAGAGCAGAAAACCTCAGATCAAGGCAGTAGTCTCACCAGGCTGAGGGCACATCTCCCTTTATTTTCTCCCATCTCCTCTCAACCACCCATCTCACCATAATTTTAATGGAGTTGATTTGAAGTCACAGTGTGGCTGCTGCCCCTGTATGGTGGTATCTCTTGTCAAAGTCAGTCACCAAGTATTATTTGCCCTTTTCCTTATACCATGTTCTGTCTTCCTCTTGTCTAGCTACTGGTGACGCCTCAGTGCTGGTGCCATGAAAAGCCCACCATCCATGTTCACTATGAAAGTCTCTAATTTACTACTATCTGGACTCTAAGAAGAGATGTTGAGAAGGCCATGGTCTCCAGCTCTTACCCACATTTTGTTACATGGGCCTTAAAGTTACTATGCTTGGTCTAGAATTTCACAAAGTCTGTATGAAAAAGTTCCCATAAATTTCTGTCTCTTTCAGTTCTGACCATAGAGATCTAACTTCTCTTTAGAATTTCTGAAAGAGATGAGTATCAGCTACTTTATACCCTCTCTCATAAGACTACCATTATTCCTTCTTCACAGTTAAGGCAGTTGATTTTTACTCATATATATATAGTTGCAACCTATGCTGAGGAAAGAGAGTGAGGATTAAATTAAAAAGATGCCAACACTAAATATATGTGTCCTGAATAATTTGCATTTTTCAGATCTGTTCTGTACCCCTTTTCCTTCTTGGTCTGTGACTTTGAGACTAACCTTTGTGGGTTGAACCAACACATTCTCTTTTGAAGTTTTTAGTCAATGAGAAGCAAGGAGGAATGTGAGATCAGATTATCCATCCTGCTGGCTGCCTCTCAGACAGATCAGAGCAGTTGGCAGTATTGCTCCTACCCAGCGCATAGCTTCTATCACCTATCAGGTGGTCTTCTCCTGTATCTGTTTTCTCTGATTCTCAAGTAATTACTCCTCCTTGCCTTCAAGTTTAGAAGCCATAATGGATCTCCACTGTTACTAATGTTGGGGTTCTTTACCAACTCTTATTGGTTTCATTGTAAACTCTTCTCAATTTCCTTGTTTAGATGTGGAATCGATTACTAGCAAGGGTGGTAATACAATTTGTTTTCTATCATGGTGACTTAAATGTGGCAGTACCTTAGAAAGAAAAAATATAAAAAATATCTAGATCAGTTGGGGAACCTGCCCCTACAATCACAGCTAAGGAGCTCAGTATGGATCCTCTGTAAATACTAGCTTCTCATTTTTTCCCATTTGCAAACATCCTTCTTTTCCTATCTTCAACATTCCTATCTTAGCTGATTAAGGCAAATATTAACTAGCTTAATTTAATGAATATTTTGTTTGTTTGTGAATCATTTAATAATGTGAAATGATTCATTTGAAATATCAGATCAGAGATTTTTTTTCTATATGGTGAGAAATTCATGTTCAAAAGCCTAAAAGATAGTTTTTGAGAAATTATTGTAAATAAAAACAGTCAACCTGGTTCTTCCCTGCATTGTGGAGAGCACTTAGTCCCTGAATATCCCCACCAAGAATACTCTTCAGAGATAATCACTGTGTGGTAAGTTAGGGACAAGGAACAATCACAAATTTTGATACATTTGTGATTTCTGAAAAAGACATGATATGAAAGAAAAGGCCACTAAGAACCATTGCTCCTTTTTGTGAGAGAATCCCCTTGGTGAGTACAATTCCCAAAGCATCCTGTAGGATTTAAAGCAATATTTCAGAAGTCTACTTAATGTATGTTAGATTGAATCATCTTCACTCTCACTGCTTCTCTGATCCTAAGCATAACTCTCCAAGGATTTCTTTACATGAAAACCCATTTTTCCAGACAATTTTACAGTATTTTACAAATTAAGTTATTGGAAAGCTTTAATAATATAGTTGAATATAATAGTTTTCAAATGTCATTCATAATTCCACTGTCACAAATATAAATTATTAGGGTATTGTATTTGAAGTCATACTGTTCATGCAATTTTATTTTCAATTGTTTTGTAAATATTTTGTTATAAGCATTTGATCATATAGTTAGAAGTTTCAAAAAGATACTTTCATACTATATAATATTCTCTTATGTATAATTATATCATATAATTGTCATATACTATATATAAATTATTATATATATATTGTGTGTATATATATACATATATATAGTATATGTATATATGTACTATAAAGTGCTGAATGATTCCCGGTTAGATATTTAGGTTTTCAGTTACTAATTATATTTTAGATTATTTTATTATTGGTTTCTTGAAAGCATGACTCCTAGGAGTCAGACAATAGACATGTTTTTAACTCTTGGTATTTACTGTAAATTCCATTCCAGTATCATTATTTACACTTCTCACCAAGAAGACAGATGTTTCTTTTGTATAATTTTTTTAAATATTTATTTATTTCTGAGAAGGGGAGGGAGGAAAAAGTGGGAGGGTAGTAGGGAGGGAGGGGGAGGAGGAGAGGGAGAGGGAGAGAGAGAGAGAGAGAGAGAGAGAGAGAGAGAGAGAGAACACAAGTGGGGGAGGGGCAGAGAGAGAGGGAAACACAGAATCTGTAGCAGGCTCCAGGCTCTGAGCTGTCAGCACAGAGCCTGGTGGGGCTCAAACTCACCAACTGCAAGATCATGACCTGAGCCAAAGTCGGATGCTTAACCGTCTGGTCTGAACTACCCATGCTCCCAACACACTGCCCCATTTCTTAATTCTACATCTTGGGCAGTTTACATAGTAAGCATCCAATGTAGATATACACATTTGGTATTAGATAAGTTTCAAAGCATTTATATTGAGAAACTCTGAAAAAATACTGTCTCGAATATTGTTTTTAAGGTTATTCTTGTGCCACTTATGAAAATATGAAAAATTTTATCTATTATGTATCTTGCTCTTGAATATGTATCATTTATTCTGAGTCTTGTGATTTTCTGCCACCAGCATAAATTAGTAATACTTTAATTGCCTCGACAAAACAACTTCTTGGGAAATCTAAGTTTTATATCTTCATGTATATCACTAATTTTAAGAAAAAAGAAAACTGAAAATCTTTTATTTCATCTGAAGTGTTATAAAATATGTTTGTCAGGTTTAAAAATTTCAGAGGATCCTTAAAATATGACAGTACAAAGACTAAGTCATACTTTAAATGCTATATCTAATTTCATTTCCATTATAGTTTCGCTCCTAAAGGTTGAAGTATACAAAAATATATATTGAAAGCATTTTATCTTCATAAACTTAAGACATTCACTCAAGCCATTCTGCAAAACAATTTTCAGTTTCTGACCTTCTGGTTGGTCTGTTAACATCCGGGACATCCAAGCATGTTGCCATATGTTACAACAACCTGCTTCCGAAAATGTGATACATGGTGCCTGGCTTTATTTACCCTAATGGCAAATGAAGGTCCAGAACACCACTTTCATTAAAAAGGAAATGGTAATAAGAAATTTGCAAACTGTGTCCCTCACTGCAGAATCATTTCCAAAGCCATTTTATTCATTTATTTGTGTTTCCTAATCAGACTTATCCTCTGACATCTTAAGCCTAAGTCAGGGCTCTCTTGATGAGAAAAAGTTGTTTCTCTGCTCACATGTGAGAAGAATAAATTGTAGGCGAATGTGAATTGCCATTGCCTGGGACAGAAATACGGTGTCAGGAAGTTCCTGTTTAACTTCCCTGTTCAATATTTAGTGGCACACTGGGAAGTCAAAGCCAGAAATTCAAGGAGCCAGCTGGCACTGTAGAGAACAATTTGGCCTTGGAACTTCCCCTTTGTGAGGATGAAATGAGACAAGCATGAAACTCCTTAAAAAAGATTAAAATGTTATAGACAAATGAAAGGTATTAATAGTTGGGTCAAATTAATTTGGGGGACAAAAGAGCCTCTTTTCCTTGCATTTCAAGATAGTGCTGGGAGTACAACTGAGCTGCAAAATGGACCTTTAAAAGGCCTTAACATAATTGCTGGAAAAAACAAGCCCAGTGGCTTTTTTAATGCCTTTTGAAGGCATACAAGAGACATAAATAATGGGATCCAGATCAGCAACTATATAGGACCAAACAAAGTGTAAAGCATAGGCCACAAATTGATTTGCTTTGTGTGCTTTAGACAAAACTGCTTTTTAGAAGTATAGTTGTAGTGATCGCTTTATGAGGGAAACTACTGTGTGTGTGTCATTCCTTATGGTGTCTCCAGGACCTTAAGAAGGGCCTGGCATAAAAAAAATATTCTTTTGAGTTCGTAAATGTAAATTTTATGTAAATGTAAAATGTAAATGTATTTTGTCTAAACGTCCTCTAATTACCAGACCTTTTTAACAAATTACCCTTAAGATCATTACTCTCACCACTGTTGTCTTAAAGCAGAACCACAGAATTCAGAAAGGTGAGCTAACAGTCCAGATAAGCAGAATATACCCCTACCACTGACCTCAAAATGATGTTCCTATTTATCTAAAGATATTCTTGTCTTTGCCATTCCTGAGCTCATACAACCAACGTCAAGTCCATCTGCCTTGTCATGATATCTCAAAGGATCAATACTTTTCAAGTTTTTATAATACTTCCCTGCTAAATTGAGTTTTTTAGTAGCTATTCATATCACATACAGTAAAACCTTAGATTGTGAGTAACTTGTTCTGTGGGTGTTCTGCAAGATGAGCAAACATTTCTAATAAATTTTAATTTGATAAATGAGCCATCTCTTGCAACATGAGTAGTACATGGTGCCAAACATCACATGATCACAACTGAGCCAATGGTTCTTCTCTCTCTCTCTCTCTCACTATGGGATTGTGGGTGATGGTCAATGCAATGTGACATTTCCACAAAATCCTTAAAAGGAGGCAAAGCAAGTGTTATTGGATAGGTTCTTATTATAATTTCAGGAAAAGAAAAAGGTTCCATTGAGCCAATAGATAGCAGTGATTCCATTAGTGACAGTGAAAGTTGTCCTACATAATAACACTCATCTCTCTTGTCTTCCTCACACCAGCCACGAAGGTTTTCAAAGGTAAATGCAGGTTAATTTATTTTTCTTTATTTTTGCATTTTCTTTATTATTTTGTATTATATTACAGTATTATAATTATTTTTATATGAATATTTTTGAGTTGTGGAACAAATCATCTGAGTTTCCATTATTTCTTATGGGGAAATTCACTTTGATATACAAGTGCTTTGGATTACAAGCATGTTTTTTGGAATGAATTGTGTTCACAAACCATGGTTTTTCTGTTATTTCTCTCATGCATATTCTTTTAATTTTTTATCTCTTACACTGCCTAGGTTTTGCTTTAATAAGTATTGAAATAGCTCAGTGAAGCTGGTTTATTATGTGGTCATTACAGACAGGACATTTTGGGCTTATCCTTCCACTGAAATATTCCTACATTGCTGATAAAGAGCAAAAGGGCAAAGCTCAAAAGATGGAATAAGTACATGTTCCCTTGAGATTATCCATGGAGGCCACTTGGTGGAAGTCAGAGTTCCCATGGACTTGACACCAGTGCAGTTAACTGACCAATGAGAATTCTGGTCCAACCTGCCTTCTGGGTGCAGAAATAATGCAGTTTTTCTCTTAACTCTTTCACCCATAGTTCCTAGTCATGATCTTTTCTTACCAAATCACTTACCTGACTTATTGGCTGTATAAATTTCCTAGAGACACTATAATGAATTGCCACACATTTGATGGCTTAAAACAACAGAAATTTATCGCATCGTAAGTTTTGAAGGCCAAAAATCTACAATCAAAGGATTAGCAGGGTCACAATCCCTCTGAACTTTCTTGGGGAGAATTCTCCCCTGCCTCTTTCAGCTACTGGTGGTTCCATGTGTCCTTGGCTTGTGTCTACATCACTACAATTTCTGCCTACATCTTTACATGACCTTTTCCTCTGTATCTCCTTCTCTTCTTATAAATACTTTGTCATTAGATTTAAGGACCACTGTAATCCAGGATGATTACAACTTCAAAAATTTCTTTTCCAAAAACAGCCAGATTCACAGATTCTGGGTCATAAACATATCTTTTGGGGGATTACAACTGAACCCACTAGCTGACAGATTCGGGAAGACTAATATTCAGGATCCTCAATGGATCCCTCTTCCACAGCTGCTCTGTGTTCCAACTTTCCCCTCACTGTACCAAAAGCTGTATTTGTTCTCTTCCCTCATAGTAACCTTTGTGAAAAAGTTTCAATAGAGCATTTATTTGGAGTCCGAATAATAAGCAATTGAAAACTCGACCCTAGAGAAATAGAGGCCTAGAGAGTCACAGAATAAACTCCTCTGAATCTCCTCCCTTGTGAGTAACACAATGAAGTTTACATTCAGTCAAGGGCTGAATAACTGCTCTCCCATTTAAAAAAAAAAAAGAGAGAGAGTCAAAATAAGTCAAAGGTGGTGATATTTAACACATTCATATATATATTTTTTAATATTGAAAGATTATAGCCTGCTAGGTATACAGACATAAAACTTAGTATGAGCTTCCTGTATTTGTGTGTTTCATTTTACTATGTAGCCAGAATACATACATAATTTAAATCATAATAAAACAGCTAAATAGAAAAAATTCAAATTTTGGCACAAATTGAAAGTGACAGATGATTATTTTCTGCAACCAAATCACCACTGGTGAGAGAAATGTGATTGTTGATTAGTGAATGTAGATTCTTCACGGTGAAAGATATTGAGAACTGTGTGTTGGGGATTATCTCACTATTGTCTCCATCCAAATGAGTGCCCCATCTTTTTCATATGCTGGGCAATACTGGCATTTGGTCTTTCCTTCATGCAAACTCTGTTCCTTTCTCCTTATTAGAATAACAAAAGGGGTACTACTGGATGCTAATATGATTTTAAAAATCAATTAAGAATTGGGAAAGAGGGGCACGTGGGTGGCTCAGTTGGTTAAGCATACAACTCTTAATTTCAGCTTAGGTCATGATCTTGTGGTTCCTGAGATTGAGCACCATGTCAGGCTCTGTGCTGACAGTGCAGAGCCAGCTTGGGATTCTCTCTCTCCCTCTCTCTGACCCTCCCCCACTCATATGCATGCTCTCTCTCTCAAAATAAATAAACGTTTAAAAATTTGGGAAAGAGTATAAACTATTAAGTAAATCATGCAATTAATGTTCAAGACCAACAAACTTAGTACCTTCAAGTTTAGGATCGGCGGGGGGGCAGGGCAAGTATGTTGCTTCATTTGCATCCAAATGGGGATGACAGAGTCTGGGAAGACTCTGTATTATTTAATCTTGCATAATTTAACTCAATACTAAGGCTTCTAGGGAGTCACTTTTACATTAAAAAAAGGTCTTGTTTTAGTCTAAGGATTATGGACCGAAATTATTTTCTCTCTGGTTGAATTTGAAACAAACCAGGTACTATGTGTTGCTTATTGGAGTGAGAAAAGTGACATCTGTAAAGTCGTATTACTCACTTGATTCAACTAGCTCTATGACTGATCCTTAGAGAGATAAGGGACATTTTTATTGACCCTCAAACAACTGTTTACAGATTGGAGACAGTCTGATTTTGACATACTGCTCCTAACTACATCACTGTCATTTAAATAAAATATACATTATTGCACACAGAAATTAATACAAGAGGAGAATTTTGTTTCATGCTTAGTTTAGACACTTATAAAGTATATAGTTATAGTTCTGCAAGTATCTAGAATAGGCAAGTAAAGAAAATTTAGGTCTTAGTTATCTAACATGTCATTGTGTTATGGATTGGATTGTGTCTCCCTAAAATTCATATTTTGAAGCTCCAACCACCAATGTGACTGTATTTCAAAATAGGGACTTTATGGATGTATTTAAGGTTCAGTGAAATCATTGAATTAGATAGAACCAAAGTCCTTATAAGAAGAGAAAGAGACTCCAAAGGTCTGTCTTTACATGATCATAGAGGAAAGGCCATGTGAGGATACAGCAGGAAGGCAACTATCTAGAAGTCAGGAAGAGAGCTCTGATCAGAAGCTGAATTAGCTGGCACCTTGATCATGGATTTCTAGTCTCTATAACAGTGAGAAAATAAATGTCTGGTTGTTTAAACCACCTAGTCTGTGGTATTTTGTTATGGTAGCCCGAGCAGACTCATACACAGCACAAAGTTTGATTGGTACGCATTATCCTATATAATTACCTTACTTTGTACTTTGCTGTCCACCTCTAGTTATAACCATAATGTCAACGTCTGATGGAAATGATTTCATCTGTGACTTTGCTGAGACATAGCTAAAGCATTTCATTTTGCAGAGTGTGGGAAATGATTTTGAGTTTAATCCAGTTCTTAAAAGACAAAAGTTGGCATCACAAAAACTCCCATCATCACTGGCACTAATTAGTCTCCTTCCTGACAGCTGAAGTAGGTATGACTAGGGCTGAATATTAATCCAAGATGGAAACAAAAAACATTCTTTCCCTCAGAGTTGATCTTTCTTTCTCAGGGTTGAGATATATTTCCTCAGAAGCCCAGGGAAACTTATTCTTTGTCCTTCTGGTTTTTCTGACCAATTAGAGTATTTTATTCTTCTGTCATTATGACATATTCGATTGCAAGAAAATATCATAGCAGAGTTATAAAAAAAACTTGTGATTCCTATATAAAAAGTGATGCAAAACTGTAATTTATCTTGAAAACTAAAACACCTGAGTAATACGAAACATTTTTTTTCAAATTAGAAAATGCATACAATGTTTATTCCTTACATCTTCAAAATGAGTTTAAAAAATACTAAAATGGCTTTACTTTATTGCAAAGAATGGATCAAAGTATTCATGAAATCCATTAATCACTGAAAGTTCAAATCACTTGACCATCAGGTGGGTCTTTTCTTTCTATTTAGCTTACTTAGCACTTCCACTTTGTACTTTGAATTTGCAAAGTGCTTATCAGCCTTATTAGTTAACCCTTGTAATGTGTCCATGAAGTAGATGGATGGCAAGCATTAGTGTGACATACATTAGTGTACTCCTTTGAGAGATGCTAGCAATGAAGCACATGGAGGTTAAATGATTGCTACACGATTGCCCATCAAGTCTAAAGAAAAAAGTCTTGGTCTCAATTTCCTACTTTCTAACCTTTAGCAATAACAAGGATAAAACTAAATGTAAGATCATCCACAAGAATCTAATGTGTATTCTCCTTTAAAAATGAAAGCTCTCAAAGGCATTTTCTTAGGGTACTGAAAATCTATCCATTGAGCAACTATATTAGATATATATTTCTTTGTCACTTCCCCATTTAAGATGGGATCATCTTAAAAGGCTATGACATAAATTGTTGTGGAAAAGATCGATTAGTTTAAAAGCTTTTTCCTTTTAACAGATCAGATAGTCATTATATTTCACCCTTTTGCGTGTGATTTTCATTGAGCCATTTTAATCATTTACTCATTTGAAAAAATTTCACCAAAACCAAGAGGTTCTACAAATCTATTTATCACCTCTGGCTTTCCTTGCTAATCACTGGGCTTGAACTTCTGGGAATTGGGGACAACTGCCTGACTATGGAATCCATTTCTTTAGAAGATTTTTTTTTTTAAAGAGCTCTTCATTTCTCTTCATGAGTCAGACTATCTCATTTATAATCCTTTCTCTCATTTGAGAACTTCATTAGGGAATGTTTATGAGAAATGAAAGAAGGATATGTTTTGAACCTCAGGGTAAAAAGAAAGAGATTATCGTCAGCTTAATGGGAAGAAGAATAAATGGTTCACTTCTTTTGACATATAAGTCATTTAATTTCACATTTTCCCCAGTGTTTTACCCCTTTTGTTATTTTACACCTGCTTGACACCTTTATTTGGAAATGGATCCAGAGAAAAAAATATCCATGGTAAAATTCATGGTATTTCATTGGCTCTTTTATGACATAAATGACAAACTGATGGGAAATAAAGCTAAAAGGAGTTTGATACAATGAAATTCATAGATATGAATTATTCACCTCTCTTAATCCCAAACTTGGAAATTGTAGCATACTGAAACAGTTGGAGAGTATGATAAAATAATGACTGATATTTGTATAAGTTTTTGCAACTGACAAAGTACTACTGCATTCAGTATTTAATTTGATCCTTACACTAACTTTGAGAAGTTGTTATTATATATCATATTTTCTCTTTGAAGAAAATATAGCCCAAAGAACTAGACTTGTCCAAGTCACATGGATGATAACTTAAAAGTCCTAAAGCCAGGACATGAACCTTTTGATACCAAGTCCAAAGGAATTATCCTTAGTATTTCATATCACTATTTTATACTGTGGATCTATGGAGAATATTCACAAATAAATCTTGGAGTATGTGCAATAACACCTGTTACACCTAAAACAATAAATATGAAAGTTATGACTGAGAAAATGCCAATAAAAATCTTGATAAATGTTTCTCATATCAACCCAATAGGATGTAGACCAAAATATCTTACATTTGCAATAAACTGTTGAGGACTTTCAACAATTCTCTTATCTGCAATTAACCAAGTGGGTGGTTTCCAAATGAAAATTGATCCAGAAACGTTTCATGTGATTATTGCACAAGAGCTAAAATTACATTAAAAAGCTCCAAAGTATATCTATTCCAAAGTACTTGAGTATAAATTCAGTACCTGTCCACATGTCTAGGAATCCTGTTATATAGCCTAAAATTTTTTTGGTACTTCACATATCTCCCTAATGGGCCATTAACGAGAGTTAATGTGCTTCCAAAAGGACCCATCCCATAACCAATAAATTCTGCTTTATGAAACTATGCCTTTGTGAAACCAAATCTCCAATGGCAATTTGTTGCCTACAGAATTGCCTAATCTTTTTACCCTGACATTGAAGGTCCATCAAGCCTGGTCCCAGTTTTCATCTCCAGCCTTCCCATAACTACCCATATTCATGAATCTACTGTTATTGTTCAACCCATCTCCTTCTCCTTCTTCAGATTTGTTCTGTGCTCTTTTAATTGGGCATCTAAAATATTTCACCCTTTTTTCTTGTGTATTAAAATCCTATTCAATTATTCCTATCCAACTTAAGATAGGATCCCTACAAAACCTTGTCTCTATTTTGAATTCCAGCTTTTAGGACATGTAATGTTATTTTGACATTTAAACTACATGGCCATTCTTGCATCATATTAGATATTTTTAAATTACTGGGTTCATTTCACTTATGCACACTTCCACTTTTTAAGTGAATCAGTATGATCAAACATAATATTTACTAACAGCCATTCAATGTTAGATCCAGACAACAGTTAAGCACTTTAAATACATTTCTTTGCTTAAAACAACAACCTAGAAGTTGGAAATGTTATTATTCCTATTTCATTAGCGAGAACACTTAGACATAGAAAGATTAAGTTCCACAGCCAGTGTTACAGTTGTAAGATAATTAGCAAGAGAATATTTTGAAACCAGGCATTTTGGGGGCATCTGGGTGGCTCAGTGGCTTATGTATCTAACTCTTAATTTCAGCTCAGGTCATGATCTCATGGTTTGTGGGATCGAGCCCTGCATCACACTTTGTGAGAACGGCATGGAGCCTGCTTGGGATTCTTTCTCTGCCTGTACCCTGCTCGTGTGTGCATGCACTTATACTCTCCCTCTCTGTCTCAAAATAAATACATAAACTTCAAAATATTTATAAACAAACAAAATATTTATAAACAAAAAAACAGGCATTTTTGACTTTAGAACTTAATTTTATCTTACCATACAACCTATATCAAGATTATAATTGATGATGGAAGTTATGAATTAAAATTATTTATATCCTAAATAGAGTGTTATATTCTGGATTGAATTCTAGAAGAGAAGAAGGACATCAGTAGAAACTAATGAAATCCAAATAAAGTCTCTGATTTAGCTAGAAGTAATGAACCAAGGTTAATTTCTTAGTTTTGATAAAAGCACCATTGTTATAAAACATGTCGACATTAGCACAAGCTGGGTATACAAGAAGTCTCTGCATATTGTCATACCTTTTATATCTTCTCATAATTGATGTTCTAGTTATATCATCTCACCTATGTAACTTTCTACTCCTCTATAGCCTCATGATATTATCTTTACCTCTTTAAATGGAATGTCTTGTTTATATCTGTGTGTGTGTGTGCATGTGTGTGTGTGTGTGTGTGTGTGTGACTACTTATTTTTGTTTCCTTCAACTTTGTTAACTTTAGGATGGTAGGCACCATGCCTCATAAATTGTTTGATTCCTCCCTAAATTTTGCTAAAGTATCTTATACATAATGACAGTATAAATAAAATAGGTTAGATTAATTCCAGTTTGAGATTGATAATTTGCAGGTAATTTCTGGAGTTGTGATAGATTTTCACATAGTCAATCATCCTCTTGCCTTTCTTTTTCATCAATGGTGTGTAGAAAGTTTGCCAATAAGATTTATACCTATAGTCTGTGACTATTAAGTAAAACAGCTAAGTGAGTTATGTGAGCCCTAAACCACGGCACATGACACGTTTGTAAAAATCCATCCCTGAATGATGAAATCAGACATTCTGGAGAATGAAATCCACTATTATGCAATGTCCATTACCTAAGACATTTAGATTTTGAATTCAGAAAATGGGATGTTTCTTCTCAAATACAAAACCATATTCTGATGCTTTTGCTTTTTTTTTTTTTCTTTAAATTTCAAAATGCACTGGATCATAGTCTACTGGCATTTTAAAAGCAATTTCTTGGCCTGCATAAGGGGCAGATTTGTGAAAAAGAATTTTAGACTCTATTCCTTTCTTTTGGTTATGGAAGTTTACCTGATAACCAAATGAACAGATCACGTAAGACTTTAAGACATAAGTTATGTGACTCCATAAAGGCAAAATCTTCCCCAGTGCCAGACTTCTCAGTTCTAACAGCAGCCAGCTTGTCAGCACATGTCTTGGTTGCGGTGGGTAAAGACAGTGGCAAGGGAGGCTCACAAATCCATCCCTCCTACTATATGAGCTCATCTCCTCCTGAGCTTGAAGGTAGTTTTTAAAATTAACCCCCCGGCGTTAGTGTGCCTTGCCTCATTGGTGGATATAACAAATCAGCGGCAGTTGGATTAGAATTCTTTGCCCTTGACACCTCAAAGTACTGTTCAGCCCACTGAGTTAATGGGACACTGCAACGGCAAATTACAGCATCCTGATCTCCGAATACGTTCAGACTTAAGAACAGAGTGACAGGACACGTTAAGTCATCAGCCAGGAAAGATTTCTCCACTCATGCCTTGAAAATGGGAATAAATGTGCAAATCTATACAATTGCGCTTCCTTTGCCATCTATCTTGTCAAAATGAAAATCGACATGGGAATCAAGTCAAATGTGCTTCAGTAGATTAGAAAGAAATAATGTATATTTTCCCTCTTGAGTCACACAGACCAACTATCACTTCCTGCTGTGCCAATTTGTCTTGGGCTAGTGGTTCTGAAGGTGAAACTTTGAAGGTCCTATGAATGAGAAGCCAGTACTATACAGAGTGAAATAAATACAGAAAGAGTCATGTGTGGACAGAATTAGGTAGCCTAAAATAAACTGTAGTTTGCATTTTCTTTTTTGTTACTTTTAAGAGAATGTAGTGTTCTCTTAAATAGTGTGAGAAATAATTTAAAAAGGAGCTGTAAGTTTTTATGTAAAAGTCTTTTTTTCTAATAAAATCAAGAAGGCTGTTTAGTTATTTTTAAGTCTTTTGTTCAATTTGTTATTTGCCCTCAAGTCACCCCATAGCTCCCTTGTGCGTGAATGTGTGTGTACGTGTGTGTGTGTGTGTGTGTGTGTGTGTGTTTGGTGGGGGAGGTTGCACTGGGGAAATGGGGGAGTCCTATAGGAAGAAAAGGAAAAGGTAAACTGATGAAAAAAACGTGAACTTTTTGAAGGATGAATTTTCGTCAGTGTCAAAAGCCAAATGTGATTCAATGTATAAACCACTCATTCATCACCTTGCCTACATGCTTGCTTTTTCCACTAACACTGTTATATTCCTTTTAGTATACCCCTACCACCGTAGTAATTTACTCACTCTGTATAGATCCTTATTCTTTTTCAAGGAAATGACATACTGCTCTCATTTCTAAGCCCAGATGTAATTTTTTAAAGAAGAAGACATTGGCATATTCAAAGTGAAGGGCAGATAATTTTAAATTATGTTTTGCTTTTGTGAGATCACTTTTTAAAATCCATCAGGGTGACCTACATTGAAGACCCAAAATATTATAATCTCTCCACCCCTGCCCTTGAGACTTGCCAGCAAGTCAGGTTGTCTAGGAAAATCTCATTACCACAGGCCTCACTATCCAAGCAACTGTTAGCAGAGAGCACGCAGGGAGAAAAGTAACCCAGTGACTGTCTGCAAATTGACACAGATTAACTGTTCTTTGTCCAGAGTCCTGGTGGAATACTGGAGAGCTGTAGAAAGTCATTTTCAGATACAGCATTGAGAATAAGCTGAAGAAGGATATGTAAGGCATCCATGAAATGTAGGAAGTGCCACACAACTATAAGAACCATAAATAAAATTAATTTGGCCCAAAACTATATCCCTAGAAACAGTTTTAAACAAGCCTCAACATGTTCCTGCAGCTGACGATTTATTTAATTGTGAAGGCTATTAAACCATTTGATTGCGATGGGTAAAATTCTATGTGATTGTGGAGCCATATCCATAACCATAGGTTTATCTTTTCTCCTTGTATTCAACTGGGGACACTAATTGAATTCATCCACAAAGCACTGGATTTTATTGTGGATGGAGTTGGGTTCTTTCCAGGAATCAATTCCCATTTTAAACATAGGCCTAAAGTATCTGGGCTTCAGCCAGATGTTTCTGAGAGAAGGGTGATTAAAATGGCTGCTAGTTCCATGGTGAATATTTTCCTCAACATTTTCATATTCTACCTTGAAGAGTTAAGATGAACCACAGTTCTGGATTACAGATTTCTGAGAGTTTATTTTAATTTATGTTAGTCTAAAAGAAATCTTAATGTGTATAAAAAGAACTTTGAGAGAACTTAAGTTTGAAATGAACATACGTTATATAATATTAAGGCTAATAAAATAGTATTGATCTATGCAAAGATAAGAGTGTACATTCTGTAATTATCACTATTTCAGATACATTTTAAAAAATTAAACTTATCACTAAGAATAACTTTGGAATTCTTACCATAAAGTTGAACATATTGGGAAGTCTTTAGTTCTAATGATATATCAATGGGAAAGTTTGTGATACCAATTCAGAATATCTACATTTTTGAAGAAGTAGAAATGTAATGACAATTTCCCTCATGGGAGCCCAACTCTGATGAGTAACAAATACACATTTCAACACCAAAACCATACATCTTCAAATTTACAGGTGAAATGAAACTTTTTAGTAAATATGCTTTGGCCAAAAGTTTGCTTATTGAGTCACTTTTAATTTCCATAGCTGTGTGATACTTACAAAGAGCTCTGATCTTTCTATTGGTGTCTGTTCAACATCCACACATTAAATTGCAGGCATTTACTATACTCTTTGACATTTGTTATTTCCACTACATTTGTTACTTAAATTTCAGTCTTTAAATACTATTGTATAAATCTATCCACGCAAGGCTGGTGACTCAGCAGGTGTGATTGCCCTTTGTAATAATCCCTTTCCATAGGAAAGTACTGAAAGTATTAAAGCAATTGCATTATGAGGCATACTACTCTAGAAGTCTAGAAATCAAATTGTCCTCAAGTAGAGAAATTTAAATACCATGATCAACTTGTAGGAAGAATATTATTTCCATATTACAGAAAAAGAAATTGAGGATCAGAAAAATGTTCATACTCAAGGACACCTAACCAATAAGGTAAGGCAGGATGGCTATGTTATAACTGCAGTGTCTCATGGAGTTCTTGGATAAGAATTAGAAATGACAGGGTCAAAGTGACTAGGCAAAACCTAAGCATCTATCCTCATTTAGAGCAAAACAGCTTGACTGCAACTGATTTATGTTGGAATTTCCAGTGAAAATTTGTTTGAATAAAATATAAATAACTTAGAAAACTTACTGCATGCTCAGTGACCATCATCTGAGTTTGCCTAGATGAGGGGGTTGTCAGGACACAAGAGTTTCAGTGCTAAAATGGAGAAAGTCCCAGAAAAAATGAGGATGAATTGGTTACCCTACTACTCTGCCTTCAATCAATATATTTATTTGTTGAAGCCTGGAAATTTAGCAGATGGGAAATAGTGTGCATGGAGGGTTCTAATTCATGTGGAACATGACCTTGATCCACAGCTTCCAAGCTGTGATTCAGCTTTACAAGAATATGCACACCTTGTCCAGGTCTTGACTTGGTACAAAAGAGATTCAACTATGTAATAACCCATCTGAATTTTCCTGTGTTCATCCTTTTTAAAAGCATATATAGATTTCAAAATTATACTGTTTTACTTTATTTCATTAGCACAAGGACTTTCAAATATTTTTTACCACAACCCACAGTAAGAAAGAAAATTTATAATGCTACTCAGTACACAGACCATAGATAACAGTTACAAATGTTTCATAGAGTATTTTTGGGTTTGTTACTAGCCTTTAGAACAGTTCATATAGTATGCCCTTATAATGTAGGGCCTTCAGGTGCTACTGAAGTTCAACATCATAGAATTCCATTCCTGCAATCTGCACCTCACAGCCATTACTCATCCTATGGCCTAAAGCTGTTGTTTCAAACTATAGCAAACATAAACATTATTAGAGACTGTGTTAACTTGGTGATATTATGTTACATCATAGACACCTGGATTCTGGGCTTGATTATCGGCCAGGACCTAGAAATTTGATTTTGACAAGTAATGTGAACAATGGTAATTCTCTGGATATGCTGAAGAACATGGCCTTCGGGGCTACTGTCCTGAGCTATTCCACAGCTTCTATATTGTCATTGATTTACTCTCCTGCTAGTTCGTCATTCATCCAACTAGTAGGTGCCCAAAACTGTGAGGGATACTAGGGATACAGGCCTCACATAACTAAAACATAGTTGAAAGAAATGCAACATTTAGAATATGGCCATTCTTATTAACAAAGTTTATATAAGAGTTCAGTACAGATTTGTTTCTGTTTTTCCTACATAATAGGTAAACATTATGGAAATGCATCCAAAAAAAAAAAAAAAAGACACCATGTTTTTTTGCTGATTATAAAGATCACTTTCCTGTGAAGGAGGGCAAGATAAGGGGTGAGGCAACCTTTTGGAGATTCTTTTAACAATCCAGGTAAGGGATGGTTAGTTAATGTATTAAAGAGTAGTACTGAAGGTGGTCATGGGCACTCAGGATAGAACAGGCAATAAGAAGCATCATTTTTCATTGTTTAATAGGCGGGTGGACAAGCAGATGGCCATCCTGCTGTGGTGCAACATGTACTGTGCTAATGGTACTTATAAGTTACAATGATTGCAAAAAGCTGGGACCCACTCAGAAACACTCTGGTATGTGTTGCAACTCTGTCAGAGCAAGAATTAGAGGAACCCAGGATGAGAATTTCACACTCAAATCAAGGAGGCTGGAATATAAGATGAGCTCAGAATCTTGAACTACCTTTGAATAAATGTAAAGACACATGCCATTTAACATTGCAATAGATTAAAGTCAAAGAAAGCAAAACTTCTTTGATAGTATCAAATAGTATCGTTTTATCTTCAATGTAAAACCCATATGATCTAAATCTAGATTCACAGAAGGCGGGGATGCTACTATATTTTTTCTCAATTTTATATAATCTTATGTAGTCTCTATATAACAGGATCATTTGTTGAAAATCCTCAGGACCTTCTCCTAGACAATCCAGAGATTGATGACTTTGCCCCCCCCCCCCCCCCCCCCCGCTTTCCTGTTCAATTAGGTAGAGGTCAGGGAGACATCTGCTTCATATTTCACCAATGAGGACTTCAATGGAAATGAAATTCCTGAATTTTAGGTCTTGGCACACACAAAGCAAATTAGCCTTTCATATGTTAAAAAAAAAGTAACAATTAGTTGACTTTCTCCACCAATTTCTTCATTAGATTAAAATTAAAAAAAATCCCCTTATTATTTATTGCCTTATTTTGTTAGTTTTAGCTTCCCTCTCCAACCTTGCTGCTTACCCTCTTTATATACAGCTTGACTCTGGATCAAATGCAGTGGAGGGTCTCATTAAATGCTGAGCAGCCAGTTTTGACAAACTCTACCTTCACACAAGTTACACAAGAGAAATACATAATATAATTTTTATGGTTGACTGCCTTGAGAAAATTTAGCACACCAGAAGCATAATTCATTCAAGGGGAAAAAAAACCTCTTTAGCTGAGTTATTACCTGAGTGCGGCTCCACTGCTGGAAATAAAGTGTGAAAGCTTCTGTGTACATACGGAGTACAAATGGATCTCGGTCATCAATAACGTGACTAAGTTCAGAATCAGGGTGTTAAGGGATTTCCCTCTAACAAGCAGTAATAGCATTCATTGTGTTTGTGTCTCTGAGTCACAAAGGACTCACAAGGACAGAGTCCTTGTCCTACACTTTACATCTGTTACTTCATTATAATCCTAATAGTCTTACCATATGAACATTATTATCCCCAGTTACAGATGAGAAAGCTGAGGCTCAGAAGGCTGAGTAACTCCCACAGGGTCACATTGCTGGTAAGGGTGGAATCTAAGTCTGTTCAATTCCATAACTTAGCCTTTTCCTATGACTTGTGTGAAATGTTTACTTCTCATTCTAACTAGAGGGTTTGTTCATCACTGAGTGCTTATAAACCATATATTTGATGTTCTGCACATTGTTTGTCAGTGCAGGCAGGACAGAGTACTGAAAGTGCAGCAAGAGGTAATGTGATCCACAGAAAAGCAATCAAAACATTTTAGTCTCAAAAACTCCATGCATTTGAAGTACTGACAGAGCAGTAGACGATGAAGAGGCTGGGAGCCTGAGTTGATTCTGATGTTAATACTCAAGCACATGAGCACGTGCATCCCTTGCCAAATCTTTTCTTTGCTGCTGTTTGCAAAGTCTAATTGTACACACTACAGAGTGTGAAATGCCAAGTAAAATGTTTCTTTGCCGTATCTGTCAGCATATAGAGAGCTTTGATTTCCTCAACCTAGTATTTGCATATACCCAATGTAGTAATAAAGACAGAATCACACTGCAGTTGCATTTTAAGTAAGAGTCGTTTAGAAAATAAATGAGAAATAAATATGATAACTGGAACTGGGCTATCTTATGCCTGTATGCCCCTTTCTCTACAAATTCCTGGCCTACTTACTTTAACTATCTTACACATTTACTTTATCTGTTAGGACTCTTTGTTGCCAGAAATATACTAAGTTACTCTTCTTTGGAAACAAAAAGGAAGCAAAGTGGTCACATAGCAGAAGAATGAAATCTGGAAATGTAAAGATGTCAGGCACTTGCATTAGTACTAATCTCTCATCTCTACCACTCTCTATAATCCTAGCTCACTCCATGAAATTTCTCTGTTACTTGTTCCGCCTGTCAGGCAGAAGATGGTAATTCAAGGGTCCCAAGTTTACATCACTAAGTCAACGTGAAAGGACAGATAGTCTAGTATTAGGTTCAGTTTTCTGGAAAAGGAACACCAAATTCCTCATTTTAGTTAAACCTCCACTCTTGGCCCAAGCAATGTGATCAGGTCCTCATAAAATACAAACATAGGTTTGTGTTTCTCTGTTTGAAGATCTGAGGTCAACTGAGAACCACCCTGAACAGAATACTAAAAAAAAAAAAAAAAAAAAAAAGAGAGAGAGAGAAAGAAAAAAAATGATTTCCTGTACCTTCTTTTGTTATCTATGCAAGTTATGACCTCTATGCCTAAAATATCTTGTTTTCAAAGTTCTCTCAAGATATCTTTGTAACATTCCCTGTCTGATTATATTTTTCTATTCTAAGAAGGGGTCTTGACACAGTTGATGGGATCACTTTGGCTTTCTCACTCATCTGACCTGTGTGGATCACAGCATGACCATTTAGGTCAGGGCAACTGATGTCAATGAGAAAAGATTAACTTTGTCACACATCTTGGTGGGATTAGAGAAATTCTGATTTTGTCACTTATCACCTAACTTATAACCTATTTCCAATTTGTATGACCCTTGCATAAGAGCCCTAATATTTACCATTTAATTTAATTTACCATTTAATTTTACTGTACCATTAATACGGTTATTATGTTCTTTGTGTGATTATCTTGTTTGCTGTTAACTGTAGACATTAATGCCATCTGTTTTTAATACTGTAACTCTTGAGAATAAGGGCAGCTTTCAAATAGTTCTGCCTAAATACTTTTAAACTTCCAAATAGAAACCCTTAATAATTATCATTTAATGGCAATGATCATAATGAAGATGTCACAGAATAAAATGAAACAATATATTAATTAGTAAAATGATATAATCAGTAAGTAAAGTAATCATAAGCATTCACATTTCAAGAACATTATGCATAGAGACAAAGTGTTTCCTGTGGCTTAAAGTCCCCAAATCACTTCAAATACAGTTGAAATATTTAGTGAATTATCCTGCCAAAGCAACAGTTTTATAGTATAGTAGAGGCACTAAAATAAGACAAATATTGTTTACCTCCTTTCATAGTAAGTAAAATGGTTTTTTTTTTGTTGTTTATGTTTATTTATTTTTGAGAGGGGGAGAGAGAGAAAGAGCAAGTGGGCTAGGGGCAGAGAGAGAAAGAGAGGGGGGGCGGAGAGAGAGAGAGAGAGAGAGAGAGAGAGAGGGAGGTGTATAGAGAATCTGAAGCAGGTTCTGCACTGACAGCAGAGAGCTGGACACAGGGCTCGAACTCACAAACTATGAGATCATGACCTAAGCCTAAATTGGGCGCTTAACCAACTGAGCCAACCAGGAACCCCAGAAGAAACAGTTTTATGTTAAGTCTCAGTCTATCAAAGCACACAGGTCTTTGGCTAGAAAAATATTTTATAAAAAGCTGATCCCAAATAAATTACCTTTGTACAAATGTGACGAGAAATTCACTGAATAACAACAAATCACAGAGGAATAGGCTGAAGATATTTTCACTGAGAAAAAAAAAAACATGTGCATAATGACAACTTACTAGGAAAAATGTCACTGTGAAGAATTTAACATACCATACATAATATTGTGGACTATGCAGATATATATCCATCTATACAAAGATAAATATAGATACAGAAATATAGTTAGATATGTGTATATATCTCCAGAATACTGATAAACCTAATTTTTATTTTTGTGTGGTTGTTAACTAGAGTAGTAAGAAGGTGGGTCATGTGGGATTTGAACAATATGTTGATCAAAGTCAATGCACCACAGAGGCACCAATCATGGTCACGAATAACAGAGGAGAAAGAAGAAATAAAACAAGCCTGGAAACATAAATAAAAGAGTGAACTATACCAGGAATAATTCCAGCAGGGTAGTTTTTATATAGGAACAATCAGCACCTAGAGTTGTTTCTCAATTGCCTTAAGTATCCCAAATCAGCTAGTCTAATCTTAACCTCTATGAAACGTTACGTGCTTATCCTACCAGGACTTAATATCTTCAGCAAAGAGATTTCCTCAGGAATGAACAGATGTTCCTTTGGGGGCCTTGCATCAGTAGGGATCTGAGCAGATCCAGGTGTCAGCTGCCTTCTTGCCACCATTAACCTTAAGACCAGATAATGGAACTTTATGACAACGCCCCATAAGCTTATATATCAACTCTTTTGTGGAATATCCACAACAACTCACTTCTGCCTCTCTGCTGTAGTCCACCCACCATCAGAGATGTTTCCTTTTACTACATAGCCTTTAAATTTCACACCATTTCCTTCTGCAATAATCTTAATTAGAAATCTACATGTAATCCAGACAGGAGTAAATGAACACACTTGATGGCAGGAAAAAGGCAGAGCAGCTATGAACTGAATTCCTAGAGCAACTCTGATAAGACTCAGGCCTTGAAGTTACCCTCTCATGTGTAGTAAAAGAGAAAATACAAATTAGCTTGAACTTTAATCTTTGTCCTCTTTCTGTTGTGGTTTTCTTGTAAGACTGGCCTACACTTGCAGTAAAAGTTCCAGCATAAGTATCACAATCTATCGTGCTGCTCTAATAATCACTGCAGATACAAAGGGTGATTTTGGCCAGCCTCATTTAATATTGGGCTCTGAAAGAGAATATATGATGGTAGCTCTGGGTGAAGGCAACACAGATTTTCAAGGCTGTAACAGCAGCTACAGAGACTATCAAACCTATAGAGGATATTTGCTGCGAACACATTAAGAGCAAATTTTACGGATGCTCTATAAATTAAGGCCAAGTGTGGAATGGAAGAAAAAGGGGGTTCAGAGACGACAGCTTTTATTTTGTAGATTGTTGTACACATAAAGATGAGTTAATATTAATAGGAGAAATAAAAGTTTTGCATTTAACACCAATGGTGGCTATAATAAGCAAGACAGTGATTAGATCATGACCAGAGCCCAGAAATGTCCAGCCTTAACATTCAACTCTGTGACAGTGCATCTGATTTTTATTTTCTATGTGACATCAGTGGAATACCTTGAAATACTCTATGTTGCTTGCTAGGTTTTATTTTTTATAGGATAATTATAATACTATAACAGTTTTCCTAATTTCCTGACTTTTTTGTGGGGGGAAGTATAGAATTTAGGATTTGGAAAAATATTTTCATTTCCAGAAAAATGTCATAAAGAATTTTTGCATAGAAACACTAGGCACAGGAAAATATCTTGGTTCCTACTACTACTTAAAATATGTTATAAGATTATGTTTTCTTCATA
Organism: Acinonyx jubatus; assembly: GCF_027475565.1. Lineage (NCBI taxonomy): Eukaryota > Metazoa > Chordata > Mammalia > Carnivora > Felidae > Acinonyx > Acinonyx jubatus. Next base: position 131,337,016 of record NC_069381.1, on the reverse strand, counting down.
ATCCATTGGTATATTCCCTAGAATGCATATGGTCAGCTACCTTATGATGTTAATGAAAATACCTGCACATGGCAATTATTTTTTGAGAGAAGGCATTAAATCACTGAGGAAAATATAAATATACTTTGTATTATTTTCTATATTAAAAATCATTTATACCTTAGCTTTACTGATTATTCAGATATATCACAGGATAGAGTCAGCAGACTTGTTATATATTAAATAATGTAAGTTTTACTACCAATGTACAGTATAATTTTGGACAAATTACAGTATCTCCAAGTTTTTCACATGAAAATTAAATAAAGTAATATTGTTCCAGGTATCTCCAACGTACTGGCAGAACTAAACAAAACAAAAAGTCAATGTGCTTTACAAATTAAAATGTTTTAACAAATTATATCTTTTATTGGCATGAATAACTGATAAACATATTCTCAGAAAAAAATTAACTTTTCTTTTGTATCATTTTTATGCTCAATGACAATAATTACCTTTAATTTATTTTCTTAAATAAAATGAAATTTTTAAGAGCTCTGAATGTTATAGCCTGAATGTGTCCCCTCAAAATTCATATGTGGAAGCTTTAACCCCAATGTGACTTTATTCGGAGTTAGGGCCCACAAGGAAGGAATTCAGGTTAAATGAAGTTATAAGCGTGTGGAACTAATCCAACAGAATTAGTGTTTTATAAAAATAGACATGAGAGAGCCTTTATCTCTGTATGCACACAGAGAGCATAGTGAGAAGGCAGCTACCTGTAATTTAGGGAGAGAGCTGTCACCAGAGACCAAACCCTTCTCAACCTTTATCTGGGACTCCCAGCCTCCAGATATGACAGACATACATTTATGCTGTTTAAGCCACCCAGCCTGTAGTATTTTGCTATGGCAGCTCAAGGTGATTAATACACCAATTAGCTATGTATAAAATGTTCCTTCTCTGTGGTCCCCAAATTTCTTATAACATTATTACTGTATTCACATTATATCAAAATTGGGCTTACATTATATTTGTTATGACTTAAAAGTAATATTTGAGGGCTGGAGCTATATCATATTCTAGCTTGTATCCACATCACAAAGTATGTTATTTAGGACAGTAGGTGCTTCGTAAGTGCTGCTTACATAAGTAATGTGGTATATAAATTCTAGGTCTATTATCACGAAAGAGTTTTGTTCTGGTGTTTTGTTTTCCTTTGGGTTTTGTTTTTGTTTGCATAATGTTAGCTCTGGGTCCTTCTAAAAGGATAATTTGCTTATTTGTTTTTTGCTGATTACATAATGTTGCTGACAGCGCTTTCACATGATCTACACTTCATGGGAGTAGGATTTGTTGCTATGAAAGTTATATCTCAATCATTATTCTTCAATAATGTCTTGTTCAATACATAAATTAGGTAACACGGGAAGCTGATTTCTGATTTCTGAATAGGTAACTACACCATCTTAGACACAAAGTCAAGAATCTAATTTGATAGAAAAGAAGAAGCATGAAGAGCCAGTACTTAGGAATGCATGACTAAACCACGAAGGACCAGAATCAGGCAAAACTATTCTACACGCAAGAGTGATAAGAAAAGAATAGGGGACCAACGCTGCATGAATACAACAGCCAGTATGAGAATACATTAAGAACATGAAAGAGGTCATTCATGCTTTTTCTTCTAATAGAGTAGCTTCAGAAATAGTGTTTCTGCTGATATTGGAAAACTGCAGTTTCTCAGCCATTGTTATATGGTGATCATCAGAAAAAAAAAATGCCAGTATGTTTCATCTAAGCTAGAAACAGATAAGAAGGAAGGAAGGAAGAAGGAAGGAAGGAAGGGAGGGAGGGAGGAAAGAGGGTGAGTACATGTGTGCTACTGTGTGGTTGATGGGGGAATGCAAAAGTAAACAAGAAGACAATACGGACAATTCCACTGTCAGTTTCCAGTGGCTTAAGGGAAGGAAGCCTTGATCATTTGCTAGGTTATCACCACTGAGAGCCAAAGGCAAAGTAACTGTTACTTTGTTACTCGTTATCTTGTGACAACATTTAGGAGAGGGAATTTTTGGTTAAAATGATATTACCTAATCGGGTGTTCAACTGATCCTGGCTCCTCTACTAGATGTTGGTAGATATGTTGTGGAAAAAAACAAAAAGCAACAAAACCAAACCAAAAGTATTTTGAAGTCAGATAACTTTGGATGTCAACAAAAGATAACAAAGCAAACAAGTTTTTTAAGCATACTGAAATCTTCAATAATGAATCTCTGAGGCAGAGTATGTAATTAGAAAATGGAACCCTTTACCAAAAGCATAGGATCTATTAACAACAGATTAGGAAGTGCTCTTGACACTCCAGAGTTTTTGCCAAAAATTCTAGATTTTTAGGAATGATTTTCACCCAGCAAAATTTTCATTAAAACTCTATCATGAAGTGATTTTGACTCAGTAGCAATAAATAGTACCTGGATATTGGTTTCTAAATATCATTTTAAAAGAACTCTTTTAAAAGGAACCAGAGTTCTTTGAAGAGCTGGTTGGTACCAGGTCTGAGGCAGGAAAAAAAATACAAGAAAAGCCCAGAGGATCTGTCCCACAAAGTAAAGAAATGACAACAAATCAAAACAAAACAAAACAAAAACCACAACTAACAAAATGAAGAAGACATAAAATGAAGAAGATATATCCAAAAGGCAAGGGACCAATCTGAAAGAATACCCAATGGCCAAAGTTAGAACAACTAGATCAACAAAACAAATAATAATAGTATTGATTATAAACCAAATAATAAAATTAATATTCATAATAAATTAATAAAATTAATGAAGAAATAAAGAGAAAAGAACAAAGGAATGAAAGAAGGAAGATACAAAGAAGAAGGAAAAGCTGTTCTTTACTGAAGAATTCAATCAATATATATAGCAGAAATAAGCAGAATAGAAAATCACCATTAGAATACCACAGTGAAAACCACAGCAGGTAAGTTCCTCCAATGGATAGTAAATTACTGAAGAAAAGCTTAAGCAGAACAGGATATTTGAGTAGTCTCAAAGTATGTCTCCCCCAAATTTAAGTAATTACAAAAGAATAAATAGTAACTTCATAGGAGGTAGAGAAATGATCAAGATTAACATAATCAGCATTACACATGAACATCATGTATTACTTAACACACTGTCCTGCGTAGGGCACATCACCTCTTTAGTACCCTTACACATAATCTAACTTTCATGCAGAACCTATATTTAAGCATGATAAAACACCAGAAAAATACAAATTGAGGGACATTCTACAAAATCATTAACCAATACTCTTGAAAAGTATCAAGATCATAAAATATGAGAAGAGACTAGTAATTCGTACAGATTGCAGAAATATGAGAACTTAATGGAATGTGGGATTCTGAATTGTATTCTGGAATTGGAGTAGGGAGCATAGAGGAAAGACATTATTAGACAAACAAGCACTGGTGAACTCTGAATAAGTTTTGGATTTTAGTTTATAAAATAGTTTATAATAATAGTTTATACTATTGAGCCAAGATTAATTTCTTAGTTTTCAACATGTACTCTTTGTATTTTTAGATATTAAAAGGGAGAAGCTGAGCGAAGGATATATGAAAATTCTCTCTGCACTATTTTTGCAACTACCTTGTAAGTCTAAAAGTTTTTTTTAATATCTTAAAATACAATGAAATTAGAAATATAAGTAAACATATAAATGAATTAAAACTTGGTATGACAGTATACAGACATGCCTAATATCAGCTAAATTCTAACATGACCACTCCTAAAATGGAGTTTGTCACCTGCATTGAACCTTACATCATCACTATTGTAATTGCATAACAGGAGTGTTTCTACTTTACTTCAGACTGACACAAAATAATTGTTTTCTCTTTTTACCAGTCTGACTTCTATTTCTTTGCCTTTCAAATGTGCATTATTCATCTTGGAGTAATTGTTAAAATAGATCTCCCTAAACTCCTCATTCTACTGATTCCAACAAGATGAGAATGAAAAATCCATAGGATATTATATATGACTCTGCTTGGTTGTAATTTCCCCAGTTAAGAGTTAATATATCAAGGTAATAAAAGGTTATAGCTTTTAGTTCAAGCAAAAACTATAAAAAATAGAAGATATCAGAGTACACGCTATCATACTATGCATGAAATTGCCTATTTAGAAAAAGAAATAGTAAAGTGGTGATTGTTATGATGTTAAAATCTCTGAATAGAAATTGCCACATTGTCAGCAAAACCAAAATTTCCGGTTGGTTTATCAATAAGATTATTGGGCCTACACTGTACTTCATACTATCTTCTGAGCGTTTCATCTCTTCCACCAACGAGGAAGCTGATGCTCAGGAGGAGCATTTAATAGCTGGACAGCTATAATGCTCATGTCCACTTTTTCTTTTTCTTTTCCCCAAGTGAACTGACTTTAAAATGATCATCAAGAACTGTGCGAAAGAAGAGAAGAAATGGAGACAAGCTGACAGTTCTGCCTAAGAACTGATACAGAATTATCACTGTTTGGGGGATGAGCCTATTTTATAGGGCATTTGGAATCCAAGAGAGCTGATGGACATATCAAATGCACATATTTAAGTCTCTGCTTAAGAGACTTAAAGAGACTCATTCCTACTGGCTGTTCCTACAAAACACTGACTAAAATATAGAAAGCAGAGTTTATTTAACCACATCTCAAAACCCAGAGTATAATGCCTGAGTCATGATAAATTTAGAATAGCACTGGAAGGGATTTTTAGATATTGGTTGACAGGTGGAACACTTGAGGACAAAAGGAACTTTTTAGGCATATCTGGGCTTTCTTTGAAGCCCTCTCACACTAACTCAGTTTACTTTCAGCCTTCCAGGAACACACATCATTTGCCCTGAAAATGACTAAAGAATTTCAGTTTTCATTCCATCTTTCTAGATCCAAGCAATCTCTTAGTTTTGTAGAAGTGATGCAGCAAGGGATCTCCCAGGCTTGAACTCATGTTTTCCTCTTTTCTATAGTTACCTGAAACCAGAGATATTAATTACTCCTAATTTGCTAAATTATAACTGTAATCCTAAGGGTTCTATGGTTAAGATAAAATAAGGGTGCACTTAATGAATACATTAAGTCAGTTAATCACTATTTCCATCTAAACATGAGAATGCCACTCTTACTCATTCTCCTGAGTACATATATTGAAGAGGATGGGGTGAGGGGAGAGGTAAATAAACTCTACAGAGTTTAACTATTAATTTTAAGTGATTAAAAAAAATCTTAAAACCAACTGAAATGAATTTATTGAAATTATTGCAATTTTGGGGGAAGAATTCACCTACTGAATGGATGGATTCCTTCTTCATAATACTTAGATGGGTCCTCAGTGTTCAAACTATTATTTCTCTATGTTCTCCTAGGGCACATAAGAAGAGAACATGTGCATAATCACTTAATGGGAGCCAAAAAAAAAAAACCAAAAAAACAAAAAAAAAACACAACACCTTCTCCTTCCTATTCCCAAATGTCTTTCTCAATTTTTCCCTGCTATCATTAACATGGGAACCCCAGCGTTAGATGTATAATCCCTGGTTTAAGGTAAAAAGGACCTCAGCTAGAGCCTGGTGTCACGTTCTGCCTTTTTATTGGAGTCAGGTTTGTCCTAGAGCATGTTTTGTGTTTTAATGGTGTTAGGCCCAGTGCTTGCTTTATATTCAAGCTGCATGGATACTTAGTCTTCTCTTTGGTACTTGTGTGTGGAAAGCCTCAGCAGGACTCCAGTTGTCTTGTTTCATTGCTACTTGTTCCACTGTCTGCCCATCCAACTTTTATTAGACTTCCCATATTGTATGCATCCTCTGAATGGCTGATTTCTTTTTTTTTAGTTTGATTAATCTATATCTCAGTTTCTGTTGGTTGGTCTATAAATTTAAATTCTTGTGTTCCTTTCCCTTCAGTTAATAAAGGAAAATCAATTCAACTGTCACACAGTACAATGTTTCCTATTCTTCATGCTGTAAAAGTTCTCTTCTTCTAGGGACCAAGAAAATATCTATTTCTACTAGTGGCCACCCTGTTAATCCTGTTAATATCTGGGGTGATTCTTGAGAAGAGATCAGGTATTCAAACACCAAATCCTAGCCTTTGTTTTCAGCATAGCTAATAAGAAAATTATTTTCATATTTAATGAATGCAGATATTCACTGATAAATAGGAATCTTAAGAATCATGTTTCAAGTAACAGAAAACATTTTTGACCTATTTATCCAAACAAAACACAAAAATTTATTGAATGGGTATTGAGTTGTCATAGGAAACCTAAGGAAAAAAATGCAACAAGAATTAGATAGGTATTAGATGCTTTTCATCCTCCACATCCCACACCACTCCACAGCCAGATACCCAGGTATCTGTGTATCTACTTCATTTATTCTTCTCTTTCCCTAAAAGCCCTACCTTTTCTACTTTTGAGTTCAAATGGCCACCTCGACCTCAACTTTCATATCCTCTTAGTTCTACAAACACATACTGCATGCCTCAGTGCCAATTCCAAAGTCTCTGAAGAAAGACTAATTGAGTCACGTTGGCTTAGGTGTTTGTTTACTACTGGCCCAACTAGCAGTGGCCCTGGGTCTGCCAGCTGCCTCATCAGCAAGGATATGTAAGGAGACTGCTAGGGAAGAGGACCAGATGCCCAAGTGTCACTACAGGTACTACTGTTTGGTCTGTAACGTTTATAGAAAGACTTCAGGTTTTCTTTGCAATGAAAGAAGTAGCTTCCATGTTCTTCATGTTGGCTTTGCATGTAGCTATCTCCTTCCAGCAAAAAAGGTAACAGAGTATTTGAATGTTATTGGTACAATTAAGTCTTTGCTGACAAGATTTCCTCTCTAGCTCTATGAACTCCTTTCTAGGTGCAATTTTCTCATTCCCTTTTTCTAAGCATTTACTGTTGTTCATTAGGCTAAGATCATGTTCAATATTAGTGTCACTAGAGTTAATAGTACAGGACTAATTTTCCAGTAAAAGTTGTGGTCATTTGTGTTATGGAAGTGCTTCCCTAATTCAATGGTTCTCAAACTTTGGCAAGCATTAAAACCATTTAAAAGGGTCCAGGTAGGGCCTGACAATTTGCACTTCTAACAAGTGTCTACCAAAGTGATGTTGATGTTATTGGTTCTGAAGTCACTCTTTAAGAACCACTGACATATCATTGTTACTGTCATCACAAGAGAAATAGCCAGAAAATTAACAGCACAAATAACAACAGGTGCTGGAGAGGATGCTGAGAAAGGGAAATGCCCTTGTACTGTTGGTGGGGATGCAAAGTGGTGCAGCCACTCTGGAAAACAGTCTGGAGGTTCCTCAAGAAATTTAAAATAGAACTACCCTATGATCCAGCAATTGGCCTATTAGATATTTACCCAAAGGATACAAAAATAAAGACTTGGAGGGGTACATGCACCCCATTGCTTATAGCAGCATTATCTACCATAGCCACACTATGGAGAGAGCCCAAATGTCCATCAACTGATAAATGGATAACGAAGATGTGGTGTACACACACACACACACACACACACACACACACACACACACACACACACTGGAATATTACTCAGCCATCAAAAAATGAAATTTTGCCATTTGCCATAATGTGGATGGAGCTAGAATGTATTATGCAAAGCAAAGTAAGTCAATCAGTGAAAGACAAATACCATATGATTTCACTCACATGTGAAATTAAAAAAACAAAACAGATGAATATATGGGAAGGAGTGGAAAAGAGAAGAGAGGGAAATGAAAGACAAGGGACTCTTAATAATAGAGAACAAACTAGGGAGGGAGGGAGGTGCGTGGGAGATGGGATAGATCGATGATGGGTACTAAGGAAGGCACTTGTGATGAGCACTGGGTGTTACATGAAAGTTATGAATTACTGAATCCTACTCCTGAACCCAATATTGAACTGTATGTTAACTAAAATTTAAAAAAGAGAGAGAGAGAAAAGAGCAAGAAAAGGTCTTATCAATTACTATCAGGGAGCTAAGTGTGGTGACAATGTTTCATATAACGTCCTCATTCTAAAATCCTTGGGATATTAAAATGCATAGGACTTTTAAGATTGTCAGGTCCTGGGGCGCCTGGGTGGCTCAGTCGGTTGAGCATCCGACTTCGGCTCAGGTCATGATCTCACAGTCTGTGGGTTCGAGCCCCGCGTCAGGCTCTGTGCTGACAGCTCAGAGCCTGGAGCCTGTTTCCAATCCTGTGTCTCCCTCTCTCTCTGCCCCTCCCCCAGTCTTACTTTGTCTCACTCTGTCTCTCAAAAATAAATAAATATAAAAAAAATTAAAAAAAAAAAGATTGCCAGGTCCTGTCCTGCCTATACAAGTTCATACAATACTAATGAGTTTAACCACTTCCATTCATTACCTCCATTATTATGTCCTTAATATTTTTATTTACAAAGAAAAATTTATGTCACTCCTGTAGATGGAAAAAAAACATGTTATTTTAAATTGAAAGTAACTATAAAATACATTTTAAATGTTACTTAATTTTGAAAATGAGTATAGGGGCACCTGGGTGGCTTGGTCGGTTAAGCGTCAGACTTCAGCTCAGGTCATGATCTCACAGCCTGTAAGTTCGAGCCCCGCGTCGGGCTCTGTGCTGACCGCTCAGAGCCTGCAGCCTGTTTTCAGATTCTGTGTCTCCCTCTCTCTCTGCCCCTACCCTGTTCATGCTCTGTCTCTCTCTGTCTCAATAATAAATAAACGTTGAAAAAAAAATTAAAAAAAAGTTTTAAAAAAATTTTGAAAATGAGTATAAATGATACCAAATCAAATAGTTTTAAAACACACATGCAAAAATAAATTATTCAATGAGAATTTAAAATTGCTTATGATTCATTCTTAATAAAGGAACAATCAGCTCAAGATTGCTTCACATTGCTTAAGATAGAAAAGATATTTGACATCATTAATTCCATTCTTTCAGTTGTGATATTTGCTTTCATTGAAAATCCCAAAGCATGTGTGTATGCTATAAAGGATAGAACTGACCCAATAAATTTCTTTGACATGGTTGGAGATTAATATTTATTCCTACTGCTATATTGCAAACTATTTTGTTCAACCAACAGAGTTTCAAGATATCCAGAAGTAATTTCCAGAAGCTGTTCTACATTTGTTAAGGTCTGCAATGTGGAGGGAAAACTAGGTCTCTTCTCTCTCACACTGCCATATTCTTTCAGGAAAAACTTATCGAAATCATATTATTTATATCTTTTTCATAATATTCAATCATGCCTTCAGTGAGTTAGTGAGTACATTTATAGTTAAGTTCTTCTGAAAAGACATTTTTTTAGCATAATTTAACAGGGGTGCCTGGGTGGCTCCAACTCTTGATTTTGGCTCAGGTCACGATCTCATAGTTCGTGGGTTCAAGCCCTGGATTGGGCTCTGCGCTGACAGCATGGAGCCTGCTTGGGATTCAGTCTCCCTCTAACTCTGCCCCTCCCATGCTCACTATCTCTTTCTCTCAAAACTAAATAAACATTAAAAAAATGACTTTAGAATAATTTAACAAATAAGTAAAATTCAAAGACCTACCCTCAAGTTGCTCCATGTGCTGTGTCAACTATGGCAAAGAGAACAGACACAATGCACTCAGTGGCCTATATAAAATATCTTTCAGATTTCTAGCTTTATGAGGTTCACATTATAAAATTATAAAATTCACATATTCCAATTAATGTGAAAAGAGATTCAAAGTAGTTGAAGTGATCTGCCCAAGTACATAGCTAGCAATGATTGAGCCAAGAATGTAGTCCACTATAAAATATTCTTTCAACACTGAGTTGACTGTCTCAGGAAAGTGAGAAAGAAGCAGGGGTAAAGGTATGATTTTGTTTCCTCATGAATGTTTTGCTCTCTACTTGCTTTAGTTACGCTTCCAGTTCTAATCAGACACTGCCTAAAAGGCCAGTTTATTAGAATCTGTAAACCTGCTGGTCCAGAAAATGATCAAGATGGTCCCCTGGCCTGCACTGTTACCTCTCCAGTGGGGGTAGGTGTGAGAGAATATGCCTGAGTTGCACTGACAGATTCAGACTTAGAAGTACAAATAATGCTGGTAACCTTGCCTTACCTCATTTCTTTCCCCTTCCATCCCAGCTTCCACTCTTGACAATTCATAGATCAACACTTTCTTTGGGGGAAAACTGTTTTAATCACCTGTGTTATTTTATAGATGAGGAAAATATTTTTCTTCCTACTGAAGCAACCAATCTTAAAAAAAAAAAAGACATGATCTCTAAATGCCTTTAAAATGTAGATTAGCATTAAATTTACAAAATTAACACACTCCAAAAATGTACTAACTTATGTAAAAATTCATAAGAGTCTTTTTTGAAAATTGTAGCATGATTTGAAGGAAGCTTTAAGGCCCTACATGTCCAAAAATTTTAACCTTAAGCCTCCCATAATGCCTCAATAATGGCAAGAAGAATCATTGTAATCATGTTAACTGGAGCCACACAGACAACAGCCATCTGCTTGTAGAATCATTTGCTAGTTGTCTCATAATACAGGAAGCTATTTGACCTTTCTGTGCCTCAGTTTCTCTCCTGTAAAATCATAATTCCAGCACCTGCTTCTGTTGTACAGGTGCACAGTGGCCCTTCCTACTGCATGATGAAATTTCTTGAGAGTATCTTAAGAGCAGAGGAGAAAAACAGAATATCTCTAACCTACCAAGGATTTCCTCCAAGGTCTGTAGGGCCACAGAGCTGAGCTGGCTGTGAGAGCCCTCTGGTGGAAGGAATCCATGCACATTAAATATTTCTAGACTGGTTAGACTAAAAGTGGGTAAAGTACACCTAGTATTTGCAAAAAAGGGTCTTCCTGGCCTAGGATTCTTGAGATGCCCCAAGCTCTCCTAGGGAATTGGAAAATTACTGGTATTGTATCAGTTTGAGATCTTGTTCTCCTTCCATGACACGGTTCAGTCTAACCGACGCAGTTCACTATCAGGCCACTGGAAGTAGACAAGGAAAGAGAGGCCTACCATCATGGGAGACTAAAGATACTTCCTTAACCTCACAGGAATTTCATGAAGATTAAATAATAATAATACATAAAAAAGGCTTGGAATAGAACTAAAGCACACAAGTACTCAATGTGGATTATTTATTTTATTATCTATTATGTATAAAGCACTTTGCAAAGAAACATCTTGTTTATTTTGTTTGTTTCCCTTAATTCTCTCAATGCTATGAGGTAAGTGTTATTATTACTCCCCCTTTAGGATATAAAATAACAATGATAATTGAATTTCAGAGAGGTTTGTTCACATGCCCAAGGTCATACAATTCAGTGTCAAACCATGATGTGAGACTTCAAGGCAGTTTCATTACCCAAAATATAGAATGCTCTAGATCTCTCACACATTCATTAGAGAGACGGTTAGAAATACAGACTGTAGAGTAGTCTCATATTGCTGTTTATTCAGTAGAACTGGGTAGGGTCTGCATGTTGGTAATTTAAAAAAGAAAAAAAAAACTTATGACATTGACATGATGATAATTTGGAAATTATTGAGAAGCACTGTCTGTAGGTAAGAGAGGGGTGATCATTAAATTATTATTTTAAACAAATGATCTTATGGCAAATAGACATCATAGGAAAACAGACCAGAACCCTGGGACATCTGTAACAATTTATCTATAGGAGATAAAAACAAGGGAACAACACATGATCAGATTTTACACTGATTAATGACTTACTGGGTCAGAGTTTGAGACTTTTCTCATAGTCTCATAGGAATGGTATTAGAATAGAGACAAAGTTTAAAAATTGGGAGTGCTTCTGGGACATGTAGCATCAGGTAAGTACCACCATACAGGTAGCGAGTGTTATGAGTAAAGGCCAGATGGAGAAAGCACCTCAAGTGCTCATACATTATTAGTCCTCACACTTCCTTAATGTGACAGGCATAGATTTTAATTTAATTTCACTGGACTGCCATACAAGCTAATACAGCTAATAAATTTTATAATCAATTGTTGACACCTGCCCTCCTGACTTGAAAGAAATGTAGAATTATTGCTGTTTTGGCCACAGATGCAGTAGAGTATAAAAACAAAAAAAGCAGAGAAGGAGAATGTAAGAGAGGAGATGAAGACAAGCTTCAGTTTGAAATGTTGCCTAGGACTACCCTTTCCACACAGCTGATCAGTAATTAAGAATCAGGAGAGGACAAATACAAAAGTAGGTATGCTTCGCCTCTATTTTTTTTTTACCATCCATTTTTTTTTTATTCCAACACATTGTAGTAACTGTCCTCTAACAGAAAAGCAATTTTCATAAAGGAGGACATTGTGACAGCTTCCAAAAAGAATGGTGATATTTTTGCCCTTTGGGGAAATTGTTTACATTTTTCTTGCAAAATTGTTTTTACAACTTGATCCTGTATTTACTCTATGTGAGATTTTACAAATAATAATCATCTCTGATGTTTTAGTACCTTCTTCACTATATAAATCATATGAATTTTAATTTATCTCTGTGATTTGAGATCTGATGGGCCTCTGTAAACAACTTCTAAAACTTTCCCAATTTTGTGAATATATCTGAGGTAGATATTCAACAAAAACCACTATCATGGGGATACTGATATATGGTAGAGGGAAAGGCCCAACTTACATCCCACCACAGACTGGTTTATCTTAGAGAACAAGGGATTACTACTTTCAACTTATTTTCTTTCAGTAAGACAGTGTTGCCATGGTTTCTTGTATCGCTAGTTATGCATCTGCATAAAAAGAAAAAAATCACAGAACGAATATCCAAGGACACACGACACTATGATAAAACAATGGGCACTTATGAAATATAAAATACTCTTGAGTATACCACATTTTTCTTCCATTACCCCCTCTCTCCACCAAAACCCCCAAAATAACCCAAAGTTTGGACATTCTACAGCACTGTTATGGAGTTTGATTCCAATTTGATTAATCTGAAATTAAGAAGTTGTATTAGCTAATACAAGATATACTTCATATTTTCTGTTACATGAGAAAAATAAAAAAAAATAATTAAGCTCGTTAGAGGAATTTTTTCTAAAGGAAACTAATTGAGAAATAACATGTAATGGACCCAACACTGACTGACTCCAAATTTTGATAAGGGCCATTCTTGAAATAAATAAAATGTGCTTTGATTTTTAGACAGTAAAACATACCCATCATTTAGTCATATTAAAGAAGGAACAAGTTTACAATGTTTATTCTTTAGGTTTAGAGTAAAGGAATTCCCTTCTTTGCCTCTGTTACTCTGCAGAAGTGAGAAAGCTTCACAGAGATGGAGACAAATATTTATTGAGTAAATCAGAGATAAAGGCAATGCAATCTGATACAAATCTTTATTGAAACAATTAGTGAGCGGTCAGCTGGCTATGGAATTAAAATAATTATACCTCAAAAAGATGAGTGGAGAGGCTAAAGATTTTTTATTGCATCTTTAATTTTTCTGTTGAGAATAGGATACTTAAGTAAACTAATTTTCTATTAGCATTATTAATTCTTTTAAATAAGGTATGCCCTTCTAAATAAAAATTGAAGCCCTAGTTCTGTATTTAAGACATTCTTAAAGTGCATTTTCTTAATTCTCTTACCTGAAAAATCATCACATTTGAAATTTCAGTGACCTCTCAGGAATTAAAGAAACAAACAGAAATGTTCCTTTGCTAAAACCTAGGAAGAGACTGTTAATACTGTGGGGAAAGCATGATAGGCTGGGGAGACCTACAGAACATTTGAACTGGAATGTGATTTTGCTTTAGTGCTTTTAAAAGAGAAATAAAAGCAATTCAGATGATCTTGCTTGGAAGTTGTTTTATTGTCAGTTCTAACTGACTTGTATAATGTTCTTATATAATGTGCAATAATGCATAATTAGTTGACTTAACTCTAGAAATATATTCCTCAAGGTGAGGACACACTCAAGTAAGAACGTTACATTCTTCTTGGAATCACTAGATTTAGTTTTTTATTTCTTTGTTGATAGTTGAGAAGTATTCTTCCAAGGATTACAAACATTTATATAATCTGTGGTAACATCAGCTATAGTAGAACAGTGGACTGCACTAAGAGTTGTTAAAAAACAAAACAAAACAAAACAAAATAAAACAAAACAGGTCCAAAATGGGGTCACTTACACAGAGTTTCCAAACTGGTGCTTAATATATAATCTAACTGCAGTTTCATACAGTTTCAATTTCTCTCAGAAATGTAGTCTCAACTGGTCAGTCAGAAATTTTTTAATCAGTGCTAATGAGTCTGTCACCTGGGCCCTCTCCATCCACCAAAGAAAGATGTGGTCATCTGTATGATAAGGCCACTTGTTTTTACCTCCTAGAAAGGGGCCTTGCCTGGAACAACCCCCCACCCCCTTTTTTTGCTAGTAACTTTCTTGTGTTCCTTCTATAAAAATCTTCCATTTTGTATAACTCTTTGGACTGCCTCTCTACTTGCTAGATGGGGCACTGCCCAATTCATGAATCATTTAATAAAGCCAATTATATCTTCAGATTTACTTGACTGAATTTTGTTATGTAACAGAAGCATGAAACCTGATTTTATTTCCAGTTTGGACACTAACTAGCTGTGTGACCCTAAGCAAGTCATTTTCTCTCTCAGTTTTAGTTTTTTTCATCTGTTAAATGAAAAATATAGACTAGATGGTCTCACAGGATTCAAAAATGTTAGAGATGAAATGGACCACAGTTACAAATAGAAAGATTTATATTACAGATGAAAAGACAGCGTTCCAAAGGGATAAAGTGTCTTGTCTGATGTTCAACTGAATTAGTGGAAAAGAGAAAAATAAAACTCAAGTATTATTTCAATCTAATGCTTACTTCTACACATTGAAACTTTATATACTTGTCTATTAGCTGAAGAGCTATAAATTAAACATTTTTCTAATGGGTAGATTAAATACATCTATTTATTATATATTTATTTTATATTTATGAACATGTAGGTATATCATTGTATATTTATTATTTTAATATAAAATGTATATAATTATTATATATTAATATTTATACATGCATACAAATTAAACTATCAATGCAATGCAAAGAAATTAGTATTTGTTCATGATTATTTGACAATAAATTTTTAATCAAATTTTTAATCACTGAATTTAGTTTAGATAATCCTTAAAGATAAACTACTTTAGGAAGTTCTTTCTAATATACAAATTCATCATGTGAAGTTTCCAACAGAAGATTCCAATAGGAACCTATTCCAATAGGAATACGATTAAATCTTTGCAATATATCAGAGGGATGTTTTGTAGGATGACAAGATGGCTAACTTCCAAGGTCCTCATGGGACCTTACTAACTTGGGTGAATTTATCCCCACTTTGGAACGCTGATTTGCCAAATCCTTGTCCTTCTCATGTTACTAAGAAATACTCAAGACCTAATCAAATGAACTAAGTTCAGAGGATATACAAATTGGAAAGTTAATTTATTAATTTACAATTGAAATATAATTTCCAAGGCTACTAAGGCATTCTATCTTTTGGATAGTCCATTCTCTTTGTAGGTAAAACACTAAAGTTATTAATTTATAGTCAGAAACTTGATTCTATAATTTGAAATCAATCAGGAGCAAAAAATTACTTATTATGAATACTTAGTGGTGTCAAGTGAGGCAGCCAGCCATTTCCTTAGTGACTATGTCCTCTGCTCAGAGAATTTGCTACTTGTTCAGGTATTGATTTAATCTCTGATTGTCTTTCCAAATGTCATATATATTGTAGATTAAGGTGAAGAAATTTCCTTTGGTAAATATTTGCAGCAGCACGAATAATATACAACATATTTAGCAATAGTATGGGAACTAGAATGGATAGTTCCCAAAGATAGTACTTCAGCCTCCAGTTCCACCAGCCATCATTTCTACAGTTAGTTGCTGAATTGTGGTGCAGTCTGGCTTCACTTAAGGGAGGGAGGTCAGGGTAGCAGCTATGTAATAACCAGTATGTTAGTGGTGCCTGGGTGGCTCAGTTGGTTAAGCATCTGACTTTAGCTCAGGTCTCATGTCTGTGAGGTCAAGCCCCATGTCTGGCTCTGTGCTGATAGCTCAGAGCCTGGAGCCTGCTTCGGACTCTGTGTTTCCCTCTCTCTCTGCCCCTCCCCAGCTTGCAGTGTCTTTCTCTCTCTCTCTCTCAAAAATAAATAAAAAAAAAATTAAAAAACAGTATGTTAGAATTTCAGTATTTTTAGCAACTGGTTCAGCTGTCCTGGTGCATACTGATTAAATATTTCCCCTGATTGTTGGAAATCTTTTTAAACATAGTAACATATTCTTTTTTTCTGCCATGCTCATTTCAATAAATTACAACTAAAACTTCTTTTAATGTTTAAGGTGGATGTTTAGAACATGAGTTATTGCAGCAAGTTATAATAGTGATGCCTTCCAGGTTTCCAAACTGTACCAAATGATGCCAGACTGCTATGATTTTTAGAATTCTTATATCTGCTTTGGAAATCTTTTTATTCTGTCTCTTCCTATCAGGGTTGTCACTTCTCATTTTTATCCTCACACTTTCCTCTAGCAACAACCCTCAAATTTCTCAGAAACTGAATCTAATTTAAGTCTACTCTGAGCAGGAAAATCTGGCTAATTTCCCAGATGCATGTATAAAATAATTATGAATAAATTCCAAATCATGGCTCAAGGAACTATTTTATGAGTAAAGGAACATATATTTTAATTTCAGACCTTGTGACACATATGTTGTCTATTCTGAACAGCTTCTGGGTACTTGAAGCCCTTTCATATATTAAACATTTTCTAGTTTAATTCATAGTTACCACTAGATAAATGATCAATTACATTTCACATTACTGCAGAGGTTGAAAATCAGTAGCCAACAAACCAAACCTAGCCAGCAGTTATGTTTTGATTGGCCAAGAAATTATTACTGTGGCAATGATTTTTTTTTTTAAGTTTTGGTAGTCAACAGTTAAAATCAGAATATTTGAAATATAAAGCTTAATATCTGGGTTCTCTTTAACAACAGGAAGTACGACAATACCAGGCACATATAATAATAATGTGAAAATGATAGGTGGGAACTAAACAGCAGCTTCTTCCTTTAGATAGTGTTATGGGTTTCATTGTGTCCACTCCAAATTTGCTGAAGTCTTAACCCTCAGTACCTCAGAATGTGACCTTATTTGGAAAATAAGGCTGTTGCAGATGTAATTAGTTAAGATGTTATACTTGAGTAGGGCAGACCCCTAACCAAATATGACTAGTGCCCTTATAAAAAGAATACTATGTGAAGAGATGGAGAAACACAGGGAGAAGAAGACCATATGAAGACGGAGACAGAGATTGGAATTAAACAGCTTGAAGCCAAGGAACTCATGGAGCTACCAGAAGCTGGAAAAGGCAAGTAAGAATCATTCCCCTAGAGGCTTTGTAAGGTGCATGGACCTACCAACACATTGATTTTGGATTTTTATCCTGTAGAGCTATGAGAGGATGTATTTCTGATGTCTTAAGCCACACAGTCTGTGGTACTTTATAATGGCTGCCCCAGGAAACTAATATAGATAGAATTTTCAGACAGCTATTTCTGACAATATGGTTGACTAGACAATTAAAATTTCTCCACAAAAAATCAATTAAATGTTGAATAATGCATCTACAAAATCTTATCTACATATAGATAAAAGATAAAACCTTGGATATGCAAGATACAAAAAAGAAAAAATGACCGCTACCAAAAGGTGACCCTTGGACATCAAAGAGTGGAGTAGGATCTGTCTTTCCAGTGGCAAAGATTACAGAGACGGAGACAGGATACTTGTCTGTTTCTCCCAAAAATTTCAAGGAAAAAGAAAAAGTGACCTGAGAATTGCAAACCACACTTAATAACTTCCCTGAGTCTAGGCCTGGAATTAAACTGAAGTAATTACCTAAGAAAGCTAAGAAATTAGCACAACAAGTGATCACAGGTGGATGACACTTTTGAATCAATAGCAAAACCCCTCTGAAGAGATCCTCAACTCAGGTCTTGAAAGATTCCTTTAGAGAAAATGCTTTAGCCCCAGTAAATACAGCTTTTCAAATTTAATTATAATTGAAAAATCAATCACAAGACCACCAAAAATCCCACAAAACATAGTTACAATCTACCAAATATAATTCAGCTTAAAACACACATAGCAATGTTAGTTAGACTTTCAAAAATTTCATATAATTGTCAGACTAGATTTTAAATTATGTTTAAAGGATTAAACAAGAAATAAAAGAGATATTCATTCAACAAAACATATTTATTTCACTTAACTAACATTTACTGAAGACCAATTATGTCAGGTGTTTTTCTAGTTAACGGGAATATGAAATTTAACCACCATCACCATAACTAGCCCTATCACTATCTTTGTGGAATTTATATTCTAATTGTGAGAGACTGAAAAAGCAAAATAAGTAATATGTTTCATAGTGAAATGTGCTATGAATTAAAAGAAAATAAGGAAGATAGATCAAGAGCCCAAATAAGGGTGTGATTTCAACTTTACCTTAAAGATCAGGAAAGGCTTCACTGAGAAAAGTATATTTGAATGTGAAAGGAATAAGGGAGCAAGTCAGACGGATATCTGGAGGAAGACACAGGGAGTCAAAAATGCAAAGGCCCTGAAATGGTAACTGTAAAAGCAATGAGGAAGACCCATAAAGCCGAGTAAAACTGAGTCAGAGAAACACCACAGTGGCAGTAATAGAAGATGAGGTTCAAGAGAAATAGCAGGCCAGAAAAGTAAGAATTACAGTATTACAAAGAACCAGAAAAGTATAAAGAGAAACAAATTAGAATTTCTGACAAGAAAACATAATTGTTAAAATATGAAAATCAAACTGATAATTAAACTGCTGATAAGACAAAGCTAAAGGGAGAATTAAGAAAATGAAAGGAAGCAGTGAAGAAATAAACCAAAAAGCCTCACTCAGAAAGAGATGAAAATATAAAATCTAAGGTAAAAAGATTTAAAAAAAAAACCAAACATAAGATGAAATGAAGAAGTATCACATATATCTAATCAGCATTCCAGAAGTAGAGAATAAGATTAGAGACAGGCCATATTTGAAATTATAATAAATTAGAATTTTTCAGAAATTTTGAATAACAGACTCTTCAGACTCAGTAAGTACAATGAATCCTAAGCAGAATAATCGGAATTAAATGCATATGCATGCATAAATTGCAAGTTCTACTTGCCATTAGTCCTCTGTCTCATTTGCTTCACTAATTTAGTTTACCAGCAAGTTTCCTTAAAGGATTTGAATTTGTGGACTAAGGTACACATTTACAGTCATGATTAAAATGTATTAATTCTTCTCACTAAAAGATATGTTTATCATGAAGCATTTGAAAACAAATGTTGACATTTCTTTTTCATTATCTCCAATTGTTCCCTCTAACCTTTTTGACTTTGAGAAGAGAAGGGAGATGGAAATGGGTGGAGGAGGAAAGCCTAGACTGCCTCTTGATACTTGGAAATAAATGGCTGCTCTTGTAGATGAGTTTCTAAACTTCAGTATCTTCACGTAGATGAATATAGTTGACTACAGAAATTCACGACTGATTTTGATTGTGTGATCTTGGAAAGGCTTATCTGAAGGCTTTATTTACTCAAGTAGGTTTTATTTACTCAAGTGTGTGTGACTATGATATAAATACCAGAAGCTAAAACACTCAGTTTCAAATTTCAGCATCTGCCTAAAGTGGGATTACTCTCCTGTGATATTCAAGCCACCTGCCTTTTCTTCTCTGTACATTAGTTAATCCTACTTATTACCAGAGATTATTTTTTCGATTTGGATATTTTTCTAACATATTTATCATTTTTACTAAACCACTGTTTTTCTTAATCTTAGGTGATTTAGGTAGATGAATTTTTACATCTTGACTTCTAATATACAAGACTTCCAACTTACAAAGTTAGAAATTACACACATAGTAATCTATTCTAAGAAATAATATTTTTAAAGCACACTTTTTCTGGAGGTGGAGACAATACAAAATACTGTGACTGGCAAAATAGGAGGCCTCTGGTAAGCGAGAATTTTCACAATTTTCTCACCTGATGCATTAATTTTTTTCTTTTTTTCTCTTCTTTTAATGTTTATTTATTTTTGAGATAGAGAGAGAGAGAGAGAGAGAGAGAGAGAGAGAGAGAGAGAGAGAATGAGCAGGGGAGGAGCAGAGAGAGAGGGAGACAGAATTTGAAGCAGGTTCCATCCAGGCTCTTAGCTGTCAGCACAGAGCCTGATGCAGGGCTCAAACTCAAAAACTGGGAGATCATGACCTGAGCCAAAGTCAGACACTTAACTGACTGAGCTACCCTGGCATCACACCCCGATGCATTAATTTAACTTAAGAAATTAAAGCACAGATTCTGTTGGTAGAGAAAATAAAGTCAATAAATAATTAGGTTTTTTTAAAGCTAAAAGCCGTTTTTAATTTTTAAAACAAATGATAAATGTTCAAGGTTAATATTGCTCTAAAATGAATTCTTTAGCTGAATTTTCCCTTTCATTGATCTGATTCTGGCCATAGCACTTACACTGTAGACTTTAATGTGCTGTGTCACTTAGACTTCAAACAGAGAAAGAGAATTAGTAGGAACTATATACTAAGAGAGATATATTACAAGATTGTGGGAACTGGCAAGGCAAGTCTGAAATCTGCAGGGCAGGCCACCAGGAAGGACAGGCTGGGAATCTGGAGTACAGGATGAGATTGCTGTGCACAGACAGAATTTCTTCTTCAGGGAAGCCTTGCTCTCCTCTCTAAAGAGTTGGGGAGCAGGTGGCCAAGAACTTATACCAGAAAAGTATGGAGATAGTGGTAGTGCAAAACTACATATGAACTGAGGCTCCACCAGACAGTGGTGGTGCAAAACTACATATGAACTACCCTGACCTATGCTACATTGTCTAATCAGACTTCATTTACAAAACCCAAATTCAAAGATGAATTTTTTAAGACTATCAAGACAATGACCATAAAATATCAAACACAAGCACAACGTCCCCTTCTGAGTACAGAACCCAGTGCAGACTGCACTGGCTACAGACCCATGCAGCTGGCCCTGGGCTTGAGTCTGTGATAACACAAGAGACTCAGAGGGCCAGGACTCTTAAGGAAGAATGGGAAACATTTACTTACATAGGGAAACAGCCTCTAACCAAAACCTGTACCACCATGGTGGATTAGCTCTGTAGGAATGAAGGGCCACTAATGACCCATTATGACAACTCCTTCAGGCTGAAGACAAGTAAAGGTAGGGGATGAATATGAGATTTGGTTTTCCTTTTCCTCCTTTATCTATTCATGTTTATTCATTCCACCAACAAATATGTATTTGTTAAAATTCTACAATGTACTGATCTCCCTGCTAGTTTATGGGGATACAACTACAAAAAATATATGGTTTCTTCCTTGGAGGAGAATTTTATTCTTAAACATAATAATATTATATTCCCTAGAGTCCTTGGCAAATTTACCTATAGAACCAAATGCTTATTTAACATAAAGTATTAAATTTGATTGACCAAATGTGAGGATGTGAAAGCAGAAATATAGGTAGTATGTAAATAAACCTTAACCTTAAAATAAACCCTATCAGGACACCTGGTGGCTCAGTCGGTTAAGTGTAAAACTTGGCATGATCTTGCAGTTTACAGGTTCAAGCCCCACATTGTACTGACAGCTCAGACACTGGAGCCTGTTTCAGATTCTGTGTCTCCCTCTCTCTCTCTCTCTCTCTGACCCTCCCCACCTCTCAAAAATAAATAAACATTAAAAAATTTAAAAAAAACACCTATCTTTCTGAATTTATTTCAACACTTCTGAAATGGACTGATTCAAGGAATCCACTTTTTTTTCCAACACAGAAACATTAAATTCATATTGGTGTGATTACCTCATGAAGAGTCTAACTAATGAAGAGATTACATTTGAGATTTTTAAGCCTTTCTACATATTTATCATGGAAATATTCAAGATGTGGCTAAAAAATGATTTCTTTTTAAAAGGTCACTTAAAATAACAATAAACAGCATTCTCAATATTAAAAAAAAAAGCCATATGCTTGGTCTTACTTATAGTATGAGGAATATACTCAATTACAAGTAATAGAAAACCCTAATTAGTACCTTAAATAAGTTAGGCTTTCTCTTTCTCACATAAGAACTCCAGATATAGAAGTGTAATTCGTTCAGTGGCAGAATATTTTTGATTAGTTTTCTCTAAGATTCTCGTGGCTCTTCCCTTGTGTATCACATCATTCTGATGCAGTTGCAGATATGACATCATAAAGGTAGTGGGAACTCAGTTGACATGCATTCCTATCCTTATACTAAACAATCCTGAGAATAAATATGCTTTCCTTTATTTGTGCTAGCCAATTCTAAGATGAAGCATATATTCACATTTCTGTGCTAAATAATACTGAGGTTAGGCAAAACTAAGTTAACTATTTGTTTCAGGAAATACTTGTTCCTTGATAAGATAACCTTTGGAGACTGAATCTTGCTTATCAATGCTTACTTCAAGACTCTCACCTCACAATGTTCATCAATCCAAAACTATCATGTCATATGCCTTGCCATTTCAGATCCTAAAACACTAAAAATATCTTCTTCTAACCTCCCTTTTCAAAAACACTGCTGGGAATCTCTGAAAGAAGTATTCTCTCTCACTGTAGGATAATCAACAGGTTTTTCTGGAAATCATTTTGCTGACTGGACACACCAGAATTTGAAGGGCATCAATCATATATGTTCCATTTATTGGGAAATCAAGAGTTTCCCAAAATAATTACAATAGACTTTTGTTTTTATCTCACTGGTCAGAACCGCCTCTAATTAAAATAAAAGTTGGGGGAGTATGGGAACTCCATCAAGATGCATCACTTGCAGATTTCCACATGGTAACTATAAAGGAAACAGTGCTTCTTTTAGCAAGAGAGAAAGTGAGGAACAAATGAATACCTGATAGGCAATTAAACCATGGATGTCTTTTCCAGCATAATCAGAAAAAGCTTCATTCAAAAGAACATAAGATAAATTTTCAGAAAAAAAAAAAAGTCCTAAATTGAGGACCTTAAATGGAAAAAGTACTGAAATATAAAATTGGATATTCTTGTAAATGTAAGCAAAGATCTCATCCATCCCTAGCTCAAATATAAATAGCCTAATTAGAAAAGAGAAGATCAAAGAGAACTAATTTGTAAATGTTCTGCATAAAAATAATAACTTTTCTGTGAAGGATAAATGCCTAGCAAACTAAGAGACAGAAAACATTTGTTTCTCCTTCAGAGTGTAGCCTGCAGTATTTTTGAGAATTAGTGTTTTTCTTTAGGAGAGTGTTTATGTGAATGTGTGCAAACACACATTTTGGTTGAAGAGTTCTACAATAAAGTTCTACAATAAAAGTTCTACAATAAAGTTCTACAATAAAGTTCTACAATAAAGCAAATGTCACCTGATTACCCCACAATTCAAGATGATAGAGAGATTTGAATAGAACCTATCTGGGTAACTAGGGGTACCAACAGAAATTACTGAATATCATGTTGAAGCTCTCCTCTCCTTTTTTCCATAGCTCTCTCCTCAACAAATTGTTCTGTCTTCCCCACCTCACATGCAAATACATATTGGGGCATTATTCCAGACTAAAATTCAAATGTATTGTGTCGATAAATGTTCTCAATTGTTCAAAGATGGGTGGCAAATCTCATGGGGGAGATTGGGAGAGAGAATAAGGAATCCAACAAGGTAGCCAGGGAATCAGATAGTTGAATGTCTTAAGTCTTAATGGACATAGAAAGTTAAATTTATGACATAAATTTATTGAAAAGTTGGAGAAATTATATAGAATTATATCACAGGAGGTAGAATGTCTAAAGAAACTCAAATACACTAGTAAAACCTTTGGAAGTGGTATAGCGAACAGATGTGCAGACCAAGAAGAGAAAGGGTAGTCAACCTCATACGTCCCACTGAGGAGGCACAGGCATGATATACATGGTTGTGTTTGGCTGTTGCAGGAGAGTGAGTGGGGACAGACGGCTATGCTGAATGTGATGGAAAACTAAAAATGAGTCAAAGATCAGAATGTCTGCTTTGTGTCAAATGCAGCAAGGTCTGTGCAGATGGATGATGAAAAGAAGGCTAGGTAGAAATGGATGCTTGCTTGGTTTACATTTCATCATGGTCAAGTGTTGCAGAATTCCAAGCTGTTTCTCAATATGCTGTAAATGATTAACCTGATTCTATTCACAAATGGTAAACTGTATTGTCTACGATTACCATCAATGAGGCTTGAAGATCCTACTTCCTCTTTTTCTTTGAAAAATGTACACCATATTAGGCTTCTCCTTTTCCGAGTTCCCCTTCTCATTCACATGCTTTATGTACTATGCAC